>NW_004444025.1:1274393-1311280 GCF_000243295.1 Trichechus manatus latirostris
TAGTCAATGTCACTGAACTGTGCATGTAGAAAATTTTGAAATGGTGTATCTTTCGCTATGAGTATTTTCACCAAAAAAAAACGGTTGAGAAGTTGGAGGGTTGACATGTTGTGTGTTTGTTAACCAATGTCATAAAACAGTATGAGTACTATTGTTTCATGAGAAACTGTTTGTTCTGTAAGCCTTCACCTGAAGTACAATAAAAGAAAAAGAAAAAAAAGAATACTAAAGTTTTTTAAATACATATTTTACTTTAAGATACATTTATTAAATAACTCTCACAATTTATTACAATTAAGGAAATACTTGGAGCCCTGGTGGCAAAGTGGTTAAGAGCTCAGGATGCTAACCAAAGGGTCAGCAGTTCGAATCTACCAGCTGCTCCTTGGAAACCCCACAGGTCAGCTCTACTCTATCCTGTACAGTCACTATGGGTGGAAATCAGCTTGACGGCACACAACCACAACACAGAGGAAAGACTAATTGTCCAGTTAGGTCAAAATTTTTTTCAGAACGTTGAAATTGCGTTTAAATGTTGATATATTTTGGGAAATACATCTCTTTAAATTATGGACGTTCATGGTAGTTTGAGACTTTCAGTTGCTTATAATTTTGGTTAGTAATCCAAATACAGAGTAATGAGAAAACAAAAAATGCAGGGAAAATTTAGAGTAGAAGCTGAAGATATATTAGGAAGCAAAGTATCAACCTGTGGATCTGAAAATTTGGGGTCATTTTGGGAATAAAAAAACATGGGAAATAGCAAAAGTTTGTCCAGTGAGATTGAGAAATGCATTCAGTAAATGAACTGATGAAATTCACAGATCACATTGCTTTCAAGCTATTATTTATTAAATATCTAGGTATAAAATGAATAAAATACTTTAAAGGCTGTGGTTTTTTAATTTTTTTAAATTTCTTTTAATTGCCTTTTAAACAATGAATTGGGTATCTATCAAGTATATGCAGTTGGAGTTTCTTAGACTAAATTAAGGTTTGACAAAAATAAGTGGACAATTTCCTAATATTCAAATAGGTTGTCTCCCCCTCCAACTGCCCTTTTAAACATGTGTTCAGGAGCTGGCTTCTTGTCCTGCCTTAATGCTAGATAAAGTAAGGTCCTCTACAAATAGTAAAGAAAGTTTTGCTCCATGTGGAAAATTTTACTTAATATTTAATGCATCAGTAAATTTAATTGAAGTTATTTTTCCATACAAAATATACTATATATCTGTTGTTCTGGAGACTTTTACAGATTTCAGGGATTTATTTTATGCCAACATGAGATACTCAACGCATAAATAAGGGTAAATGAACTATGAATTGTGCATATAGTGTTCCAAATTGTCAAGGATCGCAGAGTACAGAAATACCAAGAAATCCTTACCAAGTTGGGGTTCTCAAACCTAGCTAGACATTGTACTCACCTGGAGAACGTTTTTAAATATGTAATACTTACCCCCAGGCTCCAACACAGAGCAATTATGCAAAAATCTAAGGAGTAGACCCTATTTTAAGAATCTCAGATGCTGCTCATGTGCAACCAGGGTGGCAACCCACCAGCCTAAGCGATGGGCTGAAGTCGTGACCTTCTTTGTCATCTGCCTTCAGTTAGAGCAGTGTTCATTCACTGGGGATCATTTTTTCCCTCAGGGGATATTTGGTAAAGTCTGAAAACATTTTTGTTAGTCACAATTAGGAGGTATTACAAGTATCCAGTAGTTAGAGGCCAAAGATGTTCCTGAACATCCTACAATGTACAGATAGCCCTCCACAACCAAGAATTACCCAGCCCAAAATGTCAATAGTTTGAAGATTAAAAAACCCTAAGACAGAATCACCCCATGCCTCATACATTGAGAGACCAAAGACCCAATCAATGTATCTTTTGTCTTTTTTAGGTGCTCACCATTTCTCTCTGACTCTACAGACTCTTAACAAGCAATAGGAATAAGGAATCTGTTCATTTTCCTTACAACTTTAGTTTGCTATTTCTACCGCTGCTCATCTTGGCTATCATCTGTTTGAAAGTGAACCGGTAAGCTAAATAAAGGCGATTAATTAATTAATTAACGTTGCGTATTTAGAGCCCTGGTGGTGCAGTGGTTAAGAGCTCAGCTGCTCACTAAAAGGTCAGCAGTTGGAATCCACCAGCCGCTCCTTGGAAACCCTATGGGGCAGTTGTACTCTGTTCTGTAGGGTCACTATGGGTCAGAATTAACTTGACAGCATGGGTTTGGTTTGGTTTGTTTTTTTTGTTGTGTATTTAACCCTTATTTATATGGTCCAAAAACAACTTGATTATTATGCTGAATAATTACTACAATTTAAAGAAAGAAAGTAATCACACCAATCAATCATGATAGAGACAGCTGAACGATCCCCCCGCCCCGCACAGCCTTACTGTAGTCTTGTATAGGTGGGCAAGGGAGGTTTATTCGGGCACTGCAATAAGAAGTCTAATTATGAACAAAAAATTCTAACATGTTTTTCACTTAAGAAGCTTGCCAAAAAGCAGACTATTTACAAGGTGCCTTTGTAAGACAGGTTGAACTGGGAGGCAACCAAATTGGTTATACATAAAATAGTGGGGCTTGGGAAAATGGTCAGGGTTAAAGAGATATAGGAATCATTCATCTGGTGGGGAAGAATTGCATTTCTCTAATGAAGTTAGTATAAGGAAAAGCAGAAAGATTCAGAATACAACTTTGGTAAAGGAAATAATTTGATGTTAAAAATTGAACATCAAGCTTATATATGCAGGGAAAATACAAATCAAAAGTTGTACAGTTATACAATTATCAAATGTTTCAATGAATGGGCAGAATTAAAGACAAATGAGTGTATTTTCTTCGTAATCAGACTTTTTTTTTTTGCGGGGAGAGAGAAGTGTGGCTGAAATTGTCTGGATATTTATTTTATCTTATATTATTGTTGATTCCTAAGGCGCCATGACTCCTGTCTCCTTTCATAAAGGGAAATGTAGATGTGAAGTCCAAATTCATTAGAAACTCTAGGTAATTCAGGCTCTCCAATGCTTTCATGAAGGCCACTAACCAGGTAAATAATCAAAACCAAGCCAGTTGCCATAGAGTCTCACAGCCACCTCGTGTCTTTCAGAGCAGAACTGTGCTCCGTAAGTTTTCAGTGGCTATGATCTTTCAGAAGTAAATTGCCAGGCCTTTCTTCCAAGGTGCCTCTGGGGTGGATTAGAACTGCCAACGTTTCAGTTAGTAGCTGAGCACTTAACCATACGCACCACCCAGGGGTCCTAATAGCTAGGTAGGACTGAGCAAAGGCCAGGACTAGCACTGTGATGGCAGACCTATGTCTCTCACATACTTGGTCTAAGAATGTCTCTTAAATTTCTTCTTCTCCATAAAAGAATTGCCTAATTCTTGTGACTGTGCTTTTATCTTGGTTTTTTTAGTTTGAACTCTAATTTCTTTTCTGAAATTGCAGACCGGCTCTGAACTCCAGCCCAAAATAGCCCTTGCCAATCCCCTGATCCTCATGCCTCAGCTTCTGGTCTTCAGAGCCTCCAGCCGTGCAGAGCTAGATAAATGCTATCATTGCTAACAGTAAATAAATTCACGTTCTCCAAATGATTGAGTAATGGAGTGAGTGAGTGGAAACACAACATTAAAGAAAATGTATGATCATGTCATTGGTGATTCTTGACCAAAAACTGTCTTTTCTAGATCGTAAGAGAACGAGTCAGCTTTCATCATTTTAATTCTGCGGGTAAGAAAACAGAAACGAAATATTCGCAGGGATGCAAGCTGGCTTTGAAATCAGGAAGTCCTGGCTCACACCCTCCCTCACATTGGCACATTCCGTGGAAATGGTGTTCAAAGTAGTTCACAGAAGAAATGGGAAAAGCAGCTTTTGCTTCTCTGAAAGAATACAGAATAGCATTTCCTTCTGCAGTGCGCATTCATGCTTACGCTTGGAGCGTGTAGACGTGCAGAACGGTAAAGCTGTTCCACGTTCAAATTTTATTTATTTAGTTTTAAATTACTAAAACCATTTGTGCCAATAGCTAGCTGATGGGTCTAATTACAGATCTACTTACTTCATGTTTTTTTAACACAGCCCTTGGAGTGTCTAATTTCGATCTGTTGAAGAACTTCTGTGTAGAGAGTCAAAGAAAAGTAAATATATGTATTTGATGGTACAGTTAGGTTTACAAACAAGAGGTCCACTGACAGACCTGAATTGTTACAATGAAAGGGGTCGCCATGAGTTGGGCTGACTTGAAGGCAAGCGGTTTACTGGTTTATTGTTACCTATGGCGGGGGGCGGCGGGGGCTCGTTGGTAGAATTCTCACCTGCCACGCTGGAGACCTGGGTTCGATTCCCAGGCAGTACAGCTCAAGCGCTGCCACCCCCTGTCTGTCAGTGAAGGCTTTCATGCTGCTATGATGCTGAACAGGTTTCAGTGTTTCCAGACGAAGACAGACTAGAAGGAAAGGCCTGGCATTTCTGAAAAGCAACCAAAAGCCCTATGGATCACAAAGGCCTCGATCCTGTTGTGCAAAGGGTCCCCATGAGGCAGGGGCCCCCTTGAGAGCAGCTGACAACAACAACATAGCCAGTATTCCACGTCTGCAGAGACTCCTGTAGCATGGTGCACTAAAAAAAAAAAAAAATATTCTAACGAGAAGGGCGACGTCGGAACAGTAAAATTCTAGAGATCCTTTCTCTACAGCACACTCAAAGAGTAAATAAATGAATTTTACGATGGAAATTTCAAGTTAATATTATGGGGGCAAACTTCAGGGAAAAAATGGAGACAGCAAAGGCCTTCTATTACTGATCAAGTAATGGGACCGCAGTTGGAGGCGGAATGAGATTACACAGTGGCCATCTGATGTATTTCATAAGAAACATTTGATATGTAGGAAGCTAATGCATATCATAGAACAAATGATTATTTTTCCATTTTCTAGTATTTACTTTTACAATGCTGAGTTCTCTGCATTCTCAGTTGATTTGATCGCGATACCTCAAAATTTCTATGTTTAATGTTGAAAAGATAATACACCATATGTGTTGCTATAATCATGGACTTGTAATTGTTAGAACAATTATGTATTATAGAAACCACTGTTACACTGAAATATTTCTCATATTTAAAACCTCATCATATGATTTCATACTTAGACCACTTTTTCATAAAATCTTGGGATCTGTACATTTGACAAAAATGGCATCAACAGTTAATAAATATATAGCACAATATTCATTGTTCCTGAATAAGTTTGGTAAATAACTGAGCTACCTTTAAATATCTCTTTGACCTCTCCATTTTTGTGGGTAGAGCATAAGGGCAAAAGTTGCTTGGGTCTAACTTTCTCCATGAATGCATGTTAGAGATGGGAGCAAATATAAACAGGATTAAGTTTAGGATAAATAAATTATTAGGCAAAACACAATAAGCAAAGACCTGCTTATCTCATGATGCCACTGTATATTTTTCCCTTTTAGTCCAGATCTTTTTTAGTTTTTAACAGAGTTAATTCTTTTTCTCCATCAACATTTTGTACATTATTTTATGTATTATTTTTGTTGTAATGGTATTTTATTGCTATTTTTTTCCTCTGTGATCTTCATACATTTTTCTTTTAAAGATATAATATACAGGGAAATGATTCACCAACCCAATATTACCCTCAAATGTTGTTTTCATTGGGGCCTAACTTTAAAGGCATGCTTCTTAAAATAAAGCAAGAAAGAAAAGAAAATGAAACTCTTCCAAGAAATAAGCCCAATAACTGCTATAAAGTCTTGAAGTGAAAGAAGAAAAAGTGTCTGCTGGTTCGAAGACACATTTTGCTTCAATTGTCTATGTTATTAGTACTCTGTAATCTCAAAAGAATGTGTCAAAATGCTTTCATCCAGAAAGCCGTGGAAATTAACCCACTGAAATATGTCACCAATTCAGTAGCTCGTTAACGCGATAATTCTGTTTTCTTGTTAAAACGACACTGCCCACCCCCTGAGATCACATTTTAGCAGATAAGCAGAATGACACACAAAATAAAGGATATTACTGGTTAGATCGGTACTGTAATTAAAAAAAAAAGAAAGAAATATCTGTACGAATCAAAAAGGTGAACGTTTAATCCAAAGCACAGACAGGAAGATAAGGGGGCAGGGAGTCTAAGGTACTGAGAATAGAACAACCAGAACACAATGAGAGTATTGATGCAATGTGAGAAATGTAACTAATGTCATTGACCAATCTGTGTAGAAATTGTCAAAGGCGAACCTAACTTGCTGGATAAACTTTCATCAAAAACACAATAAACCATAATTTGAAAAAAAATTGCATTGCCCACCTTGGATTGCCTAACAAGTGTCTGGTGCTAGAGCTTTGCATAATTCCTATTTCTGTTACTATAATCCACTGTGTTTTCCAAATGAAGCTGGAATCATAGAAAGAGTTGAAGCAACCTCTTAATTTACCATAACATCATTCTATCTTCAATAGCCTATGCTTAGAATTGGGCACACAGATGCTTGCTTTGTGCTATGAAATTCACACTGTAGCATCTCCATTATCATGGCCTTCTCCTGAATAATTAAAAATACATATATAAAAATGCAAAGAAACTTAGATCTTATATATCCTACAGTTACTTTTATGGCACCCATATTTTCCTTATTATAATTAACTCATTTTGCCATTATATTTTGTTTTTAAATTGGGTGATTATTTTAGGAGTCAGATATTCATTTTCTGAAGAAAGTTGCATTTAGAGAAAAAACAAATTTTAAAACAGTCCAGTTCATGTAAAGCAGCTTGAATAACTTTTCAGTGAACAAATTGGTATTTAGTAAAACTTAATAAATATTTTTTAAAGTGGATTTCTATTGACCAGAACTATAAACCAAAAAAAAAAAAAAAAAAACAGTTGCTGCTGAGCCAGTTCCGACTCACGATGCCTCATGTGTCCGTGTGTTTCAGAGCACATCTCTACTCCGTAGGGTTCTCGATGGCTGTGATCTTTCGGAAGTAGATGGCTAGACCTTTCTTCCAAGATGTCTCTGGGTGGATTTGGACCAACAACCCTTTGGTTAGTAGTCCAGCACTTAGCCATTTATGACCAGGGTTCTGACCAGAACTAGTGGTAGCTTTTGTATGCTATTACCAATTAATCAAAAATTTTACAGTCTCCCATTGGTTGACAAAGCACATCTAGGAGAAAAATTGAAGTTTGAGAAGATAAGCATTTTTTTAAAATTCAGAGAAAAAAAAAAGAAAATCTTGCTCAATTCTTCGAAGTCCTGGGAACTTTTTAATTTTAAAGCTGTGTTTTAGTTTAATCTGACATTTTTCCAAATGCTGTGCTTTTTAGCTCCCTCTTAGTTACAGAAGCCATAAGATAATATTAAAAATCATTTTTAAACAATAATATATTAATCTTTACAGTACTCTTTTTAAAAATACAAATCATTTTCTCAGGCAAAAAATTGAAGAATACAGAGAATTTAAGAGAATTGATCACACTTATGCAAAAAAAAAATCATTTAATAGAGAAAGAAATTTCAAAATAGTAGTTCTCAACCTTTTGAAAATACTTCTTCTGCCCTTAATTCATTTATTGACTCATTCTTGAACAAAAGTATACTGAGGTATTCTGATATACTTGGAATTTTGCCAGTGGTTAGCACTACAATAAATGGAGAAAATATTGAAGTTGTCGAGGATTTCATTTTTACTTGCGTCCACAATCAACACCCATGGAAGCAGCAGTCAAGAAATCAAATGACAAATCGCATTAGGCAAATCTGCTGCAAAAGACCTTTTTAAAGTGTTGAAAAGCAAGGATGCCCCTTTGGGGACTAAGATGCACCTGATCCAAGTCATGGTATTTTCAATTGCCTTACATGCACACGAAAGCTGGACAATGACTAAAGACGACCAAAGAAGAATTGATGCATTTGAATTGTGATGTTGGCAAAGAATATTGAATATACCATGGACTGCCAGAAGAATGAAAAAATCTGTCCTGGAAGAAGTATAGCCAGAATGTTCCTTAGAAGCCAGGATGGTGATACTTTGTTTCATGTGCTTTGTATATGTTATCAGGAGGGACCAGTTCCTGGAAAAGGATACCATACTTAGGAAAGTAGAGGGTCAGTGAAAAAGAGGAAGCCCCTCTTGATGGATTCACCCAGTGGCTGCATCAATGGGCTCAAGCATAACAACAATGGTGAGGACGGTGCAGGTCTGGGCAGTGTTTCCATCTGTTTACAGAGGGTGGCTGTGAGTCGCAACTAACTCAATGGCACCCAACAGCCATACAAAGATGAAGGAGAGACAGCCTTATCCTCAAAAACCTCTCAATCTACTATTTGAGTATTTGATGTGTGAATGAGGATGGGGAAGCAAATGATTAACAGGCAAATAGTAAATTATTTCCCTAAATCTAATAATGATAAACACATATGGTATCTTAGTTGTGCCCACAAGGAAAACCTAACTTAGGTTGCAGGAGGAAAGATAAAAATGATGTAAAGGTTCCTAGAAAATGTGATGTCCCAGCTGGAATTGATGCCTGAACTGATATCTGATATGGTAGATAACCAAATAAAGGGAATATTTGAGTTTAGGGAGATTGAATGTGACATTGATTCTTAGATGAATATTGTTGGTGAAATAGATTGCTGGAGGAACAAGTTTCCCTAGGAAGCTATTGAGAGTGATCCTGATCATCAAGAAACAGGTCTAAGTGGTGTAGAAAAGGAAGGTGGGCAGTGATGGGCAGTGAAAGGCTGGTAGATTTAGAGAAATTTAAGTTTCTGTTGGGAAAAAACGTTTAGTGAGATAGGGAATGGGAGTGTTAGAGAAATAAGTGGTTATACTTTGAGAGAGGCATAGTTGAAGTTAAGCACCATAAGTGGTGTGGTTTCTGCTGATTATAAAGTCCAAGATAAAGACATGAATAGGTATGTCACTGAAGTGGATTAGAGATGAAGATGATTGGAATTATGTTGAGCTGCCATCCTATTTGGTGTGATTCCTAGGTGGACTTCAAAGTAATCCAATATGAGGGTAAGACTTGCATAGAGGAAAAGATTGAAATTAAGGCTGCTAAGCATACTTTTGTAAAAAAAAACAACAGCATAAGTATCTCTAGTGCCTGTGAAACAGGTCTTGCAGAGATGCTTTCATTAAACTAGCTTCTGCCAAACATGTATCATAAGACTAGTTACATTTTCCTTTGTTTTTCTTGCTTCATATGATATTAGCTTCCATTTCAGAGATCTATTTGATGGATTTTTTTTTTTATAATTTTGGTGATTATTTATCAGCAGATGTTGCAAAATAGAATGCTTATAGAATAAATAACAAAGTTGGATCAAATTGTTTAGACAGCACAAATTTAAATGTGTTTGTATTTTCTTTGACAATGTTTGCAAGATAGGATGTTTCGTAACATCTTTTTAGAAATATTAACATATATGACTCATACAAATAACTTTATTGAGTAGCTATTATGCATCAAAGAGTAGGAACAGTATAACAAACAGTGGAGAAGACAGAAAATGTAATGTATCTGACTTTCAAAACATGCGTGATTAAATACTAATTTCCTTCTTTTAACTGATTTTGTTTTGAAACAAACAGTAAAAGCTTATCCAAAAGTTGAGAGTAGAGCAGAAAAACTTTTTGTTTTCCTGAACCATTTGTAAATTGCTGAAGCCTAATCACTTCTGAACACTTTAGTGTGTATTTCTCACGAACAATGACTATCTCCTATAAACCACAATACAGTTATCAAAAAAACAAATCTACTGTGCTATATTGCAACCATCTATTCCCCAGACCCATTCAAGTTTCACCAATTTTTCCTATAATGTCTTTTATAGCAGTAGGATTCAGTTCAGTGTCAAGAGCTGCATTTGGTTTTATGTCCCTTCAGGCTCCTTCAGTCTGGAACAGTTCTTCAGTCTTTTTTTTTTTTTCCTGACCTACAAAGTATGAATCAAGAAAAATTGGTAGATATTGAAAATGAAATGAACTGCTTGAAGATATGTATCTTAGACATCAGTGAGTGAAATGAACTGGTATTGGCCATTTTGAATCAGATAATTATATGGTCTATTATTCTGGGATGACAAATTAAAGAGTAATGGTGTCATATTCATCATCAAAAAGAACATTTCAAGATCTATCCTTAAGTACAGCACTGTCAGAGATAGGACAATATCCATATGCTTGCAAGGAAGACCAGTTAATAGGACTATTACTCAAATTTACACACCAACCACTTATGTCAAAAATGAGGAAATTGAAGGTTTTTACCAACTTCTGCAGTCTGAAATTGTTCAAGCAGGCTAAGATACATTGATAATTACTGGTGATTGGAATGTGAAAATTGGAAACAAAGAAGGATCAGTAGTTGGAAAATATGGGCTTGGTTATAGAAACGAAGCCAGAGATCACATAATAGAATTTTGCAAGACCAAAAACCTATTCATTGGAAAAACCTTTTTTCAACAAGATAAACGATGACTATACGTATGGCCCTTACTGGCTAGAATACACAGGAATCTAATCTGCTGCATTTGTGGAAAGAGATGATAGAGAAGTTCAAATATCATCGGTCAGAACAAGGCCAGGGGCCAACTGTGGAACAGATCATCAGTTTCTCATATGAAAGTTCACTATGAAGCTCAAGACAATTAAAACAAGCCTATGAGAGCCAAAGTACAACCTTCAGTACATCCCACCTGAATTTAGAGATCATCTCAAGAATACAATTGATGCATTGAATGCTACTGACTGGGGACCAGATGACTCATGGGATGATATCAAGGATGTCATTCATGAATAAAGCAAAAGGTCACTAAAAAGAAAGAAAAAAAAAAGAAAAGACCAAAATGGATGTCAGAAGGGACTCTGAAACTTGCTCTTGAAGGTAGAGTAGCTAAAGCAAAGGGAAAAATGATGAAATAAAAGATTTTAAACATCAGCTCAAGAAGACAAAATAAAGTATTATCATGAAATGTGCAGACCTGTGTTAGAAAACCAAAAGGGAAGACATGATCAGCATTTCTCAAGTTGAAAGAACGGAAGAAAAAATTCAAGTCTCAAGTTGCAATGTTGAAGGAATCTGTGTTTTATATTATGTTCAGCTAATACTGTATCAATTTTTTTTCATGTTATTAAATACTTTTCTACAACATTATTTTTAGTGGGTATTGACACTTCATTGTATACATGTATACTTGGTGCTTGTTTCTTAAAAAGAAAAACAGCAAAGAGATGTTTTTATTGCAGAAGTAATAGATGTTCATTGTAGAAAATATAATCAAAATTGAGGACTGTACAGGACCGCGCAGTGTTTTGTTCTGCTGTACCTAGGGTCACTGAATTGGAACTGACTCAAGGGCACCTAACAACAACAACAACAACATCTTGACTTTCAGTCTTTCAGGACAGTTATTTTGTAAAAAACTCATTGCTGTCTAGTCAATTCCGACTCACAGTGATCCTATAGGACAGAGTAGAACCGCCTCATAGGGTTTCCAAGGAGCGGCTGGTGGATTCGAAAGGCCAACCTTTGGTTAACAGGTGAGCTCTTAACCGCTGCACCACTAGGGCTCCTATTTTGTAGAAAGCTCTTCAATTTTAATGTCAGAATTTTTCTCAGGCTTAGCATCAGTTAGTATTGGTACGATTATCTCAGAAGTGACCGAGTTCTTCTCATTGAATCTTATCAAAATTTTAATCAGTCACATCACTGATGATGTTCACATTGATCACTTGATTATGATGGTCACTGCCCTCTTTACCACAACTAAGTTACCTTTTCCCCTTGAGCTGCGACTCCTCACGTCAGCCACCCCCACCTTCGAGTCCTCCAAACAACACTTTCACTTGGATCTCCGACACGGAGCCACTGCACCTCTCTCGACACTTCGTCTCAACACCTGCATGCCTTGTTCACCCACGAAATGTCTTTTAGACACACTTGTTAAGGAAATGAAATGAAAGGAAGGAAAAAAAGGGTAATAGAAAGAGGAAAAGTTAATAATGGTATAGATCGCCTTCAAATATATGTATACATTTATTCCCAAATAATAACTTCTCAATTGCCCAACTTTTGTTTTGTTTTGTTTTATAACTAGATGTCCGAAAAGGACAGTATGACTCTATTTCTATTAAGTTTCAAAGTCATTTCATATCTGCTGTATACTTTTCTTATTGCTTCATATGTACTATTCAGATATTATGTGATTACATTTAGAGAGAGAAGTTTTTCAAGATCATTTTTCATTGTTATTTGTTTTAACCTTAAAACGGTAAAGTATTTACCATAAACTGTCAATTCTGAGTATCTTACCATACTTAAAGCTTCTTGTGTTATATCATTAACTTCTGTCACTTTAAGAAAGGGAACAATTTAATGACAGTGTTTTTAAAAAATTTTCTAAAAGCACATCAGAAATAAAAGAAATCTCAATTCACATTATAAAATATTCAAGACTAAGGACCAAAGAGGATCCCTGGTGACACGGTGGTTAAGAGCTTGGCTACTAACCAAAAAGTTGGCAGTTCAAATCCACCAGCTGCTCTTGGAAACCCTCTGGGGCAGTTCTACTCTGTCCTGTAGGGTCGCTATGAGTCGGAATTGACTGGATGACAACAGGTTTGTCTGTTTGTTTGATGGTTTGTTTGCTGGTTTTAAGGACCAAAGAAGTTCTACACAGCAAAATTTTAGAGATTCTGCTAAAGGGATACAGCCTTAGGGAAAAAAATTGAAAGTACACCTAAGATTTGCACATTTCACTGAACGTAAATTTTGCAGGGAGACAGAGAGTGAGAAAGAGAATTGTAAATAAATATTGAACTCTAGTTAATGAATTCAGCAAATATGCACACCAAAGGGTTTGGGGGGAGGTGTACTGGTGTCTGCAACTTACTTTGAAATTAATCAAAAAATATAATGGATTAATGGATCAACAGAAGGAAAGAGAAAAAAAAGTACTATTGGTTACAGTACAGCCCCATTGAGTATAAGCGGCCCTCTGATTTAAGAAATGTTAAAAGGTATGGATGAAATCTCTTAGTGTTGAAATATGGTAGCATCCTAATGAATTTCCTGGAAAATTAAGGAACAAAAATCTGTATCGGCTGGAATAAACCTTCAAAATGAAGATTCTTTAAAAAATTACAGACAGCCATTAACCACATTTTGCCTTAATGAATGCATAGTCAGATAATGCCAAAAAAATAAAAAACTGAAGTTTATAACCGAAGCTTCACCAAGTATGACCAAGCTTCATGCAAAAATTTTTTCAATAGATTCTATCATAGCTAATAATAATAATAAATTTTTACAAAATGTCATCATTTTCTTCAGTGGCCATTGCTGGTACTATTTTATTTTTTCATCACTAATAAACAATTTATGCATTAACTTTTCCCATACAGTATTGGATATTCACAGCAATGTGAATAAAATAGATCTCTTTCATCAATGCTCTGGAATTTTTCTCCTCCTTTGACTTTATTTCTTTTGAGAAAACTCTTGTTCATGTAAGTATTTTAAAGTTACCTTCCTATTTTTAGCCCTGATGATTGTGGAATTGAAATAGACAGAAGTATAGAGTGTAAGTATTTTTTTAATGCTGTTTCTTGCATCAAATGACATGGCAGATAGGCAGTACTCTTTACACCCTTTCAACCTTTCTACTAATACTGGTTTTATTTATTTTTAACAATGGCATTAGTATTAGAAGTGGAAATATTATTGTCATGTAACCATTATGAATCTCGACTTAGCACCTGCTTTGTTTTTCCAATACAGTTGATGAATTTATAAACGTACATCTATACTCTGCACTCTGGTTCTACTTGTGACCAGAAACACAGGTGCAAGACTTAACCATACAAGTTAAGAGTAACATATGCAGCAATGGCAGAGAGCCAAGCTAACCTGCCCACAAAGACATCAGACCTGTGATGTGGGCCTTATTAGCACCATGCTCAGAGCTAGTGAGCTAATGGTTCCCAGTCTAATTGGGCATAGCACACGTTTGTTAACTTGTTTTTAAGCTCCGCCTAGCTTAGTGCCATGTACGAATAAGCCTTTAATAAATGCTTTCCTATTACAATTTAAAATGCAGTACTTAACATTAAGTGTTTGATCTTTTATTGTATTCACATTTGCATGTCTCAAACTTTCAAATGTTAATAATAAAATTATTTAAAATGTATGAGTTTAGATATGTTGGTTGGCTGGGGAAACTGGATATGAACAACTTAATGAACTTCACAGTTAGTTTTATGGAAAGAATTAGGTGTAAATTATCCTTTCTTATGAAAAAAAATCATAAAAACAACGCCCCCAAAGTCATACCTTTTCCCACTAAAAATTCCATATTTCCTTGATATGTGCAGTCCTAAAAATATGGGGATATAGCAACTGCACAATATCAACAATTAGAGTATCTCTGTTCTACAATGAGTGCAAGTACTACCATGCAATATAGAATGGAGGTTATCTTTGGGAAGAAATCACAAACTAGTAGCTGAGTGAAAACAAATACAACTAACTCCCATTTAAGGTTCTTATGTATTTACTCAGAGCCCTAGTTGCACAGTGGTTAAGCACTCAGATGCTAACCAAAAGGTTGGCAGTTCGAATCCACCAGCAACTCCTTGGAAACCCTATGGGGCAGTTCTACTCTGTCCTACAGGGTCGCTATGAGTCAGAATAAACTCAATGGCAACAGGTTTGGTTGGGTTTTTAACCCTCTTTTAAAAACTCTGTATTACTCCCATTGTTATTTTCTGTGTATTTGGTCTGAGTAAGACTGAGGAGGCAGGGGCAGAGGAATAACCAGGAACTATCCTCAGTCATCTTACCAAGTCCTTGAAGACACGAATGCCTTGGGAGTACTAAAAACAACCAGCTGGTTCTGGGTAGCAGCAGTGAGAACTCCAGACTGGCAGGGGCCGAGAACAGGCCTCAGATATGCGAGAGTGAGCATTACTCAATCGAGCGCCCATTGGTTAACAAAGAGTACTGTCTTAGTCATCTAGTGCTACTCTAACAGAAATACCAAGAGTGGATGGCTTTAACAAAGAGAAGGTTATTCTCTCACAGTCCAGTAGGCTACAGGTCCAAATTCAGGGCATCAGCTCCAGAAGAAGGCTTTCTCTCTCTGTCAGCTCTGGAGGAAGGTCTTCGTCAACATCAGTCTTCCCCCAGACTAGGAGCTTCTCTGCCCAGAAACCTCGGGTCCGTTCTGCTCCCGGTGCTTCTTTCTTGGTGGTATGAAGTCCCCAATTCTTTGCTTGCTTCCCTTTCCTTTTATCTCTTACAAGAGATAAAAGATGGTGCAGGCCACACCCCAGGGAAACTCCCTTTACGTTGGATCGGGTATGTGACCTGAGTAAGGGTGGTATTACAATTCCACTCTAATCCTCTTTAAAATAAAATTACAATCACAAAATGGAGGACAACCACACAACCCTGGGAATCATGGCCTAGCCAAATTGATACACACATTTTTGGGGGGGACACAGTGCAATCCATGACAAGCACGCTTACAGGCAGAGAAGGAGAACCTTCTCAGATTGGAGTTAATCCTGTCTGCCATCACTGTGCTACTAGTTCCTGAGTTCCTTGAGTTGAGGCACTGTTTCTCTTTGGCACAATTGCTTGATAGCTACAGAAAATAGTATGATTTTGTCTTTGGTTCTATCTGTAAATTATATTCTTACAATCTCAAACAACTCCATAAAATCGAAGCATTTTGTTTCATCTCGAGTCTTTGTATGCAGAGGTGGTTTAATAGCCCTCTCACATTTTGTATCTCCACCCTCAAAGATCATTTCAAAACTTTTTTGTTGGTAGCGAAACTTTTTTCTTTTTTTTCCTTCTTAGTCTTGAAATGGATGTTTGTTCTCTGATACTTTCTGGCTCCCAAAGGCTGAAGAAAATCACAGTGAATAAGTAGAGTTCTCTTCCTTTGATCTCTATGGAATCACAGAAAACAACTAGAACATCTTTCAACTAAAATTCCTTTACTTTAGTACTTTGACTGCTAAGAAATGACAATTAAAACATTCAGCCTCTAAAATGGAACCAACATGTATCATAACAATGCCAAAATGAGTATTCTAAGAAATATTTTTAAGATTTCACCATGATTAAAAATGTAAGATTAAGTTTGTGTCTACACACAAATAGTACAATAAGGAACAGGCCTAATTTTGTATAATTCAGGCAAAAACAGTTTAATCAGTAATACATATAAAATTTTCATAATCATTCCTGATCATTGTTTTAATTATGTGCCATAAAACTAGGAATAGTAAGTTTCATCTTGCTGTTTCAGTATGTAAATTCCAGTTCTTTTGTAAAACAGAACATTCCACATTTTCCCAAGTTTAGAGTATTTTAATTGAATAATAGTCAAATGATGTAGTAATAATGCCTGATAGTGTAGTTAAGAGAGATTATATAATCTGTAAAGGAAAAAAAAAAAAAAAAAAAAACAACAACAAGTGGGCTAAAAGATAATATGAAATTCCATTCCCTATAAAACCTACTTTTTCTCTCCCTCTTGGAACAAGAAATTTTGTCTGTGGATAAAAATAATATTCCCAGAATATTGTTAATACTAACTGGTGAGTCTCCTGTTGATCACCAGAGTATTTTAAGTAAGTACAATATTCTATGCATTTGAAGCATAATGGAGAGATCATGTAAGTTATTAAAATATAGAGAGATTGATTCATTCTCTTACATGGAATTATAAAATGCATGTTCTTTGGTACTATCACTACCATTATTTTCTATTTTTATGCTTCTTGTACTTTGATTCCAGAGCTTTTAAACAGGAAATCCACTCAAATAGCTATTACAGAGAAAAAATAAAACCATGAATGTGAAGCTATGGGTAAGGTATAATCCTCATAAAAATGTTACCATTACATAATTACCATCTTATCTATTAATAAAATGTATATATTATTGAATCCTAGGTGTATGTTTAAATTCATATTAAATAATCTATACATGTTTACATGTATTTTCATAACCTATCATAGCCTAGAAGCCATGGTGGCACAGTGGTTAAGCGCTCAGCTGCTAATCAAAAGTTTGGCAGCTCTAACTCACCAGCTGCTCTTGGAAACCCTGTGGGGTAGTTCTACTCTGTCCTGTAGGGTCGCGATGAGTTGGAATTGACTCAGTGGCAACAGGTTTGGGGTTCTTTTGTTTTTATCTTAACCTAATATTTTAGTGGCACCAGAACTACTGTAGCACTGCTAGCAATGTTTCTCAAAATGTGATCCTTAAAACACCCGCATCCTAGATGCCCAGACTACATTACTGTAATTGTAGAGCTCCACTCTGATATAGACAATGTGGTAAACCTAGATCTGTATTTGCAGAAAACTCTCTGATGACTTGTAAAATAAATAAATTTTGTGAACATGGATCTTTTAATTCTGGATCATTTGACGACTCTTTTAATTTTCTGAAACCCTTTTAGTTTAATAACAACTTGAGATAAAATGGTAAAAAGTGACCCTAAATCAATGTCGGTTGTGGGCCTTTTATACAGTCTACCAAAATTTTGATTTTGCTTTTACCAAATTTTTATTTTGTTAGACATACATACAGTATTCCGTATTTCTGTTAATAACCAAATAAATTTTGTATCTGAAGTAAAAAAAATTATTGTTATTAAACTTTGAAAGAAGATATAGTGTAAAAGTATACAGTATAATTAACAGAAAATATTATTTGAATATAAGTGCACTGAATTGTTTTAGGCAGAATTACAATAATCTTTGCTGACTTTCAACCACAACCCATTGCCATTGAGTCAATTCCTACTCATAGCGATCCTATACGTCAGAGCAGAACTACCCCATAGGGATTCCAAGGCTGTAAATCTTTTCGGAAGCAGACTGGGTCAGCACTTTTTGGTTAGCAGTGGAGTGCTTTAACCACTGTGCCACCAGGGTCCCTGATTGCTGGGCTTAACAAAAGTCAATAAAATTTTCAATTGTATTTTGTCACTGTTGATGAATCAATGATAAATTGAGTAGACTTGTTACAAAATGCCCTTATTTTGATTTGAATAAAGAACATGGTAGATAGATACAGATACACATAGCAGATAGTTATAGATATATAAAGAACATGCTGGAGGTTCTAGTTGTGTTTAAGAAGCAGCGAGCATACACCATCAGATCCTTCCAGGACAACACAATGCATAAAACAACTATCACGGAGCATTGAAAAGTAAATTAGGACAGAACTACTGGAAGGGAAATGAAAATTGAAAGTATGTGAGTGAGGAGGAAGGCTGTCCATAAATTGGCTCAACCATAAAAACAATGCTCATAAGAACTGTCAAAATCAACTTGTTCAATACTCAGGAAATGAACCACAGTCTTGAAAAAATTAGTGGAGATTTACTCAAGAGAAACTTTTGAGTCTCGGTAGCCCAGACACTTCATACATTATTTAAAAAATTAACTCAGAGTGGATAGGAGACCACTATGTAACTTCTGAAAGCAAATATAGCGGAAAATCTGTATTACATTTGCTTGGTGATGAGTTTTTAAACACTGCATCAAAAGTATGATACATAAAACAAAAAAAAGTGATGAAATACATTTCAACAAAGTAAATGTTTTAATTAAAGAAAACTATCTGACTGTGTTAAGACAACAAAAACAAAGCCACAGACTGGGAGAAAATATTTGCAAGTCACATGTCCCATAAAAGACATGTATCCAGAATATACTAAAACAATTCTTAACACACAATAATAAGAAAATAACAAAAATTTTTTAACGGCAAAGTATATGAACAGACACTTCCCCAAAAATAATATATGGGAGGCAAATAAGCATATGAAAAGATGCACCACACCATTAGTCATATTATGAAATGCAAATTAAATCCACAGTGAAAAACACGTACATAACTTTAAAATGGCTAAAAAAATAGCACAACACACAAAAACACGAAACAATACCAAATTCTAAGGAGGATGAGGTGCAGAAGGAACTTTCTTTAATTGCTGGTGGGAATACAAAATGGGACAACTTTAGGAGTTTCTTATAAAGTTAATCTTACGTCCAACCAATCCCAAGTGAATTAAACGTATGTGCACATAAAATCTGAACATGAATTGTTTGCAGCAGCCTTATTCATAATTATCAAAAAATTGAATCAACCAAGAGGTCCATCAACAGACAAATGGGTAAACAAACTGTTGTGATATGGCTATACAGTGGGATATTACTCAGCAATAAAAACGAACAAACTATTGACTCTCACAACATGGATTGATTTTAATTGCATTTTGTTAAGTGAAAGGAGTTATACCCAAAAGGCTACATATTATATGATCCCATTTATATAATAGTCTGGAAAATGCAAACTATAGAGACAGAGGAACGTTCTGTGGTTGCTGGGAGTTGGGCATGGGTGATAGTTGACTACCAAAAGGGCCACACATACGATTTTTAGTGTGATAAAACTGTTCCGTATGGTATTATTGCTGGTGAACATGGGACTATACATTTGTCAAAACCCATAGAGTTGTATTGTAAAGAGATTAAATTTTACTATATGCAAATTAAAGAATAATCAACTAGAATGTTGGAGGAATCCCAAAATGGAATGCAGATTTTGACAAATAAATATTATTTCATTATTAATGTTTTGCATAATCTCTCTAAAGAGAGTTGAGAAAAAAAAAGAACTGACCTAGAGTAACTTTAGAAAGCTTGTTTGTTTTGACTTGATACTCTAAGGCTAAAGAAAAAAAAAGAACAGTACATAAAAATGAGTTCTAGTTGGTAAATTTATTCCTCACAAGAATATGGGTTAGCAATTCTGAAACTACTTAACATTTATCTAGGCCTGAACAAATTAGTAAATAAACTGTAGGTAGTGGGAGTCGTGTTTTTAATTGTCAGAGAAAACAGTTACAAATAAGAAAGTGTGGAGAGGGGGTGGATTCTAAAATGAATCCTGTGTCATTGAATTAGTTGAAGATATCAATAGGAACTCAGGTTCATTTCAATTCATAAAAAGATAAACACCTACAAAATCAATATAGATATATGTGTATGCATGTATATGTATGTATACATACACATACATATGTTTTCTAGCTATGTCCACTGAGAGGGTCTAGAAGCAACAACACTGCAGTAGCAACAAGCATACCATGCACCCAGATGTTGTGTTCTAAATACCATCCCTAATAAAAGAATCAGGACTCCTTAAAAAAAAACAAAAACGGTTAATTCTCTGGAGCAGGGAAAATAACAGATGAGCCTGAATACCTTGTAGTGCCAGAAAGTAAAGAAGTAGCTCTTACACACGCCCCATAGGAGGGTTGTATGTCAAAAGAGCCCTGCAGCCAACCTGAAAGAGCTCTCAAAGGCCAAAGGTGGAAAGAGCTGAGAAACAAAATAAATGTAGTATTGGATTATAACCCAAAGAATAAAATAAATATTCACAGATCCGTGTGGGTATAAATAAATGTCAGTATAGGTAAATGAATGGGGGGAAAGGGACAAATGCTCCTTACAGAAGAAGTCCAACTAATAAATGAAGGAGGAATTAGAGACATAGAAAATTGCCATTAAAACACCATAGTAATAACCCTACAGGCAAAACCTACTGACAAGTGCTAGAATTAATGGGCATAATGTTGAGAAAGAAGATATATATTTTGCCTGAAAATACTTCCCTCCAAATATTGTTTAATTACTGTAGTGGTTTTGGACATAAGTCCACAAATTCTTTGATACTCCTGCCTACAGGAAGTGGAGCTTAAATCCTCTCCCCTTGAGTATAGGCTAGATTTAGTAACTTTAATCTAATGAATAGAGCAAAGAAAGGAAAAAAAACAGTAACGTTATGGTGAACAGGTCTGGCAGACACCACATTTTCCAAGTGATCAAGATTAACACCACTGGTAAGAAGTTGTGTTGATATCATGCTGTTGTTAGGTGTTGTCAAGTCAGTTCCGATTCATAGATTCATAGCAACCCTATGTACAACATAAAGAAAAATTGTCCAGTCTTGTGCCGTCCTCACAATCGTTGTTATACTCGAGCCCACTGTTAAAGCTACTGTGTCAATCCATTTTTTAAGGGTCTTCCTTTTCTTTGCTGACCTTCTACTCTACCTAGAATGATGTCCTTCTCCAGGCACTGGTCCCTCCTAATGACATGTCTAAAGTATGGGAGACGAAGTGTCACCATGCTTGCTTCTAAGGAGCATTCTGGTTGTACTTCTTCCAAGACAGATTTGTTCTTTTTTTTGGTAGTCCATGGTGTATTCAATATTCTTCGCCAGCACCACAATTCAAAGGCATCAATTCTTCTTCAATCTTCCTTATTCATTGTCCAGCTTTCGCGTGCATATGAGGTGGTTAAAAGTCTTCAAGGTGACATCTTTGCTTTTTAACACTTTAAAGAGGTCGTTTGCGGCAGATTTGCCCAATGCAATGTGTTTTTTGATTTCTTGACTGCTGCTTCCATGAGTGTTGATTGTGGATCCAAGTAAAATGAAATCCTTGACAACTTCAATCTGTTCTCCGTTTATCATGATGTTGCTTATTGGCCCAGTGGTGAGGATTTTTGTTTTCTTTATGTTGAGGTGTAATCCATACTGAAGGCTGTAGTCTGTGATCTTTATCAGTATGTACTTCAAGTATTCTTCACTTTCAGCAAGCAAGGTTGTGTCAGCTGCATAACACAGATTGTCAATGAGTCTTCCTCCAATCCTGATGCCCCGTTCTTCTTCATATAGTCCAGTGTCTGAGATTATTTGCTGAGCATAGAGATTCAATAAGTATGGTGAAAAGGTACAACCCTAATGCACACCTTTCCTAGCTTTCAACCACACAGTATCCCCTTGTTATGTTCAAATGACTACCTCTTGATCCATGTACAGGTTCCTCATGAGCCCAATTAAGTGTTCTGGAATTCCCATTCTTTGCAATGTTATCCATAATTTGTTATGATCCACACAGTCAGATGCCTTTGCATAGTCAATAAAACACAGGTAAACATCTTTCTGGTATTCTCTGTTTTCAGCCAAAATCCATCTGACATCAGCAATGATATCCCTCATTCCAAATCCTCTTCTGAATCCAGCTTGAATTTCTGGCAGTGCCCTCGTGGATGTACTGCTGCAGGCACTTTTGAATGATCTTCAGCCAAATTTTACTAGTGTGTGATATTTATGATATTGTTTGATAATTTCCACATTCTCTTGGATCATCTTTCTTGGGAATAGGCACACTTATAGATCTCTTCCAGTCAGTTGGCCAGGTAACTCTCTTCCAAATTTCTTGGCATAGATAAGTGAGTAATTTCAGTGCTGCATCCATTTGTAGAAACATCGCATTTGGTATTCTGTCAATTCCCGGAGCCTTGTTTTTCGCCAATGCCTTCAGTGCAACTTGGACCTTTTCCTTCAGTACCATCAGTTCCTGATCATGTGCTACCTCCTGAAATGGTTGAACATCGACAAATTCTTTTTGGTGTACGGAATCTGTGTGTTCCTTCCATCTTCTTTTGATGCTTACTGCGTCGTTTAATATTTTCCCTGTAGAATCCTTCAGTATTGCAACTCGAGGCTTGAATTTTTTCTTCAGTTCTTTCAACTGGAGAAATGGTGAACACGTGCTTCCCTTTTGGTTGTCTATCTCCTGACCTTTGCTTTCATATACTTCCTGATATGATGCAATAAAAACGACATGTCCCTTCTTGGGTACTCGTTCCAAAACTCCATAACCCCGGTCGAATCCTGAGGCAGAGAAAGAAAAAAGAAAAGGTCAAGTACCATTCTACAAAATACGTGCCAATTACTCTCCAAATTTGGAGGAGACTGATACACATTAACTAAGTGCAACACGATATCCTGGATTAGATCCTGGACCTGAAAAGAGACATAAGTGGGAGAACTTGTGAAATCTAAGTCTGCAGCATAGTTAATAGCATTATATCAATATTACTATTTTTGGTAAATGTACCATGGTTTTTTAAGATGTTTTTAAGGGGTGTCATAGTGAAGAAATTGCAAGTCTATTTAAAAGTAAAAGCAAGAGTTTTAACATGGCAAAAAAGCAGTTTGCGAAACGGAAACACGGTGCTGGGAGGAATCCAACAATCTGCTCCAGGGGGCTGAAGTAATACAGAGATTTACAAAGACCAAAACCACCAACAGTACAGCTCAAATGTTTTTGATGAGTTAACGTTTACAGAATTGCAGGTGGCAGAGTCTTGGTTGACCATCCTTGCAGGGGTTGACCTCTTTTGCAAGGATGGCTCCAAGTGACAGGATTCCAGCTGACCACTAAAATCAGGTTTCCTGGCATCCAGACATCTGCAGTCTATGTTAAATTGAGTTACTTTAGCATTATGATGGAGAATTCTGTTGAAATATAAAAGTAAAGAGTTTGTTGAAGGAATAGGAGTGAAAATGCTAAGCATTCTAATGCTCAAGGAGAGGAAAGTTAATTTAACAGCTTAATTTAACTATAAGTGGGGTTAGTGAGGACAAATCTTTGGAAAATTCAAGTACGGTTGAAGGAGTTTAAGAGGGGCATCGCCTTAGAATCGGCTTAGCAGCTGTCACGGATTGTATTATATCCCCCCAAAAAGTGCATCAACTTGGCTAGGCCATGATTCCCCCCGTGTTGTGTGGTTGTCTACCATTTTGTGATCTGACGTGATTATCCTGTGTGTTGTAAATCTTACCTCTATGATGTTCATGAGGCAGGATTAGAGGCAGTTATGTTAATGAGGCAGGACTCAATCCATAGGATTAAGTTGTATCTTGAGTCAATCTCTTTCAAGATATGAAAGAGAGAAGTGAGCAGAGAAGAAGGAGACCTCCTGCCCCCAAGAAAGAAGTGCCAGGAGGGGAGTTCATCCTTTGAACTTGGAGTGCCTTACCTGAGAAGCTACTAGACCAGGGGAAGATTGATGACAAAGACCTTCTCCCAGAAACGACAAAGAGAAAGCCTTCCCCTGGAGCTGGTGCCCTGAATTCGGACTTCTAGCCTCCTAGACTGTGAGAGAATAAATTCTCTTTGTTAAAGCCATCCACTTGTGATATTTCTGTTATAGCAGCACTAGATGACTAAGACAGCAGCTAAGGTCACGTATTTAACATCGTGTCTAGCATCTGTATAGATCTTGAAGTATCTTTTTCTAACATTGGCTATTTCTAACCACAAGCTCTTCCTTTAGCAGAGCAAGTAGGTAAAACCACATTTATCTAGGTCACAGTACAGAGGAAAGTTTCACAGAAGTGACAAGCTGCATTGTATGACAGAGACTGTATTTACAAATCCAAGATGGAGTTGTTTAGGACAAGAAAGAATTTGACTCAGACCTTAGTTAGAAATCCCAGTCACATCAAGAGTTTTAGCTTTGGCATGCTATTCTTCAGAGGAAACTGAGTAAAATATATATGGGAACTCTTCTGTGCTTTCTTTGCAACTTGTATATAAATTGGCAATTATTTTTAATTAAAAAATATTTTCAAATTGTCTACGACTGGAATATAGAATTATGAGTTTCTGTAAGTGATGCTTGCAGCAACTTTGCTATACTTATTTATTAACTCTAGCAGTTTACTTTTGGATTCTTCTGAATTTTTAAATTGACAATTAGCTAATGCAGTGTTTCTAAATTGGGGGTGATTTTGACCCTGAGAGGGTGTTTGGCAATGTCTAGAGATTTTTTTGTTGTCATAATAGAGGCACGTGCTACTGGTATCAAGTGAGTAGAGGTTAGACTTCTAAGTGTTAGAATGCACAGGACAGTCACCACAAAAGAAAGCATGAGCTGACTCAAAATGTCAGTCATGCCAAAGTTGAAAACACCTGATCTAATGAAGGTTTTATTTTTCTCTATACCTCTTAATAAAGACCATCAGTAATAGTTTGCTTTCAGCTGACAAGACCAGCAATTCACCCTCACTGTCTTATGACTTTCCAGCCCTATATCATAATATTTAGGAAGCTAGTCTCTCCATTCCACAGACAACACACTGGATTATTACACTGATAATATAATTGGATCTGGTGTTAAACCAAAAAAGCCCAAACTTGTTGCCATCGAGTTGATTCTACTCATAACAACCCTACAGGACAGAGTAGAATTGCCCCACAGGGTTTCCAGAAAGCGGCTAGTGGATTTGAACTGCCGACATTTTGGTTAGAAGCCCAGATCTTAACCACTGCACCGCAAGGGATCCAATCTGGTGTTAGGAAGTAGAAAATGTTCTTGACAAATTGCTAAGACGTGTATGTCAGCGGGTAGGAAACAAATACCACAGAATTTCAGGGACCCGTCACCTTGGTGAGATATTTAGGGGTTCAATGACCCGGGGCAAGTTGAGATAACCTTCCAAAGTAAAGGATTAAGTTCTTCCTACCACTGACACGGAAGGAAAATAAATACTAGTAAATCGCTATGGTTTTGAAAGCAACATACCTCAGCATATACCTCTGAACTATCTACAAAGTAACTTCTAAAGCTTCCAAGTCTTGAGTGGGTCCAGGAAAAGAGAAGGATATGCGATAGGTTCAGGCTGGCGTGCAACTTGCTCTGCCACTTTGGCCACATGAACCAGCAGATCAAATGATTATTGAAATCCCTGTGGCAGACAATGAAGCAACCTAGAGTCATTAGCAACCTCCTATAGATAAATCATATCAAAGAATCTGAGGATTTTTTAGTAATGCCATACTATTCTCTTGAGAATTAAGTTCTAGATTGCCACTGGACCATAGTTTAGACTGAACACTTGACAATGGAGCACCAAATTACCTTATGAGCTGAGCTGCTCATGAAGAGCTGGGTAGTGTCTAATTATATAGGATCACTTTCATCACAGAAGGGATGCACTTTGTTCTTATTGGAGTAAATATTTATTCTAAATATAGAATTACCTTTCCTGCTCACAATATTTACTCCCAAACCACCATCCACTGACTTACAAAATACTTCATACTCCATCATGTTATTCCACAGAGCATTGTTTCTGATCAAGAACATTACATAGCAGAGGGAGTAAGGCTGTTTTAAAAATTAATAATTAAAATTGCAAATAGCCCTTTAGTTCTAAAAATATGCAATTATTATAAAATTTAAATTAAAATGAATCTACTGCAGGCTCCCAACTCTACGTTAACATTTTAACATTCAAGAATACATTTATTGAGTACTGACTATATTCATGATTTATACCAGGATAGAGAAATAAAGATAGATGAGCTATATCCCTTGTCCTAAAGGAACTAATAGAAAAAATTATACAAATTCAAGAAAGTAATAAAATTATATGAAAGTCCTGGAAATAGTGGGCTTCATGAAATATTTTGCAATGCATATTGTTCCATTATATGAATATGCTTTAAAGGCCAAACACTGTTTTAAGCACTTAAATATCCATTAGCTGGAAAAAATGTCTTCTATCAATAAAATAACTTTGAGCTGTTACATAAAGAAAATAACTTCATCTCTGGATACAATTTTATTATTTTATTTATAAACAGAGAACTTACCACTTTGTGGGACACTGACTTAAACGCCTTACAAATATTTACTTTGATCTGACACAATGTCATGGATTCAATTGTGTCCCCCAAACGTATCTGTCAACTTGACTGGGTCATAATTCCCAGTATTGTATGATTGTGTACCATTTTGTATTCTGATGTGATTTCCTTATGTGTTGTAAACTCTATCACTATGATGTAATAAGATGGATTAGCGGCAGTTATACTGATGAGGTCTACAAGATTAGATAGTGTCTTAAGCCAATCTCTTTTGAGGTATAAAAGAAAGAAGTGAGCAGGGACACAGGGGAACTTCATACCACCAAGAAAGCAGTGCCAGGAGCAGAGCTCGTCCTTTGGACCTGAGGTTCCTGCGCAGAGATGCTCCCAGACCAAAGGAAGATTGATGACACATACCTTCCTCTAGAGCTGACAGAGAAAGCCTTCCCCTGGAGCTGACCCTCTGAATTTGAACTGTGAGAGAGTAAACTTCTCTTTGATAAAGCCATCCACTTGTGGTATTTCTGTTACAGTGGCACTAGATGACTAAGACAGAATTTCGTACTGAGAATGGGGTGCTGCTCCAAAAGATACCTAAAATGTGGAAGCAGTTTTGAAACTGTGAATGTATAGAGGAGCAGCAGTGACAGAGGACCACCAGCAGCATAGAACCTGTGGCAGCAGAATCAGGAGACCAGCACAAGACAATGCTGGAGCCCACCCACAGAGTGAGAGAGCTGAGTGCCTGTGCGCAGGAGGCTTCCTGGTGGAGTGGGGTGCCTCCAGGCACTTATCAGTAGAGCTAGGCTGCTGACCCACTGAGCTGTGGAGCTACCAAGCTTTGGAACACTTGCCCCAGCAGGACAGATGCCAGCGTGAGGCCTGAGGGCCAAGAAGCCACAGGAAACAGAAGCTGAAGAGACAAGGAACACAAGAAGATGAGTTGCTTCAGTCTCAAAAGGTATGGCCATGACCTCAAGGGTTTTGAAGGGTGGAGTCATGGCTTCTGGTGTTTCTAAGGGTGGAGTTGCCACTCAGATGAACTAGGAGAATGGTGCGCCTAACGCCAAGGGAGCAGAGTTGCTGTCCCAGTGGGCCTGGAAGGTTGAGCTGAAGCCCAGGGCTGAGGGGCCTCCACTCAGAATCTGGAGATGTGGCCAATACCTAGAGTCTAGAGGGCAGGGCCATTGTGTAACTTGTCTCAGAGAACAGAGGATTATTTTGAAAGCCTTGAGGGCTAATGTAATGTGTTCTGCTAACTTGCTTTGTGCCTGTTATGCCTTCTTACCCTGAAATTTCTCCCGTTTGTAATGGAAATGTCTAGCTTGTACCGGTTCTGCCATTATACCCTTGGAACAAGATAACTTGTATTCTAGATTCCACAGATGAGGAAGAATTTTTGGATTTTAGACTTGGAGTTGATTTAATATTTTTGCTGTGATATGATGGTTTGAATATGTTTTGCATGTTGCAAGGACATAAATTTTGGGGTGCCAAAGGGTGGAATGTCATGGATTGAATTGTGTCCCCCCAAAATATCTGTCAATATGGCTGGGTCATAATTCCCAGTATTGTATAATTGTGTACCATTTTGTAATCTGATGTGATTTCCTTATGTGTTGTAAACTCTATCACTATGATGTAATAAAATGGATTAGTGGCAGTTATACTGATGAGGACTACAAGATTAGATAGTGTCCTAAGCCAATCTCTTTAGAGATATAAAAGAGAGAAGTGAGCAGAGACACAGGGGAACCTCATACCACCAAGAAAGCAGGGCTGGGAGCAGACCACGTCCTTTGGACCTGAGGTTCCTGCACAGAGATGCTCCCTGACCAAGGGAAGACTGATGACATGGACCCGCCTCCAGAGCTGACAGAGAAAGCCTTCCCCTGGAGCTGACGCTCTGAATTTGGACTTGTAGCCTACTAGACTGTAAGAGAATAAATTTCTCTTTGTTGAAGCCATCCACTTGTGGTGTTTCTGTTATAGCAGCACTAGATGACTAAGACACACAATTAATTGTTCATTTGAATGATATAAAATTCTCTTGAGTCATCTCACTGAATAATGGAGGGGCACTGTAGGTGGCTGAAAGAAATGTGTACCACTTTAGGCTTGTGAAGGGGTCTCTAGTGTATCACCAAATCAGCCATCCTGGCGGCCTGCTCATGGTGTTGTTAGGAGCCATCAAGTCAATTATGACTCATTTCTACCCCATGTGATAGGGTAGAACTGCCCCACAGGGTCTTCTTTACAGGACCTGATTGCCAAGTTATTCTCCTGTGGAGCTGCTAAATGGGTTTGAGCTGCTAACGTTTCAGTTAGCACCGAGCTCTTAACCATTGCTCCACCAGGGCTTACACAGGGCTTCCTTCACCCCTCCCATTCCCTTTCCTTCCTCCAAATCAAAAGCAACAGAAATATCCAGTGTTCTTTCATTCTGAAGACTGGACATCAGAAAGTTCTGAAGACAGTTCTATGTATTGAACTCTTCCCCACTAATTCCCAACAGCATGACTCAACACATGTACTTCAAAAGTTTATACTCTATACTCCTATTTTCGCTTGAATTAAAGATGAATAAGATCTTCTTGGATAGAAAGAAGAATACACAGGAGTTTGAGTGAGAAAACAGTGCAGGGATGAAACATACTGAGAAATGTTCAATCAGGATACAAGTCAGAAGAGCTTGTGTTTGTGTGTGTGCCCACATGTACATTTAGTTCTGGGACACTCTGTCCTCTCTTACGGCTATTTTTACAGGGGCTTTTTCTGTGAGATTTTTTTTTTTTCTATTTATAGATCAACCCTCCTCCTAAGAGAAGGAGTTGAAAAGACCCCATGAATATGCAAGAAATTTTTCTTACATGGTATATCCTTTTACCTTAAAACTTTATTATTCTGGTTTAAAACAGAGGACAGTTATTGATTTCATAAAGAAGTTAAAGCTATTTTGTAGAAAGAGTGAATCGATGTTGAATGAGTTAGTGTGGCTGAGGGAACTATGAATCAGACTTGTGTAAATTCTTTTCTTTATTCACCATCTGCTCTACAGCCAGCATCCAACTTAAGAAATAAGTAAAAAGAAGACACAAATGCGATATTCAGATCACCTCAAGAACTCTAAAATAGAAATGACGTCAGTAGGAGCCTGAAAGTTTGCTTCTTTCTTCTGTACCTTTACCAGAAACAATATGGCCCATCTAATCCTTCTCCCCAGGCAAATTCTCCCTTTTCATCACAGGACACAGATACATACTAACTTCAAGTATAGATGAAATTTTGAAAATGAATTGAGATTTAGATTCCATGAAGGGAATTGAATCACAAGGAAAAACGAAGAACAACACACACTATCCTCTCTTCAAGTATTTATTTATTTGTATTGTGGTGAGTATATATATAACAAAAAATTGCAATTTGAACACTTTTACATGTACAATTCACTGACAGTCATTACTTTCCTCATGTGGTACAATAGTTGCTACTACCCATTTCCAAATTTTTTCCATCACCCTTAGTAGAAGCTCAATGTCCCTCAAGCAATAATTCCCTTTCTCCCTCTCTCTCCCACCTCTGGTAACTACTAATAGACTTAGGTCCTGATGCATTTACCCATTGGCCTAATTCTAGCTATTTCAAGTAAGAAGGATCATACAACTTTTGTCCTTTTTTGACTGACTTATTTCATTCAGCAGAAGGTTTTCAAGGTTCGTGTATGTTGTAGAATGCGTAAGGACTTCGTTTCTCTTTATGGCTGAGTCTACAGTACGTTTTGTTTATTCATTCATCTATCGATGCACATTTAGGTTGTTTCCTCCTTTTGGCTATTGAGAACAATGCTGCGGTGAACACTGGTATACTGTTACTGTTTGTGTTCTTGCTTTCAATTCTTTTGGGTATACGCATAGGAGTAGAATTGCGAGATTGTGTAGTAATTCTATTCACAACTTTTTATGAAACCTCTAGACTGTTTTCCACAGCAGCTGTACAGTTTTATAGTCCCATGAGGAACGGATGAGGCATCTCTGCACATTTTGTGAACATGTAGGTTTTTATTCCTTACTCATGGGCACAGCAAGTAGTAAACATCCTCCAGATAAACTTGGCACAAAGCTACAAATGCTTGAGGTAAGAACTGAGTTCATTGGGAGAAGACAGAAAGTCATTATATTTTATAAAGAGATGATTGTGAAAAGATAATATATGCACAGACCAAAGGTAGTTTACCTGCTAATTAAATATACTTTTCGATGGTGTTGAGCCCCATCAGCATTTCACACACCAGGGAGGGCTACACTTTCTGTGTGGTGATGTTAAAAAGATGAGCAATGTCTTTTTCACTTCAAAACTTTCCAAATATTTCATTGAAATTCCCAAGTCAACAAATCAGGTCTCTCAAAAAGATTGAAGATAAGGATAAGAAGGAAGCAAGCATTCGAGAAAACATAACTCGGGAAAATTGGATTTCACAAAGTTGAATCATCAGAGGACATCCTTTTCCAGACAAGCAATTCACAATCATGATGAAAATCTACTGCTTGCTACTCTCCCCCAGTTTCCTCACTCTTAGATTTCAAATGATTAGAGAAGCTAAACTAATATAAGGTAAAAAGAAATTTTGCGTTTTCCTCACAGATCTAATATCTTTATTCCAGGTATCAAATTTCTTGGGTTTTGTCCTAAACTAGATTTTTCATTCCTGATAAGTTCAGCATTGGAAGACAAATATCCTGAAATCACTTTCCCATCCATTCCCACCATTTGCTAAGTACTCTTCCAAGACCTAGAGAAAAATATAGAAAATCTTTCGGGCTTGAGGAGGTGGTAGGGTAAATCTGGTAGTACATGAACATTATGCACAATGGCACTCATTCAAGAATGTTTTCATTGTTTGAAGTAGCAAAGCAATCTGCAAACAATATAAATATTCATTGATGGTACAATGGAATAATATACTTCAAGATATGTGTGCCCTGAACAGTGAATATAGCAGCGAAAATAAATACACCAGAACTACAGATATCTATGGATAATCTAAAAAATGTGATGTTGAAGAATATAAAAGTTGTAGAAGGATACCTAAAGCATGACAATGATATGAAATTTAAAACCATGGCAATTGAAACTACGTGCTGATTAAGAATAATACATACAGACCAAGATGGTGGCTAAAGCACAAATAATCACATACATATTCTGGTCCAGAGCAGGATAAAGGGATGAAAGACTCCTTTACTTTAAAGACATTTCCCAGAGTGTGCAAGCAGAATATCCACTTATATTTCTGGGGGGGTGGGGAATATCATTTAACCACCCACACCTGCAAGGGAGCCTGGGAATTATAGTCCTTAAACTGGACATATTGTCACAATATATTTGAGAGTCATATTTTAAGGATGAGTTGTACTAGCCTGGAGGGTTCAAGAAGGCTACACTCGCAGGTCTGACACTTTGGAGAGCTTGGTTTGAGGTTGGGCTGAGCTAGTCCTCTGTGCCTCTCCGTGTGTTCTTAGGCCTTCTCTATATTATATCTCCAGTGGATAGCTACTCTCTAACATGGTGGCAGTGGCTTAAACTTCAAGAGTGAGTATTCTATGACAAAGGAAGTGGAAGCTGTCAGGCACTTAAGGCTCAGACCATAAACTGGCACAGCATTCCTGAAGATGTCAGAGAGAGGTTGTAGGCCCCACTCTGTGATGGGAGAAGAATGGGTGCCAATCTTTAATTTGCCACTCCAAGATATCCACAGATAATAAACTTTTCAGAATTCTTTTACTTACTCTTGGTTTAGAATACCTAGACTGTTTCCTTAGAAACAGATTAAGTATAAAAACTACATGGTAAGCTTTTTTTTTAGCAATTTAAAGTTTAAGCTCTGGAAATAATTACCAACTTAAAAACTGTTTCTGGTGTTTATGAGTAAAACTAGTTTGGTATCTCCCTTTTGATTCAGTCTGAGTGAAAAGTCTTAGCCTCTCAGATTTCACAATGTAGTCTGAATACCAACCAATTGCATGTTGGGGTGTGTGTGTGTCTTTGCGTGTGTGTTACATATTTTAGGAAGAGATTAGGGTAAAGGAAGAGGTAAGTTGTTCCACATTGGTTTGCTGTCAATTAAAAGGAATTAAATCTTTTCTTTTCCTCTGGAATGAAAACAAAGTTTAAACTTCTAGTTTGGTTTTAAAGGCAGAAAACAAAATAACCTCAAAATAAACACAGAAGGGTTACTAAGTGTTATCCAAGACCACAATAGTTCCACAAACACTTCATGAACTATATAATCTTCAGTTAAATGTACAACAAAAGATTTCATTCTTTGCCGACTGGACATCTATTTATTTTGTAAGTAATAACATAAGAAAGTGGCCTTTTCTGAAAGTTGTATTTGAGGCTTCTGAATTCATTTTTAAACTTTCAAATTCTTATTGATAGGTGACATTTTCTTATACAGGTTGTCTCTCCATTATTTCTTTGTTTTTTTCTTAACTTTATTTTTAACAAAAAGATTCAAAAATATTACAGAAAATTCCCATAAATCTTTCACCCAGCTTTCCCAAATATTAATCCTAGTAAACTGTAGAAAATTATCAAAACCCAGGAAATCACAGTGATAAGTAATTATTAACTAATTTAAAGACCTGATTCAAATGTTACCTTTTGTTCCACTAATGTCCTGTTTCTGGAGCAGGACTCAATTCAGGAGCATGCTTGTATTTAGTTATCAGGTTTTCTTAGTATACTCCAAATCTGTGATAGTTCCTCAGCCTACCTTGTCTTTTTTGACCTTGACACTTTCAAGTATTGGCCAGTTATTATGTATATTGTCCGTCGATTTTGTTTTTCTTGGTATTTTGTCATGTTTAAATTCAACTTACGCATTTTGGCAAAAATACCAAGGAAGTGGTGTGGCCCCCTTCTTCAGCGATTATATTAAAGGGCGCTTGACGCATATATGTCTCATTACTGGTGGTGATAACTGAATTCTTGATTAAGGTGATGGCTGCCAGTTACTCCACTGTATAGTTACATTTCTTCTCTTTGTGACGAACAAACATTTTGTATGGAGATACTTTGATACTATGCAAATATTCTGTTTATCACATTTTCACCCACTAATTTTGGTATCCATTGATAGCTGTTTCCTGCCTCAATCATTACTGTGGTATCACCTCCCCCAGATTATACTGTTTCCATCCTTCTTTCTACATTTATCAGAATTCTACTTCTCTTTTATTTCTTAAAACAAAACAACTAATTAATTAAAATAATTCTGGGTTTTATTTTCCACTTCACAGTGGCTTTGTGATAGCAATTATTAGTATTACTTTGAAAATAATTCCAGATTTCAGTTTTTATTTCCACTCTGTTTTAGGGCGGATCTGTTAGGAGTGGTTTGATTCATTAATTATAGATACCACTTTGTAAAAAAGTATTAAGGGAAGTTCACCTTCTCCCTACCTCTCTTTCCTCCTTCTCATGTAAACCTTTTTTAACCATACTTGCCATATTTGTCCACTTTCCCCCTGCCCCATGCTGAAGATATTAGCTATACTGTAAGAAATTTTGTTGTGATACCATTTGAAGAATAAATAACTAGTAGTAGAAGAGGAAAATAAATATTTTACTTTGGTTTCATCTACTAAGCTACAAAATTGACCCACTAGAAAAGTGAAAGAAGGCTTATTGATATGGCAATAACTACCAATGATGTAGTTCCTTTCTGTCTTTATCCCCTAGAAAGACGGATTGGAATCAAATGTTAAACAAAGCAAGGGATTGGTAGGAAAGGAATTAAGTAAATGAGCTCCTAACAGAGTCACTGTTCTCTAAAGGGTTTTTTTAAACAGAAGAATTTTAACTGGATCTTGAAATGAATGTTTCTAACATTGTTTGAGCAAAACGAGAAGCAGCCCTTTAGCCACAGACAGAAAGATCTGGGGAGACTGGGATATATCACTCTGGAATTCCACAAAGAAGAGCACAGTGAGACTGGGAAGTCATAAAAAAGATTGGCTGAGACGATTACTGAGGATCAAAAGAAAGGAATAGTTGAAGGAGAACTATTTCAATAAAGATTAAAACAAAAAAAAAGACCTGTAAATCAAGTTTATTTGAGTCTGAAGGAAAGTTAAGGATATGTAATACCTAATGGCGTGGTGAGAGACAAGGCTCATCTCCAGGGAGAAAACAAAGTATTTTAAAAGGGGTCATTCTGCATCATCATTTTACCATGGGTAGATGGTACAGTTTATTTTGCAATCTCTCTATAATGTTAATAGCACATATAAGGCAGTCACAACTAAACTTTGGAGCACTCCTTATCCTTTATATATGGGACACTTACTTGTCCGTGTCAAGATATTTGAAAGACAGCTACCTTGCCGATCAACTGGAAGAGATTCATGTTCATGCCCATTCCAAAGAAAAGTGATCAAAGAGAATGTGCAAATTATCTAACAATATCATTAATAGCACATGCTAGCAAAATTTTTCTGAAGATAATTCAAAAACAGCTGCAGCTGTACATCAACAGGGAACTGCCAGAAGTTTAAGCCAGGTTCAGAAGAGAATGTGGAATAAGGGATATCATTGCTGATGTCAGATGGATCTTGACCAAAAGCAGAGAATAACAAAAAAATGTTTACCTGTGTTTTATTGACTACACAAGGCATATAACTGTGGATCATAACAAATTATGATGTCCTTGCAAAGTATGGAAATTTCAAAACATTTCATTTTGCTTATGTGGAACATGTACATAGATCAAGAGGCAGTAGTTTGAACAGAACAAGGGGACACTGCATGGTTTAATATTGGAAGAGGTGTGCAGGAGGGTTGTATTCTTTCACCTTACATAATTCAATCTGTATGCTGAACAAATAATCCGAGAAGCTGGGCTATATGAAGAAGAATGCAGCATCAGGATTGGAAGAAGATACATTAACAGCCTGAAATATGCAGATGGCACAACTTGCTTGCTGAATGTGACAACTTGAAACACTTACTGATGAAGTTAAAAGCCTTAAGTGTGGATTACACCTGAACATTAAAAAAAAAAAAAAAAAAAAAAAAACCCTTACAACCTGGACCAATACACAACATCATCATAAATGAAGAAATGGACGTTGTCAAGGATTTCATTCTTCTTGGATCAATAATCAAGCCCATGAAAACAGCAGTCAGGAAATCAAACAACTTAGTGCATTGGACAAATCTGCTGCAAAAGACTCTTTTAAAGTGTTAAAAAGCAAAGATGTCACTTTGAGGACTAAGGTGCACCTGACCTCAGCCATGGTATTTTCAATCACCTCACACGCACATGAAAGCTAGACGATAATAAAGGAAGACCAAAGAAGAATTAACACCTTCAAATTATACTGTTGGTGAAGAATGTTGAATATACTATGGACTGTCAGAAGAATGAATATATCTGTCTTGATCAAGTTCAGCCAGAATGCTCCTTAGAAGTGAGGATGGCAAGACTTTTTCTTTCTCATTTTGGACATATCACCCCGGAAGAAGGACATCATGCTTTGTAAAGTAGATAGTGAGCAAAAAAGACGAAGATTCTTGATGAGATGGGCTGACACGGTGACTGCAACAATGGGATCAGATTTAGCAATCATTGTGAGGATGGTGTGGGACCTGGAAGTGTTTTGTTCTGTGATACATAAGGACACTATGAGTTGAAGCCAACACAACGGCACTTAACAACAACAACAATTCCTCCATCTATGACATCTAAATAACAAATGACTTGCACCTTGTCTAGTTCATGTCTGCAAAGGGCTCCAGGCTGGCAAGATAAAGCTTCATTCCAATGCCAGAAATGGTGGCATGAGTGAAGTCACAACTGATGTCATCTGTTGCTAGAAGGACCTTGAGTTCATGCCGCTTTTAGTGGATAAACAGCCCTATCCTGTGAAATAAACCAGCAAGTTTTAGGAGAAAGAAAAGGGGCCTTTGTGTTATGCTCTAATGGCCATGGTGTATTCTCAACTAATTTTCCAGAACACTGTCTTTCCCTTCTTAAATATTTTGTTATGCATTGGACAATAATTCTCACATTGCTCATATTCCTCCTTCAAGATGTTGAGATGTCTTAATCTGAGAGAACAATTTGAGACTAAGAGAGTACTTATAGGGCCTGAGCAAAGCAACTCACAATTCTCAGAAAGACTCAGGTTTGTCACTTTGCTCATCAAACCTCACAACAGGTAATGTTTCTACATGCTCATTATGTGCAGCAACTTATCTGAGCTCCTTTTTTTTTTTTTTTTTTTTTT
>NW_004444025.1:1311380-1437184 GCF_000243295.1 Trichechus manatus latirostris
CCTCATTTAATTTTTTTAAATTTCTATGAAGTAGATATACTTGTTATTCCTTTTTCACAGAAAATAAAAGAGAGGACCAAAGTGTAAGTAACTTGCCCCAGGTCCAATTGTATCCAATTTAACATAGATGACCACTAATCCAACTAGACTATAGTCAATTTTCATTCCATATACATTTTATATTTATAAGTTAGATATTTTTTGCTACCATTTAAGAAACCCTTTTATGATAGAAAAATACAGGTGCAGCTCAAAATGGATCAAAGGCCTAAATATAAAACCTAAAATGATAAAGATCATGGAAGAAAAAATATGGACAAAACTAGGGCCACTAATGTATGGCATAAATAAAATATAAACCATAACTCACAATGCCCAAACACCAGAAGATAAACTAGATAACTGGGAGTTCCTAAAAATTAAACACTTATGCTCATCAAAAGACTTCACCAAAAGAGCTAAAAGAGAACCTAAAGACTGGGAAATAACCTTTGGCTACAACATATCTGACAAGGGTCTAATCCATAATATCTACAAAATACCTCAACACCTCAACAACAAAAAGACAGATAATGGAATCAAAAAATGGGCAAAGGATATTAACACACACTTCACCAAAGAAGACTTTCAAGTGGCTGACAGACACATGAGGAAATGCTCGTGATCATTAGCCATTAGAGAAATGGAAATCAAAACTACAGTAAGATACCATCTCACCCCAGCATGACTAGCATGAATCAAAGATATAGAAAATAACAAATGTTGGAGAGGTTGTGGGGGGATTCGAACACTTGTACACTGCCTGTGGGAATGTAAAACGGTATAACCACTGTGGAAAAAGATACGGCACCTCCTTAAAAAGCCAGAAATAGAATCTCATGCGATCCAGCAATTCCACTCCTTGAAGTATATCCTAGGAGAAATAAGAGCCGTCATATGAATAGATATATGCATACTTATGGTTATTGCAGCATTATTTAGAATAGCAAAAAGATAAAAACAACGTAAGTGCCCATCAACAGATGAATGGATGAACAAATTATGAGATGTGCAATGGAGTACTACCAACCATAAAGAACAATGATGAATCCGTGAAACGTCTCACAACATGGATGAATCTGGAGGGCACTGTTATTGTTGTTGTTAAGTGCTCTAGAGTTGGCTCCCACTCACAGGCACACTACATACAACAGAATGAAATACTGCCCGGTCCTGTGCCATCCTCACAATCCTTGTTATGCTTGAGCCCATTGTTGTAGCCACTGTGTCAGTCCATCTCCTTGAGGGTCTTCCTCTCTTTCGTTGATCCTCTACTTTACCAAGCATGATGTCCTTCTTCAGGGACTGGTCACTCCTGATAACATGTCCAAAGTATGTGAGACGAAGTCTCACCATCCTTGCTTCTAATGAGTATTCTGGCTGTAATTCTTCCAAGACAAACTTGTTTGTTCTCCTGGAAGTCCATGGTATATATTCAATATTTTTCACCAACACCATAATTTAAAGTCATCAATTCATCCTTGGTCTTCCTTATTCATTGTCCAGCTTTCACATGCATATGAGGCAATTGAAAACACCATGGCTTGGGTCAGGCGCACCTTAGTCCTTAAAGTGACATTTTTGCTTTTTAACATTTTAAAGAGATATTTTGCTGCAGATTTGCCCAATGTAATATGTTGTTTGATTTCTTCACTGCTGCTTCCATGGATGTTGATTGTGGATTCAAGTAAAATGAAATCCTTGACAACTTCAATGTTTTCTCCATTTATCATGATGCTGCTTATTGGTCTTGTTGTGAGAATTTTTGTTTTCTTTATGTTGAGGTGTAATCCATATTGAAGGCTGCAGTCTTTGATCTTCATTAGTAAGTACTTCAAGTCCTCTTCACTTTCAGCAAGCAAGCTTGTGTCATTTGCATATCGCAGGTTGTTAATGAGTCTTCTTCCATACCTGGTGCCAGGTTCTTCTTTATATAGTCCAGCTTCTTGGATTATTCGCTCAGCGTACAGGTTGAATAAGTAGGGTGAAAGGATACAACCCTGACACTCACCGTTCCTGACTTTAAACCACCCAGTATCTCCTTGTTCTGTTCAAATGATTGCCTCTTTTTCTATGTGCAGGTTCCTCACCAGCACAATTAAGGGTTCTGGAATTCCCATTCTTCACAATGTTAACCATAATTTGTTATGAGCCACACAGTTGAACATGTTTGCATAGTCAATAAAACACAGGTAAACATCTTGCTGGTATTCTCTGCCTTCAGCCAGGATCCACCCGACATCAGCAATGATATCCCTGGTTCCATGTCCTCTTCTGAATCGGACCTGAATTTCTGCAGTTCCCTTGTGGATGTACTGCTGCAGCCACTTTTTAATGATCTTCAGCAAAGTCTTACCTGAGTGTGATATTAATGATATTGTTCAATAATTTCCACATTCTCTTGTATTGCCTTTCTTGAGGATGGGTACAAATATGGATCTCTTCCAATCAGTTGGCCAGGTAGCTGTCTTCCAAATTTCTTGGAAATAGACTGCCAGATCCTTCTTCCTAGTCTATCTTAGTCTGGAAGCTCTGCTGAAACCTGTCTATCAAGGGTGACTCTGCTGGTATTTGAAATACCAGTGGCAAAGCTTTCAGTATCACAGCGACATGCAAGCCACCACAGTGCAACACACTGACAGACACGTGGTGAGAGGGCATTAAGCTGAGTGAAAGAAGTCAATCACAAAAGGACAAATATTGTATGAGAACACTATTATAAAAACCCAAGAAAAGGTTTACACACATACACACATAAGAACAATCCTTGATGGTTACAAGGTAGGAGAGCATTGGGGAGGGGAAATCACTAGCTAGAGAGTAGACAAGTGTTAACTCTGGAGACAGGAAAGACAGCACACAATATAGGGGAAGTCAACACAACTTGACCAGGCCAAAGTCATAGACTTTTCCTAGACACATCCAAACACCTTGAGGGACTGAGTTACTGGGCTGGGGACCATGGTCTCAGGGGACATCTAGGTCAATTAGCATAAGAAAATTCATAAAATGTTCTACATCCTACTTTGATGAGTAGAGTCTATGGTCTTAAAAGCTTGCAAGCAGCCATCTAAGATACATCTATTTGTTCCATCACATTTGGAGCAAAGGAGAATGAAGAAAACCAAAGACACAGGTAAATAGCAGTCCAGAGGACTGCTCGACCACATGAATCACAGCCTCCACTGGCCTGAGCCAATGGTTTGTTGATTTTGTTGATTTTTTCAAAGAACCAACATTTGGTGTTTCTATTGTTTTTATCTTCTCTATTTCATTTATTTCTGACCTAATCTTTATTACTTCCTTTCTTCTGGTGTCTGTGGGTTCCTTTTGCTGTTCTTTTTCTGTTTGTTTGAGTTGTAGGGCTAATGTTTTGATTTTGGCCCATTCTTCTTTTTTGGTGTGTGAATTTATTGCTATAAATTGACCTTTGAGCACTGTCTTTGCTGTGTCCAAAAGGTGTTGGTATGATGTGTTTTCATTCTGATTTGATTCTAGGAATGTTTTTATTCCCTCTTTGATCCAGTGGTTTTTAAGCAAAGTGTTATTCAGTTTCCACGTATTTGATTTTTTCCCTTGCTTTTCCAGTAATTCATTTCTACTTTTATGGCGTTGTGATCAGAGCAAATGCTTTAGATTATTTCAACGTTTTGGATTTGTTTTTGTGGCCTAAATGTATCAATGTTGTAGACTTTTTTGCTCTGTGGCCGAAAATGTGGTCTATTCTGGAGAATGTTCTGTGTATATTGGAAAAGAATGTTTACTTTTGGGCTGTTGGATGGAGTGTTGGATGTATGTCTATCAGGTCAAGTTGGTTGATTGTGGCCTTTAGTTCTGCTGTATCTTGAGTTTCTTTCTAGATATTCTGTCCTTTACCAAGAGTGGTGTGTTGAAGCTTCCTACTATTATTGTGGAACTATTTCTCTATTTAGTGTTGTTAAAATTTGTTTTATATATTTTGGAGCCCTGTCATTGGATACGTACATTTTATTAAGGTTATGTCTTCTTGGTGGTCTCTTGGTCTCTTGGTCTCTTTAATCATTATATAATGTCCTTCCTTATCTTTTATAGTTGATATTGCCTTAAAGTCTGTTTTATCTGAGATTAGTATTGCCACTCCTGACCTTTTTTGGTTACTTTTTTCTTGATATCTTTTTTCCATCATTTGATTTTTAAAATATTTATGTTTTTGTGCCTATGGTGTGTCTCTTATAGACAGCATATTGATGTGTCCTGTTTTTTTTTATCCATTCTGCCACTATGTTTGTTTACAGATGCATTTAAGCCATTTGCGTTCAGTGTGATTACCAACTGGTATGAGTTTACTGCTGTCATACTGTTGTGCTTTTTATTTTGGTGCTGTCGCTTTCTATGTTCCTCTTACTTTCCTGTGCTGAGTTCCTTTTGTTTGTGGATTTTCTTTTCTTTTCTTTCATTATTGTAGATTTTGTGTTTACTGATACTTTTTTTTCTTTTTTATTCTGATGAGTAGGTTTGTTAACTTTTTTTGTGGTTACCTTGTAATTTGCTCTTATTTTCCTGCCATTTTTTTTCTTTTCTTTTTCTTCCTTTTCTTTCTCCCTCCCACCTAGCCCTGTACTCCATCTCTCCCCACTTCCTGGTGGCTCTCTAGCTGTGGCACTGCAGCAGGGGTTGGCAGGAAGGGGTGAAAGAGCCATATGTGGCTAGGTGGGAGGGAGAAAGAAAAGGAAGAAAGGGAAAAAACGAAAAAGAAAAAAATGGTATGGCAAGAGGCAGCGGTGGGGGTGGGGAGGCCCAGGGTGGTGGGGGGCCAGCGGCTCTCCAGCCTCATCAGTGTGGTGGGGTCCTATGGCTGGCGGGAGGTGAGGTGGTATACAGGGCTAGATGGGAGGGAGAAAGAAAAGGAAGAAAGAGAAAGAAAAAAAAATTTTAATTTAAAAACTGGCAACACAGTGGGGGCCAGAGAGTGGGAGCAGGGCAGACCTGAGGACAAGTTGGAGTGGAGGGGAGGTGACGTACAGGGCTAGGTGGGAGGGAGAAAGAAAAGAATGAAGAGAAATACAAAAAGCAAAATAAATAAATAAATAATGGCGGCTCAGCAGGAGCCTCCAGGTGACAGCAGAGTAGACCAAGGGCAGTGGTGGGCTGGTGACTCTGTAGCCAAGGCAGCATGGTGTGGCCCAGAGAGAAGGGGTAAAGGTGGGGTATCGGACTAGGTGGGAGGGAGAAAGAAAATGAAGAAAGGAAAAAAAAATGGCATGGTGGAAGCCAGTGGGTGGGTGTGGGGCAGACCCGAGCTGGTGGCGGGAGAGTGGCACAGCATGGCCTGGCGGGAAGGAGTGGATGTGGCGTACAGGACAGATGGGTGAGGGGTGGGAAAGTGTGTTTCTTTGGTTACTGGGTGCTCTATTTTCTGCTGGGGGCTCTGTGATGTTGCCTTCCAGTACACCCTTTCTGGGGTCATTGCTGGCTGTGCTCCAGATGGCTACACTGTGCTATGTTGGCTGGTAGGGAACCTTCACTCCATATCTCTCCTCGTTCTGTTTTCCTCCAGTTTCTTCTGCCATTCGATGTTTGATCTAGTTTTTTATCCCTTCATTTGATTGTTTAGGGTTCCAGGATTGATGTTTGTATGTGTTTTACTTCATTTTTTGGGTCTTGGCTGCAGAGGGACAGCATGATGTGTTTGTCTATAGAGACATGTTGGCTCTGCCTCTCCTTTCATTATTTTGCACTTGGTCAAACTTGTACTCATAGCAAAGTACACTTGTAAAATCCAGACTAACACTGCTTTTGAATGAAAATATAAGAATGCCGTTTGATAAGTAGATAAGCCCAAGAAAAACTGGGACAGGGCTGGGGCTGAGTGGGGAAACAGAGGCAAGAGAACAGTGGTGAAATGCTGCTGTCCAGAGAAGGAGCATAGTCCCGAAGATAAAGCATGCTCATATCTACAATGACACTGAGCTGCACTGATGACCAATGAGATTTACAGTTAGTGTTTTCTTCACTTTTGACTCTCGAATCATTGTGTTGTGCTGTGTTACTTTTAAATATGTAAACCACACGTACTCACACAAAAAGTTACTGTATCAACCATAATCTCATCACAAAGAGTTAACTTCTGTTAATAGTTCTGCCAAGAGGCAATGAAAACTGCTAATATTCTGGCTGCTGGCTGATTCTTATAATCAAGGGAAATAGAGGGTTATTACACAGTAGAAACAGGGAAGTATGTCTGGAACTCTGGGAAGCCTCTGAATCACCTCACAGTACTTACAAATTCAGTAGTGAAAGGCAATGGTAAACTACAGAAAGCCAAAATGTAGGACCTGTAATTGTACAGAAACTCGAGGATTAACAGTTTGGTTTGTGCCTGATAAAGAAGATCAAATCACTTCATTAGTTATGATGCTGACTGAGGATAAAGAAAGCTTGAAATGGAGAGAGGAAAAGGGGAAAGGGATGTTATAAATACCAACTATAAACCTGTGACCAGTTGCAGAAATGAAAACTAAGGAGGATACATGCCCCACCACTTTAGTTTGCTATGTATTTATTTGTACCTATTTAACAATTCCTTTTCTCTCTTTCTTATTTTTATACTCTTTAGTACAAGGTGTGTGATTAATGTTATACCCTATTATTCAGGTTTATAGTTACAGAATATTAAAAGGAGATCATTATGGAAAAGAAATGAGCATTATTACCAGACTTGGAAAAGCAGTGTAAAGGGTTATCTATGTTCCCTTTTAGAGAGAGTAAGCTTTTATCAAAGAATAGTTGCATCGATATAGGTGGAAAAATGATATTGCTATTGTATTAGTTCAAAGTCTAAATATGGGAAAATGAGTGTGTACGGCTTTCACAGTGAGAAATACTGCTGGAAGACAATTTTCCTTGGGTTTCTTGCATTTCTGCGTGTCCCAGTTCTTCTGAGAATAGAACATGTTGGAAGAGCAAACAGCTATGAAAACTAGAGATGTCCCTCCCAGAGCTCTCTTAGGATAGCAAAGATAAAGCTCACTCTTTCCCCTCCTTGGAGACATTTGCTTTTAGTCCCGGGTAATAAAACTAAAGATGTTTTCCTCCTCTTCTCAGGAGTAGATTTTCTTACATTCCAGGGTAATGAGTAAGCACGCCCTCTCTGACTCTCTCTTTTTCTTTCCCTCTCAGGGATGGTAGGCGGATGTGTCAGCAGCCTTCTAAATGATGAGAGTTTCCTAATGTGGGGTTTTCTCTTCTGTGGTGCACCCTACTGCCTGTGCATGTGTAAGGAACATCTGGTCCTCGTTGGTCGCCTTGGGGCAAGTACAGCTTCATGAACCTGCAAAAGATGTTACTCTGGCTTCTTTTAAACGGTATCTCTGAATCAGAAAACTGTTATTTGTCAAGATATAGATATGTAGATAAATTGTGATAGGTTAACTTGTTGGGTAAAATCTCAGGCCCTTCCCAGTTTCTGGTTTAACAAATACTGGCTTACCTCGTTAGCTAGACATCATCTTCAAACACTTTACAGATCTCCTTTACATCACGGAGAAGGAGCCTGAAACATTTGTCAGCATGTCCTTCTCCTTGTGGTCCCAGGTTAGCATTCCCTAATTTCCACCTACATGGTGGAAGCAAAGGACCGGCCATTATTCTCTGAAAGCAGTTGCAGGCAGATATGTGGGCATATATAATGCTTGAAGCAGTTTTTTGGAAGAATACTTGAAAGGCACTTTCTTCATGGATGGAGACTGAAATAGTTGGTGACAGAATTTCAGCATCTTCCAAGCAAGGTTTTTGAGAAACATTGGCTTTGTTGCTGCTATCACATCCTTCCAATGCTTACATAAGCCACTTCGTCTCTAAAGTGTTTAATATTGTAATATTTAAGTCATTTCTGTTTTCCATACTAAAAGAGTATTTGATAATGTTAATGGAGCTGCTGTGGTAGCAAAAGACGTAAAGCATATGCATTGCTACTGGGATGAGGTGATACATAAACTGTTACTGGAATTTGGTGAGCTGGGAAGCCATGTTGGGCAATGGCAAAACATGGGAAATATCCTCAACAAACTAGAAGACAGAATATGTACAAATAAGTGGGTTTTTTTAATAGAGAGGGTTAGAAAACTGAATTTTATTAACATGCTTTGGTTAGGTATTAGCTGATTTGTCAAGGCATTTCAAGAAAAAGATGAGCAGCCTGGCAAATAACTAATATTTTAATAAATAGGAATTAAAGAGTACTGAGAGAATTTTAAAATTATGGAATTTGCAGGATTGATAGATGATAATGATTTCTAATCTCCATCTACTAAAAGCCAAAACAGAGATATGGTTCAAAGACCAGTTAAACTCAGAAAGGTAGCAAGAACTAAATCAAAAGGTAGTCATAATGCCATTCGACACCATCTCTGTCTCCGTTAAGGTGTTACCTTAGTAAACACACAGTTGACAAAGTGTACCAGGGAAAATAGCCCTAGTGTGTGGTTCTTCCAAGGAAGCTTGAAAAACTTAATAGACCTATAACTGAGTCATATCTTTAAAGAATTGTAAGTGGGGTTATTGGGACATGGAATTGACTAGAATCAAGAGATGAAAAGTCAACTTGCTTCTGAGGAGGTTTGACTGCCAAAAGAACCAGTTTCCTGAAGAACTGAAAGAGCCTGGATTTAAAATGGTCCTTGGCTGCTCCCTTCCCCAAACTTCTGTAACTAGACAGAAGATTTAAAATCTCTTCATCCTCTTAAAATGATATATTCTCTAATGTCTTCCTCATTTGAGACTAAGGAGAATATTATCTTCCAGAAGGTAGATTCAAGAGTCGTAGAGAACTATATATTTGGAAGCTAATCTCAGGGAGAAAACAGGGCTTTAATCCACCCCAGAGTAATGGTCCTCACACTTTTCCAATGGGATTACAGAATTACTACGGACTAGGGATGCCTCCACTCCCTGCCTGTCATTTTGGCATACTGTGTTGGCTTGTCTGTTGTTATAACTCTGGAAGCTATGCTACCAGTATTTCAAATACCAGCAGGGTCGCCCTTGGTGGACAGGTTTCAGTGGAGCTTCCAGACTAAAGACAGATTAGGAAGAAAGGCCTGGAGATCTACTTCTGAAAATTAGTCAGTGAAAACCTTGTGGATCACGACAGAATATTGTTCGATATAGTGCTGGATGATGAGCCCCCTAGGTTGAAAGACACTATACAATAGCCGTAATTATGGACTCAAAAATACCACCCATTGCCGTCAAGCCAATTCTGACTCGTAGCAACCTTATAGGTCAGAATAGAACTGTGCTGTAGGGTTTCTAAGACTGTAATCTTTATGGAAGCAGAACGCTACATCTTTCTCCAGTGCAGTGGCTGCTGTGTTCGAACGGCCGACCTTTCGGTTAGCATCCAAGCACTTAACCGCTGGACCACCAGGGCTCCTCTCAAACATTCCTGTGATCATAAATATGGCACAGTTCTGGGCAACGTTTCATTCTGTTATACATAAGATCGCTGCGAGTCAGAACGGAGTGGACAACAGCGAACAACCATGACAGGACAGGTCTGTGCCTTGAAGAAGAGCGCTTATTGTGTGAGTCTGTTTGTTTGGGGGCCAGGTTCAATCACTGTTTGTTGTGGTGGATGAGGGAGGAGGCAGGAAAAAAATGTCTTTTTAGTTCATAGGTCTCCAGATAAGAGGATCCATATAGAGACAAGATTATCACAGTATCCAGGAACTAGGACTTTTGGGTTAACTTCCTTGGGAAGGCTATGAGTTCTTATGTGCATAGGGAAAAAATAAAATATTTTTACAAAGAGGCAACTGTGGCACATTGTATTCCTGTCAAATATCCCCTCTCATACTGAGTCCATTCTTACAGGATGTCAGACTTGATCAGGCAATGTTTTTGACCAAGAAATATGGGCAGAAGTCATGTGTGCTGTTTCTGAGAAGTTTTATGAGCTGTCCAGTGGTGCTGCCATTAATCTGTTTGCTGGGCCAGTTGGTTTGCTAAGTCAGCTGGCCTTGTTTTCTTAGTACTGCTATTACAGAAATATCGTAAGTGGGCGGCTGCAGCAAACAGATATTTACTCTCTCACAGTTGAGGAGGCTAGACGTCCAAGTTCATTGTACCGTCTTTATGGGAAGGCTCGCTCTGTCTGCTCTGATGGGAAAATCTTTGTCTCTACTTCTCAAGTGTTCTCCGCAGTCTTTGGAGTTCTCCATGTGGCGTCTATCTTTCCCCATTTGTGCTTGCTTCTCTTCTGTCTAATCTGCTCTTTTTATACCTCACAAGTGATTGGTTTAAAACACGCGCTACACTGATAGAGTCTCATTAACATTACAGACAAAGCCCTATTCCCAGATGGGATTATCCGTTGCCTTGGAGTCCAGTCCAAGTCATAGTGACCCTACAGGACAGAGCGGAACTGCCTCAAAAGGTTTCCAAGGCTGTAATGTTTATGGAAGCAGAATGCCACATCTTCCTCCTGCAGAGCAGGAGATAGGTACTAATTACTGATCTTTAGGTTAGCAGCCTAATGCTTAACACTGTGCCACCAGGGATCCTTCATCCATGAGTACAGGAGTTAGGATTCACAACACACATTTTTGGGGGACACAAATCAATCTATAACACAATTCAATTAAATCTCTAGTTCATCTAGAATTATGTAAAAAATAAACATTCATTCTTAAATGTGGTATCCTAGATAGTTCCTTTTCTACAAGTATTATTTGAATACCCTCAAATCATGGACAGCAAAAAAGTAACCTAGAGTGAAGAACTCTTTTTAATCTTATTTTCCATACCACTTCTAAAGAGAATCAATGGTTGCTCAGCCCTATGAAGCTTGAAAAGACAGCAAAAGAATTAAAATAGTAATAATACTTATTTTAATGAGACAGAGATTAAGGACGCTACTGCGTTTTACTTGGATCCACAATCAGCACCCATGAAAGCAGCAAGAAATCAAAAGATGCATTGCATTGGGAAAATCTTAAACAAAAGACCTCTTTAAAGTGTTGAAAAGCAAAGATTTCACCTTGAAGATTAAGGTGCCTGACCCAAGCCACGGTATTTTCAATCACCTCATATGTCTGTGAAAGATGAACCATGAATAAGGGAGACCAAAGAAGAATTGACACCTTTGAACAGTGGTGTTGGCAAAAAATATTGACTATACCATGGACGGCCAGAAGAACAAACAGATCTGTCTTGGAGGAAGTACAGCCAGAATGCTCCTTAGAAGCAAGGATGGCGAGACTACGTATTACATACTTTGGACATGTTATCAGGAGGGATCAGTCCCAGGAGAAGGACATCATGCTTGGTAAAGTAGAGGGTCAGTGAAAAAGAGGAAGACCCTCAAGGAGATGGATTGACACAGTGGCTTTAACTATGGGCTCAAGCATAACAGCAGTTGTGAGGATGGGGCAGGACCGGGCAGTGTTTCGTTCTGTAGTACATCGGGTTGTTACGAGTCTGAACGGACTTGACAACACCTAACAACAGCAACAACAACTGCAAAATAGGAAAGATATCTCTTAGACTGTAGGACAGAAAACTTGGCACATGTAAGTTTCTGGAAATCACTTGAAAAAGAGAAATTGCTATTGAGAGGATAATAAATAACAGGTATTTTTTGCATTGCAACTTTCTTGTTGTTGTTGTTGGGTGCTATGGAGTCATTTCCAACTTCTAGCAACCCTGTGTACAACAGAATGAAACACTGCCCGGTCCTTTGCGATCCTCACAATCATTGCTATGTTTGAGCTCATTGCTGCAGCCACTGTGTCAATCCATCTCGGTGAGGGTCTTCCTCTTTTTCGCCAACCTTCTACTTTACCAAACATGATGTCCTTCTCCAGGAACTGATCTCTCCTGAAACCATGTCCAAAGTACATGAGACCAAGTCTCGTTATCCTTCCTTGCTTCCAAAGAATGGTCTGGCTGTATTTCTTCCAAGATAGACTTGTTCATTCTTCTGGCAGTCCGTAATATATGCAATATTCTTTGTCAACACCATGATTCAAAGGCGTCAATTCTTCGGTCTTCCTTATTCATTGTCCAGCTTTTGAATGCATATGAGGCAGTTGAAAATATCACGGCTTGGGTCAGGAGCATCTTAGTATTCAAAGTGACATCTTTGCTTTTGAACACTTGAAAGAGGAATTTTGCAGCAAATTTGTCCAATGCAATACATTGCTTGATTTCCTGACTGCTGCTCCCATTGGCATTGACATGGGCATTGATTGTGGATCCAAGTAAAATGAAATCCTTCACGACTTCAATCTTTTCTCTGTTTATCATGACGTTGTTTATTGGTCCAGTTGTGAGGATTTTTGTTTTCTTTATGTTGAAGTGTAATCCGTACTGAAGGCTGTGGTCTTTGATCTTCATCACTAAGTTCTTCAAGTCCTCTTCACTTTCAGCAAGCAAGCTTGTGTCATCTGCATATTGCAGATTGTTAATGAGCCTTCTTCCATACCTGATGCCATGTTCTTCTTCATACAGTCCAGCTTCTCGGATATATGCTCAGCATGCAGATTGAATAAGTACAGTGCAAGGATACAACCCTGATGTACACCCTTCTTGATTTTAAACCATGCTGTATCCACTTGCTCTGTTTGAACAACTGCCTCTTTGTCTATGCACAGGTTCTTCACGAGCACAATTAAGTGTTCTGGAATTCCCATTATTCTTAATGTTATCCATAATTAGTTATGGTCCACACAGTCAAATGATTTTGCATAGTAAATTAAACATATGTAAACATCTTTCTGGTATTCTCTGCTTTCAGCCATGATCCATCTGACATCAGCAGTGATAATCCTTCATTCTAAGTTCTCTTCTGAATCTAGCTTAAATTTCTGGCAGTTCCCTGTTGATGTATTGCTGCAACCTCTTTTGAATGATCTTTGGTAAAATTTTACTTGAGTGTGATATTAATGATATTGTTCAATTTGGATCACCTTTCTTTGGAATTGGCATAGATATGGATCTCTTCCAGTCAGTTGACCAGGTAGGTGTCTTCCAAATTTCTTGGCATAGACTAATGAGCACCTCCAGTACTGCCTCCGTTTGTTGAAATATCTCAATTGGTAGTACTGCAGTGTTAGAAAATATAAAAATCAATGGAAAGTAGTCACAAACTCTGTAAAACTAGTTCAAAATGTGATACTGTAATCCACTATGACCTAGTATAAACTCATCATAAATGGGTAATGCTATTTTATTTAACTCCACAATCTGAAGGGAAGTAAAAATGGGTGACACTCCTTCACATACAAGTAGTAGTCTTCTTCCTTTGCCAAGTTAAAGAGATTGATAAAGTTTGTTTACACCTTTCCCTAGCTCATACATCCAAATTACTCCAAGAGAAAAAAACAGAGAAGTCTATTTAGTATAGTGAATCAGAGCACATTTCAAATATCTGTGTCTGTAGTCAATGCTCTGGAAGCTTTCTTGCCCTCACATCCTGGTGGAAGAGAAAAGAAGCAGGAAGGTCCATGGTGTCGGAAATGCAGCATGCATGGAAGTCATCATGGTAAATGTTTTAATGAATCTAAAATAAATAGACATCATAACCCAGATACCAGTTATTTCATGAAATTTAGTGAAATCCTAAAAAGAGAAATGCTTAAATAGCCAAAAATCAATATACTTCTATTATTCCTTTTATATAGAGCTGAATGACTAAAATAAAAGCTTACATAGATCAACTGACAATAAGCAAAAAGTGTTAGGAAAACAGGATTTAGTAGAGTTGTAGACAAAGGGAATTGTAGATAAAGCTACTAAAGTAGTTGCAGGGATTCAAATATAAACTCCAGAGAGAGGTTGCTATAGGGATTAAGATGAAGAACCGTGGGACTCAGCGAGAGAGTGGATAGACTCCTTGGTGTAGTAGGAATTGGTATGATTCGGAGAAGAAGGGAAAACACCTTGAGAGGACTGTAACAAACACCATTACTATAAATAAAGTGTCATGAAGAAAAAAATTACTTCAAAAATGTGTTTTGGTGCGTTTCTTGAAAATTTTCTTCTTTATTTTTTATTGTAAATTAATTTTAGACTTATAGAAATGTTGCAAAAATAGTACAGAATGCCTGAGAGTATGGCCCCCAGACACCCTTTTAGCTCAGTGATGAAGTCACTTCCAGGGTTCACCGTTCAGCCGGGGAGTGGACAGCCCCATAAAACAAAAAGAGACTAATGAGGCACAGCAGTCCAGGGACAAAGACTAGAAGGCAGAAGGGGACAGGAAAGCTGGTGACAGGGAACCCAAGGTTGAGAAGGGCAGTGTGACGTGTAGTGGCAACGTGTGTACTGTTTAATGAGAAACTATTTTGTTCTGTAAACCTTCATGTAAAGTGAGACTAGCAGCACAACTGGAAGAGTGTAGTCAATGCCACTGAACTGTGCATGTAGAAAATTTTGAAATGGTGTATCTTTGGCTATATATTTTCACCAAAAAAAAAAAAAAAGACCGAGAAGGGAGAGGGTTGACATGTTGTGGGGTTGTTAACCAATGTTGTAAAACAATATGTGTACTACTGTTTAATGAGAAACTATTTGTTCTGTAAACCTTCACCTGAAGTACAATAAAAAAGAAAAAAATGAAAGAAAGAAAAAAAATAGTACAGAATGTTCACATATACCATTCAGGGAGCTTCTCCTGATGTTAACATCTTGCATTAACATAGTCCAATTATGAAAATCAGGAAATTAACATTGGCATATTACCACTAACTAAAAGACAGACTTTAACTTGTTTGAATTTCACCTGTTTTGTCATTATTGCCGTATTTTACACAAATAACACATGCCTTCTACTTTATTCACCAACGGCTCCCTCCCCCCACAACGTAATTTCATAAGGGTGCTATGTTTTTTTGTTTGTTTGTTTGTTTTTTTAACATAGTGTCACTTATGAAAATACCTCGAGGGGGGAGGAAGCAGTTGGCAAACAAACATGGAAGGAGTGTGTTATTTTTGTAAAAATACAGTGTACTTTTTTCTTCCAGGGTCCTATTTATGATCCCATGTTGCATTTTGATGCTATTTGTCCTTAGTCTTCTTCAATCTGCAACGGTTCCTCAGACTTTCATGTTTTATGATCTTGGCACATTTGAAGGCTACTGGTCAGTTATTTTGTAGAATGTTCCTCAGTTTGGGTTTGCCAGATGCTTTCTTAAGACAAGCATTTTTGGGGGAGAATACCACAAACGTAATGTCGTGTGCGTCGAAGGGCATCCTATGGTGAAGGTCAGGATGTAGATAAGTCCCATTACTGGTGATATTAACTTTGTTCGTTTGATTAAGTTACTGTCTGCTGTATCCTTCACTGTGATATAAGGCTGATGCAATAAATTGCTTTTATATTACTTTTCTAGCCAAGGTCTTGTAAGTCCCACAAAATGATTGGTTGGAACACAATCTTGTAAGGGATTGGTCAATTTACTATGCAAATAGTGATCCAGCTGTGGGTTTGGTCGATTTTGCCATCCAGATAGCCTTACATAAGGGCCAATCCCACAGAGGTTCATGGGAACCTCACTACCATCAAGATGAGCCCGAAGCGAAATGTATCCTTTGCATCTGAAGCCCCTGCGCTGAGAACCTCCCAGACCCAGAAGAGAGAGCTGTAAGGCTGGAGATGGAGAGACGGTGGGCTGGTTAGCCCACAGAGAGAGACAGCTGCAGTGGGCCTGTCAGCCCATGGAGATGAAGCTGAGAGCCTCTGCACAGGAAGTCGCTGGTGGAGCCCCTGTGTAGGGTTTGCCTACTGCTAACGAACTGTAACACTTGCTCTTGCAAGGCAGAAGCCTGAGTGTGCCTCGTGCAACATGACTCCCACCCTGGACAGCATGGTGGGAGCCACGTGGGCCTTCAGGCAGTGCAGGCTCAGGTATCCTGGTGGTAAGAGAGAGCCTTCGCAGCGGAATAGCGTGTTGAGAGCCAGCCACAGAGGCCTAGAAGGGCCCAGCAGCAGAGGCTCAGGAGATCTTGTGCTGGCCAGGCAAGGCCAGGGGCAGAGCAGAAGGCTTAGGACACGTGCAGGCCCCTCTAAGCAGCATGGAGAGAATCAGAGGCAGTGGTGATATGAACACAGCATCTAACCTGAATTACCGCATACCTGCCCAGCAACATAAGAATGGACATGGGTGATCTGGGGAAGGGTAAACAGTTCTCGTTTGGGAATCTGTTGTTAATGTTTACTGTTTGCTTTCTATAAATAACAATGGCTTTTACTTGCTGACACTGTGTAAGTGTCTCATGTGTCCGGCTGGATCACTAATGAACGCAGCACCCGCAGGATGGCGTGTTTCTCATTCTTGGCAGTCTTACGGCTGCCTGGACGTATTAGGCACAGCCTGTCCGCATGTGCCATGCAGATAGACAGTCAGATCATACAACAAGTCACTATGTTTTCCTCTATAATTAATTATCTTCTTCTGGAGAGATATTTTTGAGATTATGCTGCACAAAATATTCCCTGGTATTTAGTATTTTCCCTACCCATTCCAAGTATGAAGCCCTTCTTCAAGGAACCCTGACTCCTTTGATTGGAAATAGTGTTAAAAAGCCAAGTGTGCTCATTGCTACTGGGTATTATTACTTGTAGCCTCTCTCAGCACATAGAGCTAGGGATTATATGTATGTAAGGTATATGTTAACCCGTGCATACACCCACATCTTTATTTCTGTATCTATCTGTGTAACTTTTAAAAACCATGAATTCATATGATAACTCTGATTCCAATCAAACACCACAATGTTCATTTTCAATTCTAGTATGCACATTAAGTATTTTCATAATTGCTAACCTCTTGTGGGTGAACCATCTTCTTAATTCCTAGTCTATCCTTCCTGTATTTATTTTGTGCAAATAGGCAGATACATATGTATTTTCTTATATTCCCTTCTTTCTTACACAAAGGGTAGCACGCTATACAGATTAATTTATAATTTACATTTCATTTAATTGTATGTTCTGCAAATCACTCCATATCAATTCAATTCTTTATTCTTTTTTATAGTTCCAGTATTATTGTTGTTAGCTGTCACTGAGTCAGTCCTGACTCATGGTGACCCCATGTGTGCAGAGTGGAACTTCTCCACAGGGTTTTCTTGGCTGTAATCTGGGGCCCTGGTGGTGCAGTGGTTAAGAGTTTGGCTGCTAACCAAAAGGTCGGCAGTTCAAATCCACCAGCCGCTCCTTGAAAACCCTGTGGGGCAGTTCTACTCTGTCCTATAGTGTCAATATGAGTGGGAATCAACTCAACAACAATGGGTATGTTTGTTTGTTTTAAATCTTCATGAAAGCAAATAGCCAGGACTTTTCTTCTTTGCTCCTGCTGGATAGATTCAAACTGCCAACCTTTATTTTAGCAGTTGAGCACAAATCCTTTGCGTTATCTAGGGACCTAATTATAGTAAACTATAAAAAAATACAAATTTAACTCATCAATAGAGCTAGTTTAGATATTCATTCATAAATCACTCAATAGTAATAGTAGTCACAAAATATATAAAAATACATACATAAACTTGCCAATAAGAATGGTGGAATATGAAACTGATAAATTAGAATGAAAGTGATAGAATTAAGGCAATATCATTACGAGGGACACATTTCAAACACTATCATTTTATTTCCCCAAGAATAAGTGGTAACGTCTTTTGAAAACAGTATTCAGCCCTATTAAAAATGGCACAGGGAAAACATAATATTTTCTTTTTCAAATATTGTGGTATAAATCAACTAAAGTTTTAACAAAATGTAAAGGAATTATAATAGCAATGAGAAATAATTATATTCTAATAAATGTCTATTAGTTTCAGCATTTTCTATTTTTTATAGCTCTAATTTTTTTCTACCTTAAGTCTTATACTATTATTATCATGTCAATTGACCAAGATGCTGATAAGTGATAAACTGACACTCTTGCTGCACATGGAAAAGAATCAAATAGTCATTATGACAGATTGAAGTGATTTTTCTATGACAAGTTGGAAATTTACAGCATAAATTAAAGTATCCATTTCACTGGAATATATAACATCTTCCAAATTATCCTTTTATGAAAGTGCCTTGAGAAGATACTATTGCCAAAATTATATCTGAACCTGAACTTCTAATAAAAATAAGAAAAAGAAAGGGAGAAATATAAAAGGAAAGGAAGGAAGAAAAGAATCAGTTGCAGCCATAATGTACTTTGACCACAGATAACTGTACCATGTCAGCCAGAAGTTGCTATATCTTTAATAAACCTTTTGTGCTCTTTCACATCCAATGAAAACTAAAATCCCAGTTAAGCTAGAAAAAGAAATAAAGGGCATCAAAGTTGGTAAGGAAGAAGTAAAAGTATCCCTATTTACAGATGATATGATCCTATACACAGAAAATCCCAAAGAATCCACAAGAAAACTCCTGGAACTAATAGAAGATTTCAGCAAAGTATCAGGATATAAGATAAATATACAAAAATCAGTTGTATTCCCCTACAACAACAAAGAGAACTGCAAAGAGGAAATCACCAAATCAATACCATTTATAATAGCCCCCAAGAAGAAAAAATACTTAGAAATAAATCTAACCAGAGGTGTAAAACACCTATGCAGTGAAAACTACAAGACACTATTGCAAGAAACCAAAAGAGACCTGCCTAAGTGGAAAAACATACCTTGCTCATGGATAGGAAGACTCAGCATTATGAAAATTCCAATTCTACCCAAAGTGATCTACAGATACAATGCAATACCAATCCAAATTCCAACAGCATTTTTTTAAGGAGATAGAGAAACAAATCACCAACTTCATATGGAAAGGGAAGAAGCACCAGACAAGTAAAGCATTACTCAAGAGGAAGAACAAAGTGGGAGGCCTCACACTACCAGATTTTAGAACCTATTATACTGCCATGGTAGTCAAAGGAGCCTAGTACTGGTACAACAACAGATATATAGATCAAAGGAACAGAACTGAGAATCCAGACATAAATTCATCCACCTATGAGCAGCTGATATTAGGCAAAGGCCCAAAGTCTGTCAATTTGGGGAAAAGAGAGTGTCTTTAACAAATGGTGCTGGCATAACAGGATATCCATCTGCAGAAAACTGAAACAAGACCCATACCTCACACCATACACAAAAACTAACAAAATGGATCAAAGACCTAACTATAAAATCTAGAACCATAAATATCATGGAAGAAAAAATAGGGACAATGCTTGGAGCCCTAATACATGGCATAAACAGAATACAAAACATAAGTAACAATGCACAAACATCAGAAAAGAAACTAGATAACTGGGAGCTCCTAAAAATCAAACACTTACGCTCATCAAAAGACTTCACCAAAAGAGTAAAAGGACAACTTACAGACTGGAAAAAAAAAAATTTTGGCTCTGACAAATGTGATCAGCGTCTAATCTTTAAAATCTGCAAGATACTGCAAAACCTCAACAACAAAAAGACAACCCAATTTAAAAAATGGACAAAGGATATGAACAGGCACTTCGACAAAGAACATATTCAGTTGGCTAACAGACACATGAAGAAATGCTCAGGATCATTAGCCATTAGAAAAATGCAGATCAAAACTACAATGAGATATCATCTCACCCCAACAAGGCTAGCATTAATCCAAAAATCACAATATAATAAATTCTGGAGAGGTTGTGGAGAGACTGGAACACTTATACACTGTTGGTGGGAATGTAAAATGGTACAACCACTTTGGAAATCGATTTGACACTTTCTTAAAAAGCTAGAAATATAAGTACCATACGATCCATCTATCCTTCTCCTTGCAATATATCCTAGAGAAATAAGAGCCGTCACACCAATAGATATACGCACATTCATGTTCACTGAAGCACTGTTCACGATAGCAAAAAGATGGAAACAACCTAGGTGCCCATCAACAGATGAATGGATACACAAATTATGGTATATCCACACAATGGAATACTACGCAACGGTAAAGAACAACGATGAATCTGTGAAACGTAACATGGAGGAAGCTGGAGGTCATTATGCTGAGCGAATTTAGTCAGTCACAGAAGGACAAATACTGTATAAGACCACTATTATAAGAACTCAAGAAAAGGTTTAAACACAGAAGAAAACATTCTTTGATGGTTACAAGGGTGGGGATGGAGGGTGAGGGTTATTTACTAACTAAATAGTGGATAAGAATTATCTTAGGTGAAGGGAAGGACAGCACAAACTACAGGGGAATTCAGCACAACTGAACTAAACCAAATCTAAGAAGATTCCTGAATACAATCAAACACTTTGAGGGACAGAGTAGCAGGGGTAGGGGTCTGGGGAGCATGCTTTCAGGGGACCTCTAGGTCAATTGGCATAACAAAGCTTGTTAAGAAAATGTTCTGCATCCTACTTTGGTGAGGGGTGTCTGGGGTCTTAAAAGCTTGCAAGCAGCCATCTAGTATGCATCAGCTGGTCCCAACCACCTGGAGTAAAGGAGAATGAAGAACACCAAAGACACAAGGGAAGTATTAGCCCAGGAGACAGAAAGGGCCACATAAACCAGAGACGTCATCAGCCTGAGACCAGAGGAACTAGATGTTGCCCCGCTACCACCAATGACCGCCCTTATAGGGAACACAACAGAGAGTCCCTGATGGAGCAGGGGAAAGGTGGGGTGCAGAACTCAAATTCTAGTAAGAAGACCAGACTTAATGTTCTGACTGAGACTGGAGGAACCCCAGAAAGCATAGCCCCTGGATTCTCTATCAGCCCAGCACTAAAACAACTTCTGAGGCCAACTCTTCAGGCAGGGATTGGACTGGACTGTGAGACATATAGTGATACTTGTGAGGAGTGTGCCTCTTAGCTCAAGTAGATACAAGAGACTAAACAGGCAGCTTCTGTCCAGAGGTGAGATGGGAAGGCAGAGAGGGTTAGTAGCTGGTTGAATGGACATGGGGAATGAGAGGTGGAAAGGAGGAATGTGCTGTCACAGTATGGAGGGAGCAATTAGAGTCACATAACAATGTACGTATAAATTTTTGTATAGGAAAAATAAAACAAAAAAAGCTAGCAAGTGGCAATCTAACATATGTCAATTGGTCCCAACTCACCTGGAGCAAAGGAGAATGAATAACACCAAAGACACAAGGAAAGTATTAGCCCAAGAGACGGAAAGAGCCACTTAAACCAGAGACTTCATCAGCCTGAGACCAGAGGAACTAGATGGTGCCCCGCTACCACCAATGACTGCCCTTACAGGGAACACAACAGAGAGTCCCTGATGGAGCAGGGGAAAGGTGGGGTGCAGAACTCAAATTCTAGTAAAAATACCAGACTTAATGATTTGATTGAGACTGGAAGACACGGCCCCCGCACTCTCTGTTAGCCCCAAACTAAAACCATTCCCAAGGGCAACTCTTCAGACAAAGATTAGACTGGACTATGGGACATAAAATGATACTTACGAAGAGTGTGTTTCTTAGCTGAAGTAGATACATGAGATTAAATAGGCAGCTCTTGTCCAGAGACGAGATGAGAAGGCAGAGAGGTTCAGGAGCTGGATGAATGGACACGGGAAATCAGGAGTGGAAAAGAGGAGTGTGCTAGTACAGTATAGGGAGAGCAATTTATGTATGAGAGACTAACTTGAATTGAAACTTTCACTTAAATCACAACAATAAAAAAAAAGAAAGAAAAAAATTATCTATATTGCCACCATCCCCCAAAAAAAGCAAAATCCCAGGAAATAGCCTTACATCCAAATACCGTGCATCCCTCCCTATTACACCTCATAGAACATATCTGAGATGCTAAACACTGAGCTATAGTGGTGGCTAACGATACCCAACCACTCAGCTAGGAACATTGCCTGCAGTGTTCCCTAAAGTTTTAAAAGAGGCTCATTCTAGAATAGATGCTTTAGATTTCTATTTCTACCTTTGCTCCTTTTTTAAAAATACAGCCATGGGGAAACCCAGAGAACAAAACAATACTGATAATTCATTAGCAAATACCTGTGCCAGGATATAGTTACTCTATAATTTCAAATATTCAAAAAATTAAATCCTGGGAGAGAATTCCTTCATCTAATTATCTGGTTAAAATGATGCATGGAAAAGACTTCTGAAGCTGTGACTGCACAGTTTAAATTTGAAGGTGCTATTAAGTTTGTTAATGTAAATAATTAAACATCAAATTAAGGATGTTTCCATTAATTTTTTCATAGATACTTCAATAAACCCTCCTATTTCAGTATCCTAAAGTAGAGGTTCAAATGTTTGTTCATTTTCCTTTTTAGAACAACCTAACTAACTTGGTCAGTTGGAGTATATAAAACGTGTATTAGCATTACAAGCCAATTTTGCCACTAATTCCCCTTCCTAGGTAAGAACACCTCAATGGAGAGAGGTTATGGAGTAATGATTAAGAGGGTAGACTCTAGAGTGGGCGTATCTGAGCCAGAAGTTCAATTCTGCTGCTTAACAGCTAGGTAACATTGGGCACCGTTTCTCCATTTATACATGTGGATTTAATGATGTTGGAGTCCCCGGGGGGTGCAAATGGTTAAGGGCTCAACTACTAGCCCAAAGGTTGGAAGACGGTCCTGGTGATCTGCTTCCGAAAGGTCACAGCCTTGAAAATCCTATGGAGCAGTTCTACTCTGCACAAATGGGATCGCCATGGGTCAGGGTCGATATATCAACTAACAGCAACAGCTGAGGCGGTCTGCAGGGTCCTGTGTCACGCTGTCCAGCTCTGGACTGATCTGCTATGTGAATGTGTACAAGTCTGTGCACACAAATGTTGTATTTTGTATTTGAACCCGCCTTCTAGGACTATTATGAGGATTAAATGAGATAAGGTACGTAAAGCACTTATCAGAGGGCCTGGCACAGAAGGTATTTGGAAGAGACAAATTAGACCCCACAAGGTTTGAGATAGCTTTGTTGATACCTCACGTGCGGCTGGAGTCACTCTAGTGTCCTCCCTCAGAAACCTGTAAGTCAACTCTGCAGCACTGAACACTCTGTGTTTTACATATTCATTTACTTGTTAGCTTTGCAAAAATCTTCTAGGTGAGGGGCTACAGCATGTATGTCTATTTCTCCTTTTAAGCACAAACACACACGATAAGGTGAAGTGCTCATCTGCCTTGGTTCATCATTAACATCCTTAGTTATTTTCACCCATTTCTGCTAGAGAATTATATATTCTCTTTGCATAATGATAATGAAAATGGATTTGTTTCCTTTCTATAGTGTTGTGCTCTGTTCAGCGAGTCAGATTTTAGTGTATTTTCTTTTAATGAGTTTTCTGAGGGCTTTGTTAGGTATATAAATGTAGTGGAATTTCCATTGGACTCAAGAGACAAGAAAATTCAATTATTTACCGCTTACTGATCTCCACTATCCCAGAGAAGTAGAATACAATAACTACAAATTATGCATGGAGAATATAATGAAGAATATAAATGTGTATACAATCCAGGCTGTAACATTTTTATAACTTTAAATTACTGCACTCATTAAACAATGTAAATATACCACAATAAATCTGACATGGTCTTTTAATATCAAATATGTTCCCACTTAGCAATTTAAGACAGGATCTGGGAACTTTTTTCGAGATAAGATCTACTCCAGTTATATATTGTTAATTATTTTCCTCTACCATTGCAGCAATGCTTAGTACCAACCACCTTTATGATTTAGTTTCTCAACAATTTAGAGAAAACATTAAAATCAGTCTTGTCACCCTACAACAAAATTCATTTTGCTTTATGCCTCAAAATCATCAACTATCTGTCACCAGAGGGGCCAAGAACTGCTTTATGAAGAAGAGGATTGAGAGCCTTATAAAATAAGGGGACCAACAAGGCACAGAACCATGTTTTACCTGATAGTAGTCATGGGTAGGCAAGCTTCATATAGTTTTTGAAAATACCCAAGAAACTTAGCTAATGTCATTAAAATAAGATCCTGAATGGATGCTAGTAAAGATATCATTTAACTTCAGTTTGGCTTTATACACATTTCTCTTCCACTAGCTTTGCATCCTATCTACTTGTTATACACATAACAACTTATTCTGCACACACGTTATATGCCGTTATACAATAACTAATAAAAAGTTGACAAAATATATTATAACATAGATGAATCTAGAGGACATTATGCTGAGTGAAATAAGTCAATCACAAAAGGACAAATACTGTATGATCTCACTATGATAAAAAGACAAGAATAGGTATACATACTGAAACCAGTGATGACTAGTTGTTACCAGGGATAGATGGGGAAGGAGGGTGAGATTGCTCTCTAGATAGCAGACACTGGTTATTTCTGGTGATGGTAAATATAATACCAAATGTGGGTGAAGTATGCACAGCTTGACCAAGGCAAATGACGTCACTAAGAAATACACAAGAAACAAGGACGTTTTTGGTAAATGGTGTGACATACACAACTGTGTAACAATAACTAAAAAATAGGACTGTGGTTACACGTGTACATATGTATGCATACATGCGTCTACATATGAACATGTATGCCTGTGTGTGTGTGTCTGTGTGTGTGTGTGTATAGAGAGAGAGAGAGAGGAGCCCTGGTGGCACAGTGGTTAAGTGCTCAGCTGCTAACCAAAAGGTTGGTGGTTCAAACCCACCAGCTGCTCTGCCGGAGAAAGATGTGGTCTGCTTCCATAAAGATTTACAGCTTTGGAAAATCTATGGAACAGTTATACTGTGTCCTATAGGATTGCTGTGAGTCGGAATCAACTCAACAGCAATGGGTTATACACACATACGAAAGTGTATGCATCTCTATATATTCATATATACAATAAAGTACATAGGGGGCACAAACACAGATACTTCCTAGACTTAACCAAACACCTCACAGGATTGGTTTACAGGATTTGAAGGCATAGGACCATTGTCTTATGGGACAACTCATTCAATTGGCATAATATAATACATGAAGTTTATGTTGTACATCTTAGCTTGGTGAGCAGCGTCTGGGGTCTTAAAACCTTATGAACAGTGATTTAAGATACAGCTATTTGTCTCCACTAGTCCACAGGACTAACAGTCCACAAGAATCACTACCTCATCTAACCTGAGACCACATATATATATGCAGGAGTATATACAGAGAGAGGGGCCCTGGTGGTTCAGTGGTTAAGAGCTTGGCTGGTAACCAAAAGGTTGGCAGTGTGATTCTACCAGCCACTCCTTGGAAACCCTATGGAACAGTTCTACTCTGTCCTATAGGGTCGCTATGAGTCAGAATTGACTTGACAGTAACAGGTTTTTTTGGTTTATATGTATACGTGCCTAGCTACCACTACTGACTGTTCTGATCTGAAATACAATAGATGGATCCTGATACTGACAGAATGAGAGAAAAAAGTGGAACATAAATTCTTAAAAAGTCCACACCTATTGGACTGGTAGAGACTGGAAGTTTCCCCGAACTATCTCCCTGAGATACACATTAAACCTTGAACCAAAACTATTTCCATAAGATCATCTTTAGCTAAATAACAGATTAGCTTATAAAATAAACAATATCACCCATGAGTACCGTGTTCCTTTAAAAATTATCTACATGAGACCAAACAGTGAACATTTACTCAAAAGCAAAGATGAGAAGGCCAGGGAGCAGGGAAACTAGATTACTGGATATGGAACAACCAGAGTGGAAATAATGAGAAGGTTGACACACTGTAAACTCTGACCAATGTCACTGAGCAAATTGTGCAGAAATTGTTAAATGGTAACCTAATTTGCTGTGTAAACTTTCTCCAAAAACACAATAGAATATATTAATTTTTTTAAAAGTTAAATCATAAAATAAAAAGATGCTGAAGTTAAATACTTTTGAAAAAACTCACAAAATAATTCATTAACAAAAGCACTTCTAAAAGCAACATACCAATAAGGAATGAGGGAAAGCTAGAAAAGACTCTTTGGGAAGGGGTTGGAATTGGAGGTTTTGGTGTGAAATCATGATTTGTATTTATGTGAATACTAATGGATAGATTTTCTATCTCTGTCTGATGAAGGGCCAAGAGAAAGACATCTCAGTATCAATGAGCATACCTTGTATGCAGCTCTTGGTCTCTAATACAGTCTTCCACTAAAACGAACCAGAATTTCTCAGGTAACTGACTGACGCCAGGGCTGGCAGAGGGTAAGTACAAGATGAGCCTGGAATATCGTGTTTCTCCATAGAATAGAGAGTGATTGAACACAGGCACACACACACAAGGGCACTGCAAGGACAGAGGAGCCAGTTTTACAGGTTAATACCACTGAACAAATCTGGGACAATTTGAAAATCAAAATAAAAAAGAACAATAATAAATCATAAACCACTGGAAAAATGTTTTTGTTGTTAGCTGGCATCCAGTGGGCCCCCATGCACAATGGAGAAGAACCCCGCCTGGTCCTTGCTGTCCCCATGATCAGTTGCAGATCAAATCGTTGTGATCCGTAGGGTTTTCAGTGGCTGATTTTGGGTAGTAGATGGCCAGGCCTTTCTTCCTACTCCACCTTAGCCTGAAAGGTGGGCTGAAACCTGTTCATAATCATAGCCAGACACAAGCCTCCACAGACAAATGAATGGTGGCCGTGCATAAGGCCATTGGACAGAAATCAAACCTGATTCTCTGACATGGAAGGCAAGAATTGTACCACTGAAAAATAGAAATTAGTATATCCATGCCTATAATAAATTGAATAGATAGATGATCAATCAATCGATCAATCAATCGATAGAGACAGATAAATAGAGGATAACACCAATTATTTATATTATTTAAATTACTGGAATTAGTATCAGTGAAGACGGTATACACACACACAATAATATGTCCATATGAAAAACTAAACATTTAAAGGCACAGAAAAAAAGTCCTAAAATAAAATTAAAATGATAGAGTAGTTACAAATCTGTGTATAGAAGATGATACCAATAACTATAAGAATAAGTGGTAGAAACTAATCAAAATGTATTGTTGGATGTGGGGTTTTTTTAATTCATCTTTATAACATTTTTATCTTTTCCAAATGTCTTAGTCATCTAGCACTGCTGTAACAGAAATACCACAGGTGGAGGCTTCAACAAAGATAATTTATTTTCTCACAGTCTAGTATGCTAGAAGTCCAAATTCAGGGTGTCAGCTCCAGGAGAAGGCTTTCTCTCTCCGTCGGCTCTGGAGGAAAGTCCTCATCAGTCTTCCCCTGGACTAGGAGCTTCTCTAAGCAGGAACCCCGGGTCCAAAGGATGTGCTTTGCTCCTGGCGCTGCATTCTTAGTGGTATGAGGTCCCCAACTCTCTGCTTGTTTCCCTTTCCTTTTATCTCTTGTAAGATAAAAGGTGGTGCAGGCCACACCCTAGGGAAACTCTCTTTACATTGGATTAGGGATGTGACCTTAGTAAGGGTGTTACAATCCCACTCTAATCTTCTTTAACATAAATTTAGAATCACAAAATGGAGGACAACCACACAATATGGGGAATCTTGGCCTAATCAGTTGACACATATTTTGGGGGGGACACAATTCAATTGATGATACCAAATTTTATAAGTATATAAAACTTCAAACCCCAGATAAAAGTAAAAGTTTTAAAATAATTTCATAGTAAAAGTTTGAAAAAAACAGATTTACTGTTTATTAAGCTGGATAATTAAATTTGTTTCTAAATTTTTAAATTTTCCTCAATTTGGGAAAATTTTACATTGAGAATTTTGGGAGGGAAACAAACTTTCTGAGAAATAACTCCTATTCTCTGCAGGAGCTTGTTTTATAGTCATAGTTAAAATATTCCAGAATGGAAAGAATGTATGTCAAACTTTGTACCAGGGACAAGCAGTAGAGATTAAGAACAAAGAAAGTGGAATAAAGAGATGTCAGAGACAAATACACTTTTAAGATAAATCCAATGGAAGATAATTAAGAAAAGCCTGGAATATCGTGTTATTCCATAGAATAGAAGGTGATAATGGATATTTCAGTTTCTTTTCTGTAACATTAATAGAACATGACTGAATAAACTTTATGTTCTTTCAGTTCAAACAGATTGTGATTCTAAAATATTACCTTCTAAAATCATAATCTGCTCCCCAATTTCCCTTTGCACAAATAATCCCTCCTGATTTATTGCCATGGGGGAAAAGGGTAAAACGTGCCGTGCTTTTTCATAGGCACGGCACAGCCCTTCCCCTGCATTTCACAGTTCATTTCCACAGTTCTCTGTCTCAGCTTTCAGAGGCTCTTACTTTAACTATGTTAATGGCTCCAGGGAAGTGGAATGATTCTTTATCAATCATTTGTTTAAGCTTTGAGGAACTTTCCTTCTGACTTCAGCCCACATATTTTTATTCTCACTGTTTTATTTTGTTTTCCCTCAGTCACTAGACCATACTTCCCTCCCTGTTTAAATTGCTTTGCATTCCAGTCGTTAATTGGTGAGTGTTGGGGGCTCCCCATGTGTTTCACATAAAGTTGCCAGCTTCCTCTGGTGTTATATGACAGTCTCTTTGAAAGCCGAAGACAAGGTACATGTGCTTTGTCTAAAAAAAGGTATGATTTGAACTAACGTAAATTTATAGTAGCTGAAGTCACAGCTTAATACATAGCAGAGAACTCTGCAATACCTCGATGGGAAGGCCGTCTCAAAGGACAATCCACAAGGGTAAAAGATATTAATGTCTGTAACAGGATGTGGAAGCATACCGTGCATCCATCTGGGAAGCTTCAGGAGAGTGGGAAGGAAAAGAATAGGAAGCAGAGGCTAATTAAATGTTACATTGCTCTCCATAGGCAAATCAAATTAAAAACATTCTTGAAGTCGAATGAAGTAAACAGAAACACACTCGATAAAGCAAGAAGTGATTCTATTGCTGGGAGAAACTTCTGTAACTGTGCAAGTTTTATATGAGGTACCTGAATCTTCTTTATAAAATGATTCCCTCTGAACTGCTTTCAAGGACTTTTTTTTTTTTTTTTTTTGTATAAGCGCAATAAACTCCAAAGGAAACAATACATAGAGAGGGTTAAAACAGAAGAGATTTATAATAAAAGTATGTGTGTGTGTGTATATACATGTACACACAAATGAAGTACTTTTACCCCCCCCCCCCCATTCTGTTTAAAAAACAATCTGCAAGGGAACAGTGAAAACACAAAGCAAAGAGAATGGAAGGGTTGAATACAAACATGAAGAGATAAATCAAAGAGGGAAAATTGAGGGAATCAGCAGAGGTATGAATCATAGCTGAGTGTTAGAAGAAGACTAAGGTCTCACAGCACCTATTGACTTTCAGAGTCAGAAGAGACTCTGAAACTTGTTCTTGCAAGTAGAGTAGCTAAAGAGACATCAACAATGATACCCCTTGTTCCACATATTCATAGGAATAAGGCTTGAATTTCTGTCAGTTCTCTGTCAATGTACTGCTCCAATCAGTTTTTAATTCTCTTCAGCAAAATTTTACTTGCATGTGACATTAATGATATCATTCGATAATTTACACATTGTGTTGGATGACCTTTCTTTGGAATGGACACAAATACGTATCTCTTCCAGTCAATTGGCCAGGCAGCTGTCTTCCAAGTTTCTTGGCATAGACGAGTGAGCACTTCCAGTGCTGCATCCGTTTGTTGAAACATCTCAGTTGGTATTCCATCAATTCCTAGAGCCTAGGTTTTCTCGAATGCCTTCAGTGCAGCTTGGACTTCCCTCTTCAGTACCATCAGTTCTTGATCATATACTATCTCCTGAAATGGTTGAACATTGACCAATACTTCTTGGTATGGTGACTCTGTGTATTCCTTCCATCTTCTTTTGATGCATCCTGCATCATTAAAAATTTTGCCCATAGAATCCTTCAATATTGCAACTCAAGGCTGGAATTTTTTCTTCAGTTCTTTGAGCTTGAGAAATGCCAAGCCTGTTCCTTCCCTTTGGTTTTCTAACTCTAGGTATTTGTACATTTCATTATAATACTTTACCTTGTCTTCTCAAGCAGCCCTGCGAAATCTTCTGTTTGGCTCTTTTACTTCATCATTTCTTCTGTTCACTGTAGCTCCTCTACGTCCAAGGGCAAGTTTCAGAGTCTCTTCTGACATCCTTTTTGGTCTTCTCTTTCTTTCCTGTCTTTTTGATGACCTTTTTCTTTCTTCATTTATAGTGTCCTTGATGTCATTCCATAACTGGTCTTCAGTCATTAGTGTTCATCTATTCTTGAGATGGTCTCTAAATTCAGGTGGGATATATTCAAGGTTGTATTTTGGCCCTTGTGGACTTGTTTTAATCTTCCTCAGCTTCAACTTGAACTTGCATATGAGCAACTGATGGTCTGTTCCACAATCAGCCGCTGGCCTTTTTCTGACCAATGATATTGAGCTTTTCTATCTTCTCTCTTATAAGGATGGCCCAGGACCTAGTAGTGTTTCCTTCTGTTGTAGGAAGGAAGGGTTGCTATGAGTCAGAACAGACTCAAGGCGTCTAACAACAACAACAACAACATCATCTCTTTCTACAGATATAGTCGATTTGATTTTTGTGTCTTAACATCTGGCAAGGTCCACACGTATAGTCGCAGTTTATGTTGTTGAAGAAAGGTATTTCCAGTGAATAAGTCATTGGGTTTGCAAAATTCCATCATGGGCTCTCCGTGCATTCTTTCTATCACCAAGGCCATATTTTCCAACTATTGATCTTTCTTTGTTTCCTGCTTTTGCATTCCAATCACTAGTAATTATCAATGCATCTCGATTGCATGTTTGATCAATTTTAGACTGCAGAAGCTGACAAAAATCTTCAATTTTTTCCATCTTTGCCATTAGTGTTTGGTGTGTAAGTTTGAATAATAGTCATATTAACTGGTCTTCCTGGTAGTCCTATGGATATTGTCCTATCACTGACAGCGTTATACCTCAAGATAGATCTTGAAATGTGAAATGTGACACCGTTCCTCTTCAATTTATCATTCCCAGCATAGTAGACCATATGTTGTCTGATTCAAAATGGCCAATACCGAGCATTTCAGCTCACTAATGCCTAGGATATAGATCCTCAAGTGTTCCATTTCATTTTTGACAACTTCCAACTTTCTTTGATTTATACGTTGTACATTCCACATTCTAGTTACTAATGAGTGTTTACAGCTGTTTCTCTCATTTTGAGTCATGCCACATCAGCAAAGGAAGGTCCCAAAAGCTTTACTCCATCCACATCTTTAAGGTTGACCCTACTTTGAGGAGGTAGCTCTTTCCTCAGTCATATTTGGAGCGCCCCCCAACCTGAGGGGTTCATCTTCTAGCACTATATTAGACAATGCTCCACTACTATTCATAAGGTTTCCACTGGTCAATTTTTTGGAAGCAGATCTCTAGGTCCTTCTGCCTAGTCTGTTATTCTGGAAGCCCCACCGAAACCTGACCACCATGAGTGACTGTGCTAGTATTTGAAGTACCAGTGGCATAGCTTCCAGCATCACAGGAACATGAAGCCACCACAGTATGACAAACTGACAGAAACGAAGTGGTGAAACTAGATAATTAGACAATGGTACATCATGAGTGAGGGAGTAGGAGCACTTCATCTTTGTGCAGGCAATTAAAACAATAATAAAACAAACCGTAATGCACTTTGCTTTTTATCATCACTATGTGCTGGCAATTCTAAACAACGTCAAGGATAAAATACGCTCACGCTGGGGTGGACCACGTCCCCAACCTCCATCCTTCGTTGGTCACTTGTACAGTGGATCTATAAACCCCAGATAATTGAGGTCTACAATCCCCAATTATATAAAAACAGATATTAGAAGACAGAGTAAGAATGGACTTGATTTCATATATTACACCATTCTGTCTTGAATCCATATGGGATTTTTAGTGCTCCCTCTCATAAAAAGGGTTATGGCTTTTGCTTTTTCTGTTAAATTGAAACATCTGAACCCAGGTGAAATCAAATCATATTATCTTCTGTGTGCCTCAAAAAGGAACAAATATTTACAGTACTTCTTTACCACATTTGAATAGGACAAATGTGGCATCTCTAATTTTTTTTTTTTTTCCAGGTGGGGAGCTGGCAATCTAGCTTCATATAGATTCATCTTAAGCATAGAAATTTTTTTTTCAAATAGTACTCTGTGTGTGTGTGTGTGTGTGTGTGTGTGTGAATTTCCTGGCTTTTTCTTTTTTTCCCCTAAAAACTCTGTTTTCTACCATTCTCTATATAACCAGGAAAGAGTGAATTCTGAGTAGTCTAACAACATTTTGTATGAAGTCGTTATTTATAAATTCTGAAATAGGAGGTGCTGTGTTCATATATAAATGAATTCTTTCAGGTGGAAACTTTCAATTAAAAAATACTTACATAGCTAACACATCAATAAACAGTGGTGCTTCAAGAGAAAATATCGTTTTGATTTCCCTGTTTTATTTTTTCAAAAAAATGCATTTGTAGAAGTAGTTTACTCTTTTTTTATACCTGAATGATCATTTTGTTTTGTGTTGCAAATATTAAATTTTAATATAGAGAGCCAAATTTTGCCTTAAAAACACAAGATTTGCTATAGGTAGTCCAACAGTATCAGAATTTTATTCTGCACTTATCAAATAATAATAACCAGTGTCCAAATTACCATGTTGACAGTTACAACCTAGGGACTCTGATTTGCTATTATTGAATTTGAGAATGAAAATAAAATAAAATAAAATAAGTTTGAGAATTAAACTTACAAGGCATAAAGGTCTAGGTTTGGCAAAGAGATGAAAGCATTCTTACTGATTTGCTGTAGGATTTTACAATGGAGTATTAGGTAATAAATTGAAAATGCAGACAGACACAAATAAGTAAAATTTCCACATTTTCTCAAGTAACTTTTAAATCCTTCAGAACAGTTGATATATATTTATAGGCTGCAGGTCATTTGATAGATGATATGATAATACTGGCAATTAAAATGTTTGGGAATTACATAAAAATCTTAGACAAATTGCTTTTTTGGCCATACAAACTACCTTAACCTATAACTATCAAAAACAAAAATGTTTCCATCCAAAGTGGAGATAATTTTAGAAGTCTGATAGTGTGGAAAACATACATCAATGTGATTTTCAACATTGAGTTCCCATTAAGGAGTTTATGTAGTACAGACATTTTTGTTCTTTCTTTAGTTATAATAATTGTCTTAGGCTGAGTTCTCTAGAGGAGCAAAACCAGTAAAGTGTATAAATATATAGAGACAGATATTTATATTAAGGAAATGGCTCATGCGGTTGTAGAGACTGGAACGTGGATTAGACTGGAAGCTTCTGATTCCCGTAGCCACAGGGGCTGGCAAATCCAAGATCGGCAAGTCAGAGAGCAGGGCTCTGTCTCACAGGCTGTGAAGACCGACAAATCCCAAGATCAGCAAGCAAGATGGCAGCTAAGCTGCTAACTCAAGTCCCAACAACAGAGTTCAGACGAACAGGAGCCAGGTACAGGATCCAGAGGGAGCAAATCCCATGAGCTTTGCCAGAATATCCACTTACATTCGATGCAGGCCACATCCCCAAGGAAACTCCCTTTCAACTGATAGTCTCCTCACAGTGGTTCCCATCATGGAGGTGATCACGTTATATCAGATCTCATCATGGAAGTGATCACATCATCATCCAACTGCCAAACTACATCATAACTACCAAACCACTGAGGATCATAGCCCAGCCAAGCTGACACACAACCTTAAAGATCACAATAATTATAAGCCTATCACATCATTTTATTTGTAGTTTGGCAATACATCTTACTTAAATTTGTCATGTTGCAACTTTGAAACAAGATTTTCTTTCACACGTGCTCTTTATTTTCAGTTTTTGACATTCATGTTGTGTAACATTTACACATTTTTATTTTAAATCTTGAAAAAGTTTTAGTTTTAAAAACACAAGTCTCTAAAGTAGACTAACTTTGCAATTTTGCAATTTATAGCTCATGAATCTTTAACTACTCAATAAAATGTAATGTTTTCCAAGAGAATCAAACATTATTTCTTCCTACATCTGAAATTTGCATTTGATTTGTAGATCAGAAGGACTATAAACTATAGTATCTACTAGTAAATCAAAAGCAATGTTAGGCACTAACTTTTGCATCAAGAAAAACATGTCTTCTCTACTTATGTTCAATACAATTTAATCATATGTATTAATATACTAGATAAATGGGAGATTCCCAGTTTTCTACAAATGGTACATTTAAGACCATAAATGAGTACAACTTTACTAATCTATCTTGGTTAATCACATTAGGTTATATTAATATTAGCTTGTTTTGTGTAAAATTCCAGACCACTAAAAATATGAGAATATACAAGAGCAAGAATTTAAAATTCAGATCAGACAATTTTCAGCCATCATCCAAAATATGACTTTTTCTTAATGTCTTAAAATTACACTGTAGTAAAAAGAACTGCAGTATAGATTAAAGGCATTCAATTTATTAGTTGATGAATGAATGAATGAACTATAAATTCATAAAAAACAAATCAGAGAAGAAAGAAAAGGAGAACAGGGAGGAAGGGAAGTAGGGAGGTAGTAAGGAAGGAGGAAAAGGAAGGAAGGAAAGAAGGAAGGGATGGAGGGAGGAAGGAAAGCAGGAAGGAAGGAGGGAGGGAGGAAGGGAGGGAGGGAGAGGGAGAGAGGGAGGGAAAGAGAGAGAAGTAGAGAAAAAGAGGGAGGGATGGAGGCATAGAAATGACAATAATTTAATAATTACCATAGCACTAAAGGAAGGTAAAGTCTTTAAAATTGAAACATAAGGTTCAGGTTCTAAAATGAATAATTGTGCTATCTAAACTTTGGCCTTAGTTTATACATCTGTAAAACGTGAATAATAATATACATCTCAGGAATGATAAGATATTAAATGAGAGACATTCAATGTGATAATATATACAAAAAGTACCTTGTGACTATACAGCATTATAAAATTGTAATGTATGGTTACAACTTCTAGACTACTGACTTCCATTTTTATAAAATCGTCTCATTTTTATCCTGGCAAAATGTTTTTTTAATTTAAAATGTTTATTTTAATTCCCCTGATTTAAAATATCATGCATATAATGAAGATTCCCATATTTCAATGCTGATTTTCCCTTAAAAGGAAAATTCGTATCTCCAGTTGACAGCTCAGTAGCTCCATTTGAATGTCTATTAGGAATCTCGTGTCCAAAACAGAATTCTTGATTTCTTTAAAACCTGCTCCACCTCTAGCATTACTCACTTCAATACATGACATCATTTTTTACTCTTTCGCTCATTCCAAAAGCCTTAGTCCCTCTTTTCACATCACATCTCTATATATTTAATCCGTAGACAAATCCTATTAATTTTACTTTCAAAATATATCCCAGTTTTTTTCACTCCTAACCACCTGCACCACACTACATGATCCAAGGCATCACCATCTATCACCTGGACAAGAGAAATTGTTTTCAGATTGGCTCCTTGATTTATTCCTCTCCCACTCATTCTCCACAAAGTATCACTGCAACTTTCAAAAATGTATGTCAGATTGTGACACTTTTGTTACATCCCTGTTAAAAACCTCAAATGTCTTTCATCACACTTGAAATAAAATCAAAGCCCTTAAAAGAGTTCTCCAAACCCTGGATGATTCCCTGAGGTCATAGCCTGCTACCCTCCCCTCCTCCATAGCTTCTTGACTTATTCCTTGAACATTCAAAACATGCTTATGCCCCAGGTCTATGTATCCCCCTCTGCCTGGGACCAGCCTCCCTCAGATAGTCACCTGATTCCACTCTCACTTGAGTCAGGTCCCTACTCAAATGTCACCTTTTCAGAAAAGCTTTCCTGACCACTCTGCTTAAAATAGTAACTCTGTCACACACTGTCATTTACCTTACTTTCTTTCTCCTTATAGAAATCTACATGATACCATACATCTATTTTTGTTTATTGCTTGTCTCCCCCAAGTTGGGCACTTGTCCTGACTTCTTCAGCATTGTATTAGTGTTATATTGTTAGAACAGTGCCTAACACATAGTAAATAATAAGAGTGGCGAATGGATGGATGAAAGAACAAACATTTTTAGACAAATAATGGAATATTCATAGCATATTGTTTTATTATTTTTATTTAGTAATATTATCTAAAACTATAAAATCAGTGCAGCAGCTTTCTATTTGCCATTAGGACTTTTGAATTCTAATTGGTCATCTGCACAGTCACCCATGGTTATCGCAGTTTCAGCTATGAAATTTATACTGACATTCATTTCCAGCTGTTCCTTCTCTTGAAAAGGATTATAAATGTAAGGAAAATGACCAGTACCTGCTTTTACTTATAAAGCAAAACAGGTGCTTCCTTTTATTCCCCTAGCAGTGCGGTGATGAGAGCCCCCATAACAGGTGTTTAAGAACCATCACTAGGGAATTTAGCACGTTTTTATTAACTGCTGCACTTCTGCTCACACGTGATGGTTGAAACATTAGCAACTGGTAGTTTCTCAGTGAAGTTGTCACATTCATTCCAAGATATTCATAATATGATAATAATTTTAATATTGTCAAATATCTATTTGCTTTGGAACCCATTTGAAAAATTGCACCTTTCTGATTACTTCGGGCAAATACTGTGTTGCATTTACTCTCGCAGTTAATAGTTTTTCTAAACAGCTTGTGTACACTGGAATAGTGAAAATTTTATACTAAATTATAAAATATAGTATACATCAAATCACACGTAACTCCAGGTTGCAATTTTTATTCAAGGCTAAACTAAGTTTTCAGAGAAATGAATGGAGAAAACACTGAAGGTAAGTATTTCTAAAAATCTAACGTATAAAACTGTAGCTTGACAGGAAGCTGCATAACAAATAACTTCCTTGATCAAATACTTTGGGGAAATACTGAGTTAACATATGTGAGCATTTTTATTTACTGCAGGAATTCTAAAAGTATAATTTAAGGTTGTTCCAAAAACTATTTGAAAATAAATCCCTTTAATTGAGAAATATCTCTTGATAACAAAAAACATCTTGTGAAATACTACTTTCACCTCTGAATTGTATATGATATGCATGTTTCTGAGTAAAAAGTTTTCAGTGTCATTTTTGTCTTCCAGCTATTTTCTCAAATAACTTAAAAAGCCACCAGGTAAGAAAGCAAACTCAGAAACAAACAAAAGCCAAACCCATTGCCATCAACTTGATTCCACTCAACAGTATGGAAATTGTTATGAGGAGGGTGCAGCGAGATGGCAAAGTGAGTGGACACTCCCAGTTACTCCCCCAGCAACTAACCACTGGGCAACAAATAAAAATAAGCACAGACTGAGATCTCAGAACTCCAGACGGCAACTGAGGTGTTGGAGACTGAGGATGAGTCCAGAAGCAGAGGAGAGGAGGAACAGGGACAGCACAGAATTTGGGAGAACCTACCCACTAACACTGGGGGCACTTTCTCATTGCAGAAATGTTGGGACAGGGATGGGCAACACTTCTAACAGGGAACACAGAAAAGGAGCTAATCTGAGGAAGAAGTAGCCTGATTTTTCAAGGCAGTGCAGATTGCAATGGAAGTTCACTGGCCATGCAATTGGGAAGGGGTGAAAGGAGGCTGTGGTGGTGCAAAAGAATGCCATTGAATCTTGCCAAGGCCCAAGATGGACGGGCACTAAAACCAAGTGCAACTGCGAGGACAGTTGGGCCAGGGAATACTTTGGACAGAAGGCAGCACAGAGGGAAATGGCTAGCTTCCTGCCCACAGCGCAACACCGTGGGAAAGCCTGTGAAGGTGTACTTATGAGGAAAAGACATAGAGAGCCCCCCACTTTAGCCACAGTACAGTCAAGCCCCACCACATACATCGGAATCTTCAACCAGCTAAATTCCCCTCCTATGCATGCACATTGAATTCCAGAGATCAAACATCCAGAACTGAATCAGCACTGGGTGGGGTGCGGGGGGGTAAGGGTGGGTTACTGATGAAGATCAAAGACCACAGCCTTCAATATGGATTACACTTCAACATAAAGAAAACAAAAGTTCTCACAACTGGACCAATAAGCAACATTATGGTAAACAGAGAAAAGGTTGAAGTTGTCAAGGATTTCATTTTACTTGGATCTACAATCAACACTCATGGAAGCAGCAGTCAAGAAATCAAAAGAAGTGTTGCATTGAGCAAATCTGCATCAAAGGACCTCTTTAAAGTGTTAAAAAACAAATATGTCACCTTGACAGCTAAGGTATGCCTAATCCAAGCCATGGTGTTTTAATAGCCTCATATGCACAAAAAAGCTGGGCAATGAGTAAGAAAGACCAAAGAAGAATTTGACACCTTTGAATTACGGTGTTGGTGAACAATATTGAATATACCACGGACTGCCAGAAGAATGAACAAATTTTTCTTGGAAGATGCACAGCTAGAATGCTAGTTAGAAGCAAGGATGGAAAGACTTTATCTCACATACTTTTGGCATGTTATCAGGAGGGATCAGTCCCTGGAAAAAGACGTTATGCTTGGTAGAGCACAAACGAAAAAGAGGAAGACTCTCAATGAGATGGACTGACACAGTGACTACAACAATGAGCTTAAGCATAACAAGGATCATGAGGATGGCTCAGGACCGGGCAGTGTTTCGTTCTGTTGTACATGGGGTTGCTGAGTCAGAATGGGCTCCATGGTACCTAAAAACAACAACTCTATGATCCAGCAATCTCACTCCTAGGTATATACCCTAGAGACTTAAAAATGACAAAAACAGATATATGCAAAGCTGTGTTCATTGCTGCTTTATTCACAATAGCAAATAAATGCAAACAGCCTAAGTATCCATCAATAGATGAATGTGGTACATAATTACAATGAAATGCTAAGCAACGTAAAGAACAATGATTAGTCTGGAAACATAACATGGATGGACCTGGAGGGCATAATGCTGAGTGAAATAAGTCAAGCATATAAGGACAAATATTGTATGACTTTTCTTTTATAAGAAGATAAGAATAGATAAATATGTAGCTGCTGTTGTTCTTTTCAGGTGCATTGAGCTGGTTCCGACTCATAGCAACGGTATGTACAACAGAATAAAACACTGCCTGGTCATGCGCATCCTCACAATCGTTGCTATGTTTGAGCCTGTTGTTGCAGCCACTGTGTCAATACATCTCGTTGAGGGTCTTTCTCTTTTTCACTGACCCTCTACTTTACCAAGCATGATGTCCTTCTCCAGGCACTGTTCCCTCCTGATAACGTGTCCAAGGTACATAAGGCAAAGACTCTCCAACTTTGCTTCTAAGGGGCTTTATGGCCGTACTTCTTCCAAGACAGATTGGTTTGTTCCTCTGACAGTCTATGGTATATTCAGTATTCTTTGCCAAAACCATGATTCAAAGGCATCAATTTTTCTTCTGTCTTCCTTATTAATCTTCCAGCTATTGTATGCATATGAGGTGATTGAAAACACCATGGCTTGGGTCAGGCACAACATAGCCCTTAATGTGACATCTGTGCTTTTTAACACTTGAAAGAGGACTTTTGCAGCAGATTTGCCCAACACAATACACCCTTTGATTTCTTGACTGTGGTTTCCATGGGCATTGATTGTGAATTCAAGTAAAATGAATTGGTTGACAGCTACAATATTTTCTCCTTTTATCATGATGTTGCTTATTGATTCAAGTTGTGGGGATTTTTGTTTCTTTATATTGAGGTATAATCCATACTGCAGGCTGTAGTCTTTGATCTTCATCAGTAAGTGTTTCAAGTCCTCTTCACTTTCAGCAAGGAGCAAGGTTGTGGCATCTGCATATTGTGGGTTTTTCTGAATCTTCCTCCAATCCTGAAGCCCCATTCTTTTTCATATAGTCCAGCTTCTTGGATTATTTGCTCAGCATACAGATTGAAGAAGTATAGTGAAAGGATACAACCCTGACACAAACCTTTCCTGACTTTAAATCAGCAGTATATCTTTGTTCTGTTTGAATGACTGCCACTTGGTCTATGTACAGGTTCCTCATGAGCACAATTAAGTGTTCTGGAATTCCCATTCTTCACAACGTTGTCCATAATTTTTTATGATCCACACAGTCGAATGCCTTTGCATAGTCAACAAAACACAGGTGAACATCTTTCTAGTACTCTCTGCTTTCAGCCAAGATCCATCTGACATCAGCTATGATATCCCTCATTCCATGTCTTCTTCTGAATCCAGCTTGAATTTCTGGCAGTTTCCGGTCCATTTAATGCTGCAACTATTTTTGAATGATCTTCAGCAAAATTTTTCCTGCATGTGATATTAATGATATCATTGGATAAATTCTGTATTCTATTGCATCATCTTTATTTGGAATGACATGTATATGGATCTCTTCCAGGCAGTTGGCCAGGTAGCTGTCTTCCAAATTTCTTGAAACAGACAAGTGAGAGCTTCCATTTGTTGAAACATCTCAGTTGGTATTCTGTCAATCCTGGAGCTTTGTTTTTACCAGTGCCTTCAGTGCTGATTGGACTTCTTCCTTCAGTACCATTGGTTCTTGATCACATGCTACCTCCTGAAACTGCTGAATGTTGACCAATTCTTTTTGGTACAGTGACTGTGTATTCCTGATGATGTTTGATGCTTTCTGCATTGTTCAATATTTTGCACATAGTATCCTTCAATATTGCAACTTGAGGCTTGAATTTTTTCTTCAGTTCTTTCAGCTTGAGCAATGCCAAGCATGTGCTTCCCTTTTGGTTTTCTAACTTCAGGTCTTTGCACATTTCATTATAATACTTTACTTTGTCTTCTCATGCTGCCCTTTGAAATCCTGTTCCATTCTTTTACTTCATCATTTCTTTTGTTCACTTTAGCAACTCTGTGTTCAAGAGCAGTTGTCAGAGTCTCTTCTGACATCCCTTTTGATCTTTTCTTTCTTTCCTGTCTTTTTAATGACCTGTTACTTTTTTCATGTATGATGTCCTTGATGTCATCCCACAACTTATCTGGTCTTTGGTCATTAGTGTTCAATGCATCAAATCTATTCTTGAGACGATCTCTAAATTCAGGTGGGATAGACTCAAGGTTGTACTTTGGCTCTCATGGACTTGTTTCAATTTTCTTCATCTTCTACTTGAACTTGCACGTGAACAATTGGTTGTTCTGCAGTGGGCCTGTGGCCTTGTTCTGACTGATGAAGTCTGTTGGTAGTTACCAGGGAGAGGAGGGGGAAGAGGAAATATGCTTTGGACCATAGAGACTTGTTATTTTGGGTAATGGGAAAAGTGGCACCAAATGTGGATATAGTGAGCACAGCACAACCGAAGTAAAAATGAGTGTTTGAGCACACATGGATGGGTATAGGCATATTTGTATATGGGTAGGTACATAGGGAGAACAGTTAGGATTATCTATAGGTACACGTAAATACAAATATGTGGGTACAGGCACATATATTCATTGAAGACATAAATACATATATTGCTCAGACATAACCAAACACCATCCAAGACTGATTTTCTGGGTTGGAAAGCTTAGGACCATAATCTCATGGGATAACTCAGTCAACTGGCATAACATAGTTCACAAAAATCATGATCTGCATCCTGGAGAAGTGAGCAGCATTTGGGGTATTAAAAGCCTGTGAGCAGCCATCTAAGACACAACTACGGGTGTCTACTCCCCAGGAGCAAAACGGTAAGAAGGTAACCAAAAGCTCAGAGAAGAAACAAGTCCACGTGAGCAACAATCTCAGCTACCCTGAGACTAGAAGAGCTAGATCTTGCCCAGCTACCATCACTGACCCTTCTGACAGGGGTCACAATAGATGGCCAGACAGAATGGGAGGAAAATTTGAAGCAGAATTCAAATTCTTATTAAAAAAAAAAAAAAAAAAACGGACAAACTGGAAAAGTAGAGAAGAGAGGACTCCCTGAGACAATCTCCCTGAGACTCTCTTTAAACCTAGAACTGAGCGTATCTCCGGCGATCACCTTTTAGTGAAATAGCAGAGTGGCACAAAAAATAAAGGACATTACCCATAAAATTGGTGCTGTACTTGAAAATGATCAGTCTGAGACCAAAAGGCCAACAATTACTCAAAATCAAAGATGAGAAGATAAGGGGGCAGGGAACTAGTGTACTGGAAAGGGAAGAAACAATGCGATTAACGACACAATTAATGAGAATGTTGACACATTGTGATAAATGTAACTAATGTTACTAAACAATTTGTGTGGAAATTGTCAAATGGGGACCTAACTTGCTGTGTAAACTTTCACCAAAACCAAAACGCACTGCCGCTGAGTTGATTCCACCCCATAGGACAGAGTGGAACTGTTCCATAGAATTTCCAAGGCTATGAATCTTTATGGAAGCAGACTGCCACATCTTTCTCCCTCAGAGCAGCTGGAAGGTTTGAACCACTGACCTTCTGGTCAGCAGACAGGCGCTTTAATCACCGTGCCATGAGGGTTCCTTAAACTTTCGCCAAAAACTCGATAAAATATTATTTTCTAAAAATTGTTAAGAAAGGGTGGATTGTCACGGCATTTGATTAAGTTAAAAAAAAAAAAAAAAGTGTGAGGATCCCAGTGGGATCTAAGCAATCTATAGATGGAAGTGATTCCCCATGGAGAGTGATGGACTGAGCGAAAAGAATACGGATCATCAGACTGGAAGTATTTATGACGTAGAGAAGGAAGTGTGGTGCATGTAAGAGAAAGGCAAAGGAACAAAAATATGTGAATGTCAGGAGGCTGCGGTCAGACAGTACTACCTTGGAGTTTAGCTACAAATTATATACAAATAATAAATGAGTGTGGACCAGCTATAATTAGAGAATCAGCGCTGGTCACATGACTAGACATGATCACCAACAGAATTACACTGGGTGAAACAGTGTCCACCTAAAAATTTACGTCCACCTGGAACCTGTGAACGTGACCTTATTTGGAAATAGTGTTTTTGCAGATTTAATCAAGTGAAGATGCTGTCATACTGAATTAAAGTGAGCTGTGGTTATAAGAGGGAAATTCAGACACAGAGACCCACAAAGAGAGCTCCAGGTGGTAACAGAGGCAAAGATTGGAGTGACTACCCTACAAACCAGGGAATACGGAGGATTGCAGGCAAGCACTAGAAGAGATAAGAAAGAATTCTTCCCTAGGGCCTTCGGAGGGAACACCGTCCTGCCGGCACCTTGATTTGGGGCTTCTAGCCTGCATACTTGTGACAGAAATAAAATCTGTTCTGTTTCGTTCTGTTTTGTTTTAGCCACCCAGTTTGTGGTGCTTTGTCATGGCAGCCCTTGGAAACTAATCCAGGAATAAATATAGACAAGGAGGAATCCTAAGACTGCCTCCTGGGGCACTTGGTGTCAGAGAGATGAGAAAGAACACAGGAAATTGAGAAAGAATGGCCTATGATTTAAGAGAAAATAAGGAGATTGTGCTTGTCTAGAAGCCAAATGAAGATAAATAGATAGATGATAGCTAGCCAGCTAGATAGTTAGAAAGATAGGTAGATAAATAGACAGACAGTAGACAGACAGACACCTAGATGATAGATAGACAGATGGATATAGAGATGAGAGAGAGAGAGATCTCCCTCATCAAATACGGTAAGAATTAAAAGATAATCAGTATCTTTGGGAAGAATAGTTTCAGAGGAGTGGTGAGCGAGAAAGCCTGGCTAGCATGGGTTAAAAGAAAGAGAGGAGAGGAAGTGGAAGTAAAGAAGAAAAGCAACTCTCGTAAGGAATTTTGCTATAAAGAGAAACAGAGAAGTGTGACAGTAACTGAGGTGGAAAATGGAGTCGAGAGACTGTTCTTTTAGGATGGCAAAATTAACAACATTTTGTATACTGATGCGTATGTTTCAACAGAAAGAATATTACTAATAATAGGAGAGAGTGTGGGGACTTGCCGGAGCAGCATCCTGGAGTAGGTAAGAGCAGATGGAATAAATTATTTTATTCCAAGTACCTCAAATTTCTCTTTTTAAGCACCCAAATTTGCCTTATTTTTCAATTTATTGCAATTGTCTTAGAAGTATACCCTAAAAACAAGGAAGGCCTCCACATCACATGGTTAAACAGCCATTGATTTTCAATTAATATTCTTGGCAATGGAGCTGCATGTTATCAACTCACAACACTTAACACGACCAGGCAGCACATACAGGGATTTTACACCAATCACGTTTGTTTCCAATCAGCTCAGCGTTGACCTCCTCATCCTCACCTGTAGTGGGTCTACACAGACCAACCCCCACCATTAAGACAGTTTATTTCTGGAGATTCTGAAGTATTCTTTTTTCTTTTCTTTTCTTTTTTTTTTATTGTGCTTTAGGTGAAGTTTACAGCTCAAGTTAATTTCTCATACAAAAATTTATGCACATATTGTTTTGTGACATTAGTTGCAATCCTCAGAATATGACAGCACACTCCCCCTTTCCACCCAGGGTTCCCTGTGTCCATTCATCCAGCTCCTGTCTTTTCCTGCCTTCTCATCCTGCCTCCGGACAGGAGCTGCCCATTTGGTCTCGGGTATCTGCTTGAACTAAGAAGCACATGCCTCATTGGAATATTTTTTGTTTTATAGTCCTGCTTAATCATTGTCTGAAGAGTGGGCTTTGGGAATGGTTTCAGTTCGGGGTTAACAGAGTTTTGCGGATTCCTGCAATTTCTGTTAGATCATGAAGTCTGGTCTTTTTACTGAATTTGAGTTCTGCTCCACAATTTTCTCCCACTGTGTCTGGGACTCTCTGTTGTGTTTCCTGTCAGGGCAGTCATTGGTGGTAGTCGGGCACCATCTAGTTCTTCTGGTCTCAGGTTGGTGGAGTCTCTGGTTTTTGTGGTCCTTTAGTCTCTTGGGCTAAGATTTTCCTTGTGTCTTTGATTTTCTTCATTCTCCCTTGCTCCAAGGGGGATGGGACCAATTGATGCATCTTAGATGGCCACTTGCAAGCTTTTAAGACCCTAGATGCCACTCACCAAAGTACGATGCAGAACATTTTCTTAATAAACTTTGTTATGCCATTGTCCTAGAGGTCTGCAGAAACTATGGTCCCCAAGCCCCAGGCCCAGCTACTCTGTCCCTTGAAGTGTTTGATTGTGTTCAGGAAACTTACTAGCTTTTGAGGTATTCTTAAAGTTGAGGAAATGGATGTTGCAGGCAGATTAATTTGATCGAACCAAGCAGGTGTAAGGAAAAAAAAGAAAAATTAGCAGATTGAAGGAGAATATCTTATTAATATAAGTAATCAATCAATTTCCTTCTTTGTAACTAATACGCAATTACTGAAGGCATTTGTAAAGAAGGAGCATTTTTTAAATAAGAACTCTGACCAAGGATAGCAATATTTTTCTTTTCTGAGAAATAAATATCTTTTATTAGCTTACGTGTGTCTACTAGAAAGTCTTCCTTGTTGCTGAGTCATCATAATCATCATAATCCTAACAGAGCATTATAAATCTTGGAATCTTTCATGCATTTTCCCCACAAATCATCACTTCTTTTTCAATATTGCCAATGGCACATTTCTAGTCATAAATTCCCCCATTGATTAGCTAAAATACTAGAAAATGATTCTTGCCACAATGGAATGTTAAAAGATTTATATATCAGAAACAGTATATAACTGAACATCTCGCGTTAAGTGAGAAAATTGAATATAGAGACATTTAGGGTACCTGGAAATCTCAGTCTGTAAATTCATTTAACTCACCTACCACCCCAAAGCAAGCAATGTTTAAAGCTTATAGCTATAATCCTAGTTTCCGTGTCCCAGAGAATAGAAAACGAAACTGATCGAAACTCACAGGACTGATACAGTGTCAGTCCTGTGGGAAAGGTTTTTTCAATTGGGAGAATGAAAACTTTTACTTAACTCTGTATTGTGACTTTGAGTAAGACGGTTATCTTCACAAACCATTTTCTCAGCAACAAAAATGTAAAGGGCATTTCCCCCAGGTAATCCTTGTGCCCAGTAAAATTTGCAAATGACTAGAATAGAGCAGCAATAGTAGCTTAAAACTTGCAATGGTCCAGATGAAAAATGCAAGAGCCTGAAATAAGAAGATTTGGTAGATAGTCAGGCTAAGTGATTTAGGGACATAAGACAGTAACTGATTAGATTCAGGGCCTGAGGAGTGGGCGGTATCTGGACTGACCATACGTGTTGTAGTACTATTTTCCAAAATGGGGAAGACAGAAAGCAGGGAAAGTGAATGTGGGAAGATAATAAATTCAATTTTTATAATACTTCATTTAAGATGCCTATAGGTGCATTAGATAGAGATATTTATTAAGCAGCTGGAAAATGAGGGTCAGGAATGCAGAAGCAAGATCTAAACCTGAAATATAGATTTAGGAGTCATAAGTATAAGGAGGAGGAGGAGGAGGAGATGGATGGGAGGAGGACAAGGAGAAAAGGGAAGAGGGAGAGAAGGAGGAAGCAGTATTAAGGGGACTCTTAGAAAATACGTAGTACTGTTCTGCTCATGTATGTTCATTCATTTTTGCATAACCTATGTAATGAATGTACTAGTATGCAATTTTTTAATCAATAATAGGTTTTGAAGACTGTTCTATGTTAGTACATATGGACTGACCTCAACATGATTAAATATGTAAAAGATAATGAAAATTCTAGAAGAATAAGTAACACACTGACAACAGTGGTTACCTCCGGCAGAAGAGGAGATGGACCAGAAATAAAGCTACAGCTGAAGAGGTATTTAATTGACTTGTAAAGTTTTATTTCTTTTAATAAAGAGATTGAATTAATATATTATTTGCAAATTAAAGAATTATTTGTAAGGGAGTTTGGGCTAATTCACCTAGATTTACCTTTCTCTAGTTGCATAATTCAACTGAAAGGCTTATTATGTCTTGTAAAATTAAATTATGCACCAGACTCTCTTAGAAATAAAAAAAAAAGCCAATATATTCTTATAAAATATTGATTTAATAAGGCATATTTCTACTGAGCTAGTGCCACAACTACCAATATATATGTATTAAAACCTTAGAGTAGTAAATAATGCAGTTGCACAATTTTACATGTCTAAGCCATCTATCATTTAGAAAATCAGTATATTCCCACTAGTCATTTTGACAAAGTCTGTATAACTTTTTAAAACTACAAATCATTTAAAATATGGTAAAGTGCTTCCTCAAAATTCATCATCAAATAGTACGTGTGAATACTACAAAAACATAAAAAATTAAAACAATTAGCATGCTTTTTTTTTTCATTTTCTAGAAAATTGAGTTATCATTCCTTCTTCGCCTGCTTCTTTCAGTGTCCAGCCACCCCTTTAACATTTAGCTGCGTGTTATGGATTGACTTTCGTCCCCCAAAACTAGGTATTTTTGGGTTGCAGCCCTGGCAGTTCAGTGGTTAAAGAGCTCAGCCGTTAACCAAAAGGTTGGCAGTTCAAATCCGTCAACTATTCCTTGGAAACCATATAAGGCAGTTCTTCTCCGTCCTATAGGGTTTCTAGGAGTCAGAATTGACTCGATGGCATTGAGTTTTAGTTTTTACACCTGTGGTTATAATCTCATTTGGGAATGGGTTTTCCTTGTTATGTTAATGAGGCAGTATTAGTAGAGGGTGTGTGTCTTCAGTCAATCTCTTGTGAGATATATAAAAAGAGCAGATTGAGCAAGGGAGGAAGCAAGCTAGTAGAGATGACGGAAGATAGATGTCATATCACATGAAGATCACCAAGGAACCAAGAAACGGAAGTTGAGAAGAGACATAGACTGTCCTTCAGAGCCTACAGAGAGAGAAAGCCTTCCTCTTGAGTCAGTACCTGAATTCAAAATTCTAGCCTCCTAAACTGGGAGAAAATAAACCTCTATTTGTTAGAGTCACCCACTTGTGGTATTTCTGTTACAAGACACTATGATAATTCCAAAGGCTAAATCTGAGGCTCTATACAGCTTCCTCGGAGAATTCATTCATTCCCACTGCAATAATTTTTTCCACTATGTAAATGACACTCAAGTGTAGTATCTCAAGCTCAAACCTCTTTCTCAAATTCAGGTGTCACCTCTCTCCTTCATACTTGAAAAACTGTGACTTCAAATAAACACACCCCAAATAAAATTTATTACCTTTCCTCTCACCTTCCATTTTGCAAGTTCATGTCGAAAGTGACTGACTCTTTTCTGTCTTCCTGATTCATGCTAGTCACCGAAGGTCACTCAAGGTCATAATGTTAGAGTTGTTGTTGTTGTTAGGTGCCATCGAGTCAGCTCCGACTCTTAGCTACCCTGTGTACAACAGAATGAAACATTGTCCAGTCCTGCGCCATCCTCATGATCGTTGTTATGCTTGAGTCCATTGTCGCAACCATTGTGTCAATCCATCTCATCAAGGGTCTTCCTGTTTTTCATTGACCCTCTACTTTACCAAGCATGATGTCTTTCTTCAGGGACTGATCCTTCCTGATAACATGTCTGTATGTGAGACGTAGTCTCGCCATCCTTGCTTCTAAGGAGCATTCTGGTTATACTTCTTCCAAGACATTTAGAGTACTAGCTGCAAATTCAAATACCTACTATGGCTAGGTAGGTAACAGGAAGCCCGCTGCATAAAGACAACGAGAGTAATATTGACTGACAACCTGAAGCTACAGACCCCATTAAAGGCAACTACTATACCTCAACCTAGCGTCAAACTATTGTCACTATATGGGTATGTGTGCCCAACGTTGACTTTTTTGGTTGGTTGTTGTAAAATCTTACATTAAATTATGGCTATACATTCTATTTTTAAAACTGCGTCATGAAAAAAAATTCAGAGCAGTTGGCAACCTTTACTATAGAGGATTTGATTTGAAATCTAGAGAAGCAAAACTATGCTTCTATTCTGGGTGGTTATGTTTATCACAACCATAACCACGCTGGGACTCCATGCTTACAAGTCCCTGCTAAAATTAAACAATCTTTCCTCCTGGACTCTGAATCCTGCCTCTTCTCACCTTATCAATGATTTCATTTTCCAGTAATATCTCCTCTTTCTACCATATCATGAATTTTTCCTTCCCTAATTGATAATTTCTACCAGTATACAAAAATTCTTTCATAGCTCCTACCCTTAAAAGATCCTTTTTGAGCTTATACACCTTCCCCATTCCACCAAGTTTCCATTTCCCTAAAGAACAAGACTTCTTAAAAGCTTGCAGCACTCACTGTCCTTCTTCCTCATATTTTTCCCTCATTTCATTTCAATTAGACTCTAACTTCCAATACGAAAATTTCTGTCGTAAAGGTTTTCAACAACTTCCATCTTGCCAAATCTAACTGGCACTGTCAATTACCACCTGCATTCAGCATAGTTGCCTTAAGCTTCTGGAGTCACTTAGACTTCTGGTTTCCCTCCAACTCATTGGCTGCTCATTCAGCCTCTCCTTTAATTGTTCTTCTTCCTTTAACCAACCTCTACATATTTGGTAAGGAATCGCTGGATGGCCTGAAAAATTAAGCGCTGGACTACTGACTGAAAGATTGGTGGTTTGAACCCACACGTAGGCACTTTGGAAGACTGGCCTGGTGATCTGTTTCTGAAAGGTCACAGCCTTGAAAACCCTATGAAGCAGTTCTACTCTACACACATGTGTTCATCATGAGTCTGAATGGACTCAACAGGAACTAAAAACGACAACAACATGTTTGATATCCCAGGATTCAATTGTGGAACTTCTTCTCTATGCTTTTTACTGTCTGTATTCTAATGAAGGAGCCCTGGGGGAGCAATGTTAAGTGCTCAGCATAGGTTGGTGGTCTGAACCCACCAGTGGCTCCTTGGGAGAAATGAACTGTTCCTGTAAAGACTGCAGCCTGGAAAATCCTATGGGGCAGTTCTACTCTGTCCTGTAGGGTCATTATGAGTTAGAATCAACTCGAGGGCACACAACAACAGTAACATATTCTAATAACTACGTTTGCATTTTATGTTTCTTTTCTGAATTCCATATGTCTCTTTTCTGAGTTCCACGTTTACATCAAATTTTACTTTTTTTAAATTTTTAAACAGAACTGGGATGTCTTGTTGTTGTTAGGTGCCATCAGAGTTGATTCTGATTCATAGCGACCCTGTGCAAAACAGAAGGAAACACTGACCAATCCTGTGCTGTTCTCACAATTGCTGCTATGTTTGAGCCCATTGTAGCAGCTACTGTATCAATCCATCTCACTGAGGGTCTTCCTCTTTTTCACTTTCTCCTTTACCAAGCATGATGTCCTTCACCAAGAACTGGTCCCTCCTGATAACATGTCCAAAGTATGTAAGACGAAGTCTCCCAATCTTCCCTTATAAGGAGCGCTCTGGCTGTACTTCTTCCAAGAAAGATTTGTTCATTCTTCTGGTAGTCCATGATATATTTAATATTCTTCACTAACACCATAATTCAAAGCCATCTGTTCTTCTTTGGTCTTCCTTATTCAATTGTCCAGTTTTCAAACGCATCTGAGGCAATTGAAAATATCATGACTTGGTTCAGGCTTACCTTAGTCCTCAAAGTTACACCTTTGCTTTTTAACTCTTTAAAGAGGTCTTTTGTCACAGATTTGCCCAATGCAATACATCCTTTGATTTCTTGACTGCTGCTTCCATGGGTATCAATTGTGGATCCAAGTGAAACAAAATCCTTGACAACTTCAATATTTTCTGCATTTATCATGATGTTGCTAATTGGTCCAGTTGTGAGGATTCTTGTTTTCTTTATGTTTAGGTGTAATCCAAACTGAAGGCTATAGTCTTTGATCTTCATCAGTAAGTGCTTCAAGTCCTTTTCACTTTCAGCAAGCAAGAAAGATGTTTACTTGTATTTTAATTACAATGCAAAGGCTTTCCAAAGTGTGGACAATACAAAATTATGGACAACATTGAGAAGAATGGGATTTCCAGAACACTTAATTGTGCTCATGCCAAACCTATACATAGACCAAGAGGCAGTTGTATGAACAGAACAAGGAGATATTGCGTGGTTTAAAATCAGGAAAGGTGTGTATCAGGGTTGTATCCTTTCACTGTACTTATTCAATGTATATGCTGAGCAAATAATCTGAGAATCTGGACTATATGAAGAATACTGCTCTAGAATTTGAGGAAAACTCATTAACAACCTACAATATGTAGATAACACAACCTTGCTGGCTGAAAGTGAAGACAGCTTGAGGCACTTACTGATGAAGATCCATAAAGGTTACAGCCATGGAAACCCTATGGAGCAGTTCTACTCTGAACACCTGAGGTCTACATGAGTTCAAAAATTGAGATGTGGCAGTCTGCTTCTGTAAAGATTTATGGCCTTGGAAACCCTATAGAGCAGTTCTACTTACTGCTCTAAAGGATCCCTATGAGTTGGAATCAACTTGAAGGCAATAGGTTCTCATCATTCAGGCTTCAACTTAATTGTCATTTTTCAACATACCTTCACTATTCTTCCTTTCAAATGTTGTCTTTCCTACTTCCAAGTCAATTTCTGTCATCTTGTTGTTGTTATGCGGTGTCGAGTGGATTCCAACTCATAGGACCTCTGTTCGGTCCTGTGCCATCCCCACAATAGTTGGTATGTTTGAGCCCATTATTGCAGCCATTGTGCCAATCCGTCTTGTTGAGGGTCTTCCTCTTTTTCACTGACCCTCCGTTTTACCAAGTATGATGTCCTTCTCCAGGAACTGTTCCCTCCTGATAATGTGTCCAAAGTAAGGGAGATGAAGTCTCGCCATCCTTGCTTTCAAGCAGCATTCTGGCTGTACTTCTTATCATTTTATTCTGGCTTATTTTCATGACTGTATCCCTTAGTGTCTAATATAAATTTTGTTTCTTTGCTTGACTCTACCAGTAAAATGTAACTGTACAAGGTCAAGGATCTTATCCGTATTGTTCATTGTTATATCCCCAGTACCAGATATGAATGAAAACAAAGAAGTGTTGGTGTTTCATAATACTTTTTTCTTTTATTTTAAAAGCATCATGCATGCACTGCTTGTCACTTTGAGTAATTTCTGCTTTTCATTCATGCATCTTTTCATTCAATGAATATTTATTGAGTACATACTTTTATACCAGATTGCTGTTGGGTTTTAGGAATTCCAGCAATTACAGTAGTCTCTTTGCTCAATGAACTAATAATGTATACCAGCCTCGAGATACTAGAGCGTCTAATAAACCTCTGTACACATCATCTTATCTGCAATAATAATTAATTATTCAATCAAAGAAGTAAAGAAAATCCTTTTGTAAACCTCTTAGTTGATAATCTCAGCCTCATACAAATAAGGAAAAAAATCAATAATAGCTTTTAACTTAGCAACTAAGGGGTTTTTTCGTATTTATTGTGTGTGTGTGTGTGTGTATGGGGATAGATGTTGGCTACTCTCATTAAAGGAATTCTTTAATGTGGTATGTGACTTGTAATATTTTTAAATAATCTTTTTATATAATCTTCAGGGGCCTACTTAAAAGAGAAAACAAAATACTTATTTTTTTTAAATTAAGTCAAAAGATGAAGTATTCTGGATAAGCATATATCCTTCAGAATTATACAGGTGGCACAAATAATTAAGCACTCAACTGCTAACTGCAAGGCTGGTGGTTCTAGTCAACCCAAAAACACCTTGAAAGAAAGGCTTGACAGTCTACATTTGAAAGATCAGTCACTGAAAGCACTATTAAGCACAGTTCTACCTGGACACATGTAGAGCCGCCACGAGTCAGAATCGACCCCACAAGTGATCTGAGGTTTTTTTTTTTTTTTTTTGTGGGAGGGGAATATATTTTTAGAATTATACAAATAAAAATATTGCAGAGATTGTGTATTTCAGTCACCTAAGCTTACTGATGCAGTAAGAAATTACTCAGAGCATACTTCAGAAATTTACCAAGTGTCTAACAATAACATCGATAAGAAAAGAAATGGTGCATAGAAATTCATTGTCTTTATAACTAAAGCATATAGTGTTAGGCGCCCCAAACACTCTTTTAAGCTTGTATTTTATTAAATGGCCTCATGTGGCTTTGGAAATAGCATGAGCGTTGGCAACAGGTGGATGGGATTTATAATCCCAGTTTAGTCATTTACTAGGAATGTAACCTAAGGCAAGTGACTTAAATATTTTGACATTTAATTTTTCTTCTCCTTAAAATGAGAGTGACAAATATCTCACAGGGTTATTGTAAGTGATGAGAAAAATACATATAAAACAGCACATCAAGTGGATACTCAATATTGATGTTCATGAAAACATTTCTGAAGTCTTATTACCATGGATGTATCTTTTCCTCAAATCAACCACAGAGTGCAATACCCTTCCGAGATCTGTACCGCAAGGCAGGAAGGCGCCGCTGAAACGCACGCACAGCATGAGGATGACCCTCACGCTGCCTCAGTTCACCATGGAGACTGGCCCATTCATTTCTTCCCATTGTACAGTACTTCTCATTTCTTAAAAGGTGGAGATTGAGACTGATTAATCAGAAAGGCTCTTCCAGCTCTCACGTACTAAACTTCATGTAAGCCAGTGATTATTTTGTGTTGTGACACTGTGATACTCTAAAGCTCTCAAGGATCTGAGGGCCTGTTAGTCTTTTCTACTAAATGGTCCCAGTCTATGGATTTCAGAATCAGTGTCTCGTGTTGCTATTTCCCAAAAATGCTGCCAACTCCTTGGCAAGGCACACTATACTTCATCATCAGGGAAAGTGTCAGTATTTGCTCTAGAATTTTTTAAAAGATTTAAAATCAGATTTTTCAAAAAAAAAAAAAAAAGAAAAAATTTAAAGAGAAGAGAGATGTGTTTCAGGATTACTATTTTTAGTATGTGATGATAAATCCCTACCATATTTCGTTTTAGTCTTGCAGTTAGGTGGAATTACGTTTGACAATATTTCATTTTACTTAACATAGCTGAGATATAATAGTGACACCCACATCCTAGTCACCTCACTGCATAATTTTTGGTATTTGTTAATAAAGTCATTTATAAATATAATTTTTACAAAATATTTTTTCTCTCAAGATGAAATCATCTTATTTCTGACATTCTAATAAACCTACTAAAAACAGCGATTGTTTCTCATTATTTCCAATGCTGTCAAATTAAATATGAACAAAGTGGTAATTGCCAAATTTTATCAGGTATACCTTTCATAATTAAAGTTTTTCACTTTGCCAAGAGCAAAGTAAATTATAAGCAGCTATTTCTTCACTTTCTATGCCTTCCCATTTTTCCTAACAAAATAATTTTAATTGTTCTTAAAAATAACTGAAAAATCTCACAATGAAACTATTGTCATCACAAAAAATCTTCCCAACAAAATGTAGAAAAAATTTCCTGGGTAATTTTTTGTTGTTATTATTGTGATTTATTGGTATTTTACTATTTGACTGTAAACTTTCGTTTTGCACCCCAAGAATAGGTTACACACAGGTTAAATTCATTTTTATCTTTTTGTGGCATTTTTATTGCATACTGGAGAGCCCAGTCCAGTGGTGCGTTGGTGATTCTGCCAAAACATGTTTAAGAAGTTAGGAAAAGACGAACTGTTACCCAATTCTGTCACCAGTTTTGTGGTTGTCAACACAGTTCTTTTCCAGGATTTTGTCTGAAATTAAAACAACATTATAAGTGTCCCTTCCTCTTGGAGTGGCTCAGTTAGCAATCTAGAATCATCAATAGGATGGAAGGGCTCCTCCTCTACAATTACTTAAATAATTGTGAGTTTAATCTAAAAAAAAAAGTGAAGAAACAGCCAATTCCAAAATGCATTACCAAAAAAAAAAAATTTATGCAAATATACTAATACGTTATTTTAGCTCAGACAGACTGAGTCTTTTGAAAGTATTATGTATTGTGCCGGTTCTCTGTTGAAAATAATAGAACAGTTTCTGATTGCTTTAAGCAGAATCAAAATTTCTCAGAACATGTTAGGTAACTCACAGAAGCTGGGGAGGGGTGGAGAAATGGAAGATTCCAGGAACAATGCTCACACCATGCCAGGGGCTGAACCAATGACGAGAATGTCACTGATGTCCCTGAGTACTCTAAGCCAACACCTTGATTTTCTGAAGCTGCCAAGATCATTGCCACTTCTGTATCAGGAAATTGACCTGTCACTCCTTGAGTCTAGATATATCTTCTGCAATCATACCAGGAGAAAGGCAGCACCACCAAAACCTTTTCTCCTTGCACTGTTCATTTCAGAATCAAAATCTCGTAAAGGCGAAACCAGTGAAGCATATGCCTGTGTCATAACTGGAAGGAGATATGAAAAGTTGGAGAATTTCACTCATATAAAGTGTCAATCTTTCTAAATGTAGAAAAGTTATTCAAAGAATGGTGCACTCTGACAAATAGGATAATTGTCAATAGAGGCTGTGATCTATTAATTGATAAATACTTTAGAGTTTTTTTTTCAGTCTGTCAACATTTACAAGCATTTCACAAATAGGTATTGCATTTTGTTCTGTGATCTTGGGAAAGTAACATAAACCCCTCTGGGCATCAGTTACCTTAAATGCAAAATGGGGGAAATTATAATTATGAAACCATAGACCACTCGTGAGGATTAAACAATTTAACATTCATAAAGTGCTTAAAACAAACGCGGCACTTGGTAAGCACTCAAAAAATTCTGCTTGCTATTATTAAACATGAAGTCCTGAACAAAAATATGCCTTCTCCAAACTCCCTGGCAGGTATTTGTTGTCTTGAACACTTTTATTGCCATGGGGCTCACATTCCCATAAGACAGCTCATTCCAAAATACAGGATTTTTTTCTATTTATATCCATTCATCGTCATCACAGGAGTCTCTGGGAGGTGCAAAAGGTTAAGTGCTCGGCTACTAACCAAAAAGTTAGTGGTTGGAATCCACACAGAAGCACCTTGGAAGAAAGACCTGGCAATATACTTCTGAAAAATCAACCATCAAAAACCCCGTGAAGCACAGTTCTACTCTGACACACATGCGCTTTCCATGAGTGAGTACAGACTTAGTGGCAACTGATATTTATTATTTTTTTATCATCACACTCATATCATTATAAATTCTCAATTTGTGAGCCATGGGCATAAAATAAGATCTATTAGGAAAACTGGTTGTCTTAAAACCAATACTTTCTCATAATAGTAATATTAAATAAGGTGGCTAGATTTCTACACCATTAACCCCATTGCCGTCGACTCAATTCTAACTCATAGCGACCCTATAGGACAGAGTAGAACTGCCCCACAGGGTTTCCAAGAAGCGGCTGGTGGATTCAAACTGACAACCATTTGGTTAGCAGCCAAGCTCTTAGGCACTGGGTCACCAGGGCTCAGTTCATAAAAATATTTTGACCCATCACAATTCAACTTATTAGCACATCACTAAAAAGAACTATTAGCACTGGTTGGTAGCTAATAACATTGAAATAGTTGTCTTAAAATCAAATAGTTTCTCATAATAGCAGTATTAGATAAGGTGGCTAGATTTTTGCACATTCATAAAAATATTTTTGACCCATCATAATTCAACTATATTAGAATATCACTAAAAATAGCCATTAACCCAGGTTAGTATTCTCTTCTCTGACAACATCGATGGTATGCATCAACTAATGGAGCTATTTATTTACACTGAGAAAATATAATGTGGACAGTAAGATCATAGTCTCTAGAACCAGGCTGGCTGGGTTTAAATTCTAATTTCTACTATTTATAAACTGTGTGATCCTGGGCAGATTATGTAACTTTTCTGTGTCTCAGCTTACTTATTTGTAAAATTGGATGAACCCCATGAACCCCATGGCAGTGTCATGAGGATGGAATGAGTCAATGTATAAGGTAATTAGAACAGGGTCTAGCCCAGAATTATTACTGCATGATTGTGAGCTACTATTAAACTTATATGCCAGGGTCTATTCAAAGTGTTAGGAGCCCTGGTGGCACAGTGATTGAGAGCCCAGCTACAAACCAAAAGGTCAGCTGCTTGAAACCACCAGCCCCTCTTTGGAAACCCTATGGGGCAGTTCTGCTCTGTCCTATAGGGTTAATTTTTTTTTTTTTTTTTAATTCAAAGTGTTGAGGATACCAGTGTAAGAATAAAATACAACCCTTGCCCCTCAAGGCCCTTACAGGGCAATAGGTGAGAAAGATGAGTAAGTTCTTCTTTAGAATTCACTTTTGATGAATACATGTGCATGGAAGTAGAAAGGGAGCACCTAACCCAATAGAAAAACTAGGCAGAAGTGAGGGCTTTAGAGAAGGTTTCTTAGAGGAGATGCTGGGGGAGCTATCTAATATATGGTGAGGAAAGAGTAGGAAAAATGAGCTGAAATAGATGGCCGTTGTGCCTCCCACTACTTTGAACTGGTGCCTCCCACTACTTTGAACTGGTTGGCTACTATGCTGTTGTGACTGACTCATAATGAGAAATGCTGAGACAGAAAGAAGGTGAATAATGCCCCCAGTGATGTTGGCTGCTACAAGTATGTATAATCTGAACGGTTCAAGGTCTACAGTCTTCCCCCTGGACTTTAATATTCAACTCAAGTTTCAGCCTGAATCTTTGTCTGCAAGAAAACCATGCCTTTTGTTTGAATTTTCTACCTTAATGTTTTTTAAATCCCAAGGAATGCTTACCTGTTCTTCAGATTACCTATAATCATTTTTTACTCCATGCCACTCCTCCAGATGGTTTGGGGAGAGAATCAAGGGGAACTGGAAATAACTCAATTATGTGGTTGGAAGGAGAAGGAAGGGTCAAAGATGGTGTCCAGATGATTTAGGCTACTTGGTAAGTGGTTTGGCTGAGACATGTAATAAAGTTCTAAAGTAGGTTGTGGGGTGAGGAAGATAACACTTTTAGTCCTCGACGAAAAGAAAAACAAACTTGGTTTTGAGATGTCTGAGAGATATACTGAATTTGAGATGTCTGTAAGACATCCAAGTGGAGATATCCAGAGGCAATTTTATTAAAATATGTCTGAAGGTGAGCAGAAGAGTCTTAGTTTGAAGTCTCCATTTAATATTCATCAGACGATAAACTACAGGCAGGCAGTAGTATTTATGCATTTTGGTTAAACTCTTTTATTACCTCACTAAAGCAATAAAAATACTTTATATCATATTCAATGAAATGTGCAAAGACCTGGAGTAGGAAAACAAAAAGGGAAAAACACCCTCAGCATTTCTCTAGCTGAAAGAGCTGAAGGGAAAATTAAAGCCTCTAATTGAAGTATTGAAAGATTCAATGGGCAAAATATTGAACGATGTAGGAAGTATCAAAAGAAGATAGAAGGAATACACAGAGTCATTGTACCAAAAAGAATTGGTCGAGGTCCAACCATTTCTGGAGGTAGCATATGTTCAAGAACTAATGGTATTGAAGCCAGAAGTCCAAGCTGCATTGAAGACATTGGCAAAAAACAAGTCTCCAGGAATTGTTGGACTGCCAATTGAGAGTTTCAACAAGAAATTTGGAAGACAGATAACTGGCCAACAGACTGGAAGAGATCCATATTTGTACCTATTCCAAAGAAAGGTGATCCAACAGAATGTGGAAATTATCGAACAATATCATTAACATCATGAGCAAGTAAAATTTTGCTGAAGTTCACTCAAAAGTGGCTGCAGCAGTACATTGACAGGGAACTCCCAGAAACTGAAGCTGAATTCAGAAGAGGATGTAGAACGAGGGATATCATTGCTGATGTCAGGTAGATCTTGGCTGAAAGCAGAGAATACCAGAAAGATGTTTACCTGTGTTTTATTGACTATGCAAAGGCATTCGACTGTGTGGATCATAACAAATTATGGATAACATTTGGAAGAATGCTAATTTCCGAACACTTAATTGTGCTCATGAAGAACCTGTACATAGACCAAGAGGCAGTCATTCGAACAGAACAAGGGGATACTGTGTGGTTTAAAATCAGGAAAGGTGTGTGTTGGGATTGTATCCTTTTTCAATCCGTATGTTGAGAAAATAATCCGAGAAGCTCGACTATATGAAGGACGGGAGGAAGACTCATTAACAACCTGCAGATGACATAACTTTGCTTGCTGAAGGTGAAGAGGATTTGAAATTCTTACTGATGAAGATCAAAGAATATGGCCTTCAGTATGGATTACACCTCAACATAAAGAAAACAAAAATCCTCACAACTGGACCAATAAGCAACATCATGATAAACGGAGAAAATTTTGAATTTGTCAACAATTTTATTTTGCCGGGATCCACAATCCACACCCATAGAAGCAGCAGTCGAGAAATCAAAAGACATATTTTTCTTGCTTTGGGCAAATCTGCTGCAAAAGACCTCTTTAAAGTGTTTAAAAGCAAAGATGTCACCTTGAGGACTGTTATGAATTGAACTGTGTCCCCCAAAAATATGTGTATCAATTTGGCTAGACCATAATCCCCAGTACTGTATGATTGTCCACCATTTTGTCATCTGATGTGATTTTCCTATGTGTTGTAAATCCTACCTCTATATTAACGAGGTAGAATTAGCAGCAGTTATGTTAATGACGAAGACTCGATCTACAAGATTAGATTGTGTCTTCAGCCGATCTCTTTTGAGATATAAAAGACAGAAGTGAGCAGAGAAAGATGGGAACCTCATACCACCAAGAAAGAAGTACCAGGAGCAGAGCATGCCCTCTGGACCCAGGGGTCCCTGTGCTGAGAAGCTTCCTAGTCAAGGGGAAAATGATGACAAGGACCTTCCTCCAGAGCCAACAGAGAGAGAAAGACTTGCCCTGAAGCTGATGCACTGAATTTGGACTTCTAGCCTACTAGACTGTGAGAAAATAAATTTCTCTTTCTTAAAGCCATCCACTTGAGGTATTTCTGTTATGGCAGTACTAAATAAATAAGACAAGGACTAAAGTGTGCCCGACCCAAGCCATGATATTTTCAATTGCCTCTTATGCCTGCAAAAACTGGACAGTGAATGGGGAAGACCAAAGAAGAATTGATTCCATTAAATTATGGTGTTGGCTTTGGAAATCAATTTGGCACTTCCTTAAAAAGCTAGAAATTGAAGCACCATATGATCCAGCAATCCCACTCCTTGGAATATATGCTAGAGAAATAAGAGCCATCACACGAATAGATACATGCACACCCATGTTCATTGCAGCGCTATTCACGATAGTGAAAAGATGAAAACAAGCTAAGTGCCCATCAACTGACGAATGGATAAACAAATTATGGTATATTCACACTATGGAATACTACTCAATGATAAAGAACAACTGTGAATCAGTGAACCATCTTATAACATGGAGGAACCTGGAAGGCATTATGCTGAGTGAATTTAGTCAGTCACCAACGGACAAATATTGCATAAGACCACTATTATAAGAACTCAAGAAAGGTTTAAACACAGAAGAAAACATTCTTTGATGGTTATGAGGGTGGGGAGGAAGGGAGAGAGGTATTCACTAACTAGATAGTAGACAAGAATTATCTTAGGTGAAGGGAAGACAGCACACACTATTAGGGGAAGTCAGCACAACTGGACTAAACCAAAGCTAAGAAGTTTCCTGAATATAACCAAACACTTCAAGGGACAGAGTAGCAGGGGTGGGGGTCTGGGGAGCATGCTTTCAGGGGACATCTAGGTCAATTGGGATAACAAAATTTATTAAGAGACTGTTCTGCATCCTACTTTGGTGAGTGCTGTCTGGGGTCTTAAAAGCTAGCAAGCAGCCATCTAAGATGCATCGGTTGATCCCAATCCATCTGGAGTGAAGGAGAATGAAGAACACCAAAGTCACAAGGAAAGCCCAAGAGACAGAAAGGGCCACATAAACCAGACACTGCATCAGCCTGAAACCAGAAGAACTAGATGGTGCCTGGCTACCACCAATGACCGCCCTGACAGGGAACAAAATAGAGAGTCCCTGATGGAGCAGGGGAAGGGTGGGATGCAGAACTCAAATTCTAGTAAAAAGACCAGACTTAATGATCTGACTGGGACTGGAGGAACCCCAGAAAGCAAGGCCCCCGGACTCTCTGTCAACCCAGCACTAAAACCATTCCTGAGGCCAACTCTTCAGACAAAGATTAGACTGGATTATGGGACATAAAATGATACTCGTGAAGAGTGTGCGTCTTAGCTCAAGTAGATACATGAGACTAAATGGGCAGTTCCTGTCCAGAGGTGAGACGAGAAGGCAGAGAGGGTCAGGAGCTTGTTGAATGAACATGGGAAATCAGGGGTGGAAAGGAGGAGTGTGTTGTCATAGTATAGGGAGAGCATTTAGGGTCACATAACAATGTATGTATAAATTTTTGTATGAGAGACTAACTTGAATTGTAAACTTTCACTTAAAGTACAACAATAAAATTTAAAAAAAAAAATTATGGTGTTGGTGAAGAACATTGACCGCCGGAAGAACAAACAAATCTGTCTTGGAAGAAGTACAGCCAGAAAGTCCCTTGGAAGAGAGGAGGGTGAGATTTCCTCTCACTTACTTTGGACACATTATCAGCAGTTACCAGTCCCTGGAGAAGGACATCATGCTTAGTAAAGCAGAGGGTCAGCAAAAAGAGGAAGCCATTCAACGAGCTGTATTGCCACAGTGGCTGCACCAATAGGCTCAAACATACCAAGGATTGTGAGCATGGCTCAGGACCCGGCAGTGTTTGTTCTGTTGCCCAAGGGTCACTATGAGTTGTAACCGAATGGATGGCACCTAACAATGGCAACAATCTTATTTAATATTAAGTTTAATACATTCCTATGACAAGGAGAATCACCACTAACTTTTAAAATTTTTCTGTTAAGTTGTTTACAGCAAATATATCTCAGAAAATTAAATAAGTAGAGAAAACGATTAAAATTTATCATTATTTACATTATTATTATCTGTTTACAAGAATAAACTGAAAATTTACAGGAAATACACTCCAATTTAAAAACATTATCTTGAATATTATGGTAAAATATCAAAAAAAGATATGAACAATTGAAATCACACGTTCCTGAAGATAGATCGATTTTGAAAGTATCAATTCCCTTCAAATTAAGGTATTCATGCTCACAATTTCAATCAAAAGTCCAGTTAAATATTATTTTATAACATGACTAAATAATGCTGAAATTCAGCCCGAAGTGAAAAGGCTTAAGAAGTCTCAATTTTTGTGTGGTTGAGGTGAGGGAGAGGAGGGTAGAATAATATGGCGGAGCTCGCACTCTCAAATATATATTGTAAAGCTGAAATACTTAAACCACAGAGTCTAACACAGATCATTTGAAGGGCAGCGTGGGGGTTCCTGGATGTAGTTTTAGTTATATTGTGGGTCACTGCCCTGGAGCCATGCTCTCAGGACTGTTTTGAACAGTTTGTCTTTATATATAAAGTTAAGCTACATGTCACCCACAAGCAATGATTAGTTTCTGGCCTCCTGAATGAAATAAACGGAGCGTCAGAAACACAAAACAAACAAGAAGAGTGCTTCGCCATGAGTTCCCTTTTTACTCTAAGAGTTTATTTTTTTTTATTGAGGAATAAATGTCAACATGGCAGCCAAATAAAACATTAGAGTAAGCATTTTAATTCCTCAAAGAACACATCTTTTTCTTTCTCACATGAGTCTTTCGGGGAGACGACAAACAAACACAAAACAAAACTGATTTCACTTAATGGAATCTGAGCTTCTGTTAAGAGTGGCGGGAAAATTGAGGAAGAGTTAATAGTAATGGTTGAACAACATGGTGAACGTAGTTAATATCCCTGAACTGTACGTGTTGAGAGTGTTGAAATGGCAAATATTTTGTCCCCTATATATTTACCACAATAAAAAGGTAAAAAAAAAAAAAAACTGATTTTCTAAAAATATTCATGCTCATAATTTATTAACATTATAATTTCTGTAGCACATTACCATCTATAAAACGCTTTCACATTGATTAACTCTTTCAATCCTTAAAACAATACTGTTGAAATACAGCCCAAAGGAAAAGTACTCCCCAAAATTTTGATAACAGAAACTGACTATTAAATGGAACACTTAAGTAATCGCCATGGAATAAACAATAATAACAATTAACTTAAGAGGGAATTAGTCCATTCAATATATAAAAAAACTGTAAGTCAATTTATCTTAGCACTGGTACATTCTGTATGTGAAAGTTCCAAATGCAAATATTTTCTCTTTTCTCATTCTGGTCAAGATTAATTGCAGCAATAATGTGTTAATTAAATAATATATTATATTAAATTTGTAGATAGAAGTTATTTGGTTATGCTTACTAAATACCTCATTAGATATGAATAAATTGAATTAACATTTTAGTGTAGGAGAGAAAAAATAATTACGGGGACAAAAAAGGGCTCACTGGGGGACGAAAAGATTTTCTGACGTTTCAGTATTTTCTTAAATTAGTTTTCTCCATTCACCCTCTTCCTAATCTCCCACCAATAAGCATATGTGAAAACCTAATTCATGATCATGATTCTGTTCAAAAATCCACCAGGGAAAATTCTGGATCTATGTAGCCAGGATACCATACAAAGCAAAGAGTTCCATGGAAACCCACCACCACTGTAATTGCAGAATTCATCAAAACTCCATCCACTTAGCAAACTTCTCAGAATCAATTCCCACTAATAGCCCTATTGTAGGACCATATTCTTCTGGAACTCCAGGTTGCCAATAAAGGGAGGAAAAGTATTACATGCCTAGCTCCGGGCAGCAATTCTGAAAAATGTCACACGTATACCACTTATTAGAATGCTGTTCAAGCCAAGCCAAAATAGTCTTTTTTGGAAGAAGCATGTCAAAAGACTATGCTGATGACAGGCCAATTTGGAGGGACACAGATAGAATACCAGTGCTCAGGCTCAGCAACCGGGGATGCTAAGATATCCATTATGTGATTCTCCCGGTATCTACTTCTAACATAGAACAATTTCCCAGGTCAGTTTAAATGACAGCAAATTATTTTGAAAAATCTATTACAAATTCTTTTTCACTGAAAATCATACACTGAGTGAGAGAGAAAAGGAAGGAAGAATTTGAGTCATGTTATATAATGGCTGTAGAAGATACAGTATGTAAATATGTCCAAAAACTACAAAGGAGATTTTAGACAGAAATAAGAGAACATCATTATCAAAAAAGTACAGAGAGAAATTTCTATACCACTGTGTGTTTTAATCAGGGTTCTCTAGAAAAACAGTACCTCTGAGATATATACATATCATATGTATGTGATGTCTTAGTCATCTAGTGCTGCTGTAACAGAAATACCACAAGTGGTGGTTTTAAGGAAGAGAAGTTTATTTCCTCACAGTCAAGTAGGCTAAAAGTCCAAATTCAGGGCATCAGCTCCAGGGCAAGGCTTTTCCTCTCTGTCGGCCTTCTTCTCTTCAGTGTTCCCCAGGACTAGGAGCCTCTCTGCGCAGGGACCCTGGTCCAAAGGACGCGCTCTGCTCCTGGCACTGCTTTCTTGATGGTATGAGGTCCCTCTGTCTCTCTGCTCACTTCTGTCTTTTATATCTCAAGAGATTGCCTCAGGACACAATCCAGTCTTGTAGATCAGGTCCTGCCTTACTAACACAACTGCCACCCATCCTCCCTCATTAACATCATAGAGGCAGGATTTACAACATATAGGAAAATCACACAGTACCAGGAATCATGGCCCAGCCAAACTGATACACACATTTTTGGGGGGACATAATTCAAGCTCAGCAACTGAGGATGCTCAGATATCCATTATGTGATTCTCCCAATGTCTACTTCTAACATAGAACAATTTCCCAGGTCAGTTTAAATGACAGCAAATTATTTTGAAAAATCTATTACAAATTCTCTTTCACTGAAAATCATACAGTGAGTGGGAGAGAAAAGGAAGGAAGAATTTGAGTCATATTATATAATGGATGTAGAAAATACAGTATGTAAATATGTCCAAAAATTACAAAGGAGATTTTAGAGAGAAGTAAGAGAACATCATTATCAAAAAAGTACAGAGAGAGATTTCTATACCACTGTGTGTTTTAATCAGGGTTCTCTAGAAAAACAGTACCTGTGAGATGTATATATATATCAGATATATATGGTAATTTACTTTATTTGAATCCACAATCAATGCCCATGGAAGCAGCGGTGAAAAAATCAAATGACACATTGCATTGAGCAAATCTGCTGCAAAAGACCTCTCTAAAGTATTAAAAAGCAAAGATGTCACCTTGAACACTAAGGTGCACCTGATCCAAGCCATGGTGTTTTCAACTGCTTCATATGCATGCAAAAGCTGAACAATGAATAAGGAAGACCGAAGAAGAATTGATACCTTTGAAACATGTGTTGGCGAAGAATATTGAATATACCTTGGACTGCCAAAACAATGAACAGACCTGTCTTGGAAGAAGCACGACCAAAATGCTCCTTAGAAGCAAGGATGGTGAGACTTTGTTATCAGGACGGACCAGTCCCTGGAGAAGGACACCATGCTTGGTAAAGTAGAGGATCAGGAAAAAGAGGAAGACCCTCAATGAGATGGATTGACCCAGTGGCTGCAACAGTGGGCTCAAGCATAACAAAGATTGTGAGGATGGCGCAGGGCTGGGCAGTGTTTCCTTCTGCTGTACATAGGGTTGCTATGAGTCAGAAACGACTCCATGGCACCTAACAACAACGACTTTATCATATACATGTAGTCATCTACTTTAAAGTAGCTAGAGAGAAAGAGGGAGACAGAGAGTTTGAGATTTACTTAAACAAATTGGCTCACACTGTTATAGGGGGGCTGGCAAATCCAAAATGTGTAGTTCACCAACAGGCTGGAGATTCCTGCAGTCTTATGTCCCTAAATCTGTATCTCAGGAGACAGGAAGAGTGAAGAGTGAGTAAGTGCTGCCAAAACGTCTATTTATAGTCTGGAGACAGAATAATAGCATAGGGAAACTTCTTTTTTGCTCTTAAGGCCTTCAACGGATCTGATGAGCCCTAGCCACCTTATAAAGGACCCCTGGTGGTGCAATGATTAAGCACTAGAAACGTCTGTGGTTCCAACCCACCCAGCAGCTACTGAGTGGGGAAGGGGGAAACCTGGTGATCTGCTCCCCTAAAGATCTCAGCCTAGAAAACCCTATAGGACAGTTCTACTCTGTCACATGCGGTGTCTATAGGTCAGAATCAACTCGATGGCACACGACAACAACAACCCACATTATGGAGAGTAATCTACTTTATTTAAGGCCAACTGATTTAATCACATGTAATTACTTCATAACAGAGTCTAGACAAGCATTTGAACAAACAGCTGGGTACCATAGCTAGCCAAGTTTGCACATAAATTTTACCATCACACTGTGCAACTGATCCACAATGTTCTTTTTCCCAGACATGCTCTTTACTTACTTCTCCTTCCTTCTCTAAAAGATCTGGCTCAAATGTCATCACTTCCAGAAAGCTTTCCTCACTACGCCCCACCTCAACTCCAACAACGGCAGAATTAACTTACTTTCTTTCACAACCTAATACTTCTTGCTTCATGTATGCACTTAACTGTCTTTAAGCATTCCCTGTGGTCAAACTAGGAGCCTTGGTGGCACAGTGGTTAAAGTACGCGGCTAGGTACCGAAAGGTCAGCTGGTCAAACCCACCAGCCGCAAAGATGTGGCAGTCTGCTTCTGTAAAGATTGACAGCCTTGGAAACCCTATAAGACAGTTCCACTCTGTCCTGTAGGGTCCTTAGGAGAAGGAATCAACTAGACGGCAATGGGTTTGTTTTGGTTTTGGATGATCAGACTCATTTGGGGATCCACCAGGAAAGTTACAACCCTTCACTAAAAAACTTAGGTAGTAAAGACAATGTGATTAGTGACATGCTGTGTAAGAACAAGACTCCATGCGAACACCCCTCCACCCTGACTTTGGTAAGCAGAATAAAAGTATCAGGCTCAGATAATGTTAAGAGCTCAGCTGCTAACCAAAAAGTCAACAGTTCAAATCCATCTGCAAACCTTAGCCGCTCCTTGGAAACCCTATGGGGCAGTTCTACTCTGTCCTATAGGGTCGCTATAAGTCGGAATTGACTTGACAGCAACGAGTTTGGTTTAGGTTTAATATAGGGTCAAGGAGCCCTGGTGGTGCAGTGCTTAAGTGCTCTGCTGCTAACCTAAAGGTCGGTCCGCTGGCCGCTCCATGGGAGAAAGATGTGACAGCCTGCTTCTGTAAAGATTTACTGCTTTGGAAACCCTATAGGGCAATTCTCCTCTGCCCTATAGGGTCGCTGTGAGTCAGAATTGACTCAACGGCAATGGGTTCTTGGTCAATATAAGATTCATCTGAACAGGGTTTCAAAGGATAAGTTCGAATGACTCCAGTACTGAATGATGGTAAAGAGCACTTCAGAGAGCAGAAAAAGGATATGTGAAGTCAAAGATTGTGAGAGAACATGAAGGCATTTGAGTCTCTTATTACATAAGTTTTTACAGTGCGTTTTACTCCTGAGTTGATCTGTTACCAGTCTAGGCTGTGAGCTCCCTGCATTGTTTCTTCCCCAGTACTCAGCCCAGTACTCTCCATTCAACAAAAATTCAATCAATTTGGCTTGAATGAATAAATCAGCAGCAGGAGTAACACTGAAAAAGTGATTAAGATGAGACATGCCAACATATTTAATAGGGAATAATTTGATTTAGCTTGCATGGTATTATGCATAAAGTAAGCATTTTAAAATCTTACATAAAGGCAGATACATATGCAGGAAAAAAAAAAAAGTAAAACAGACTAGCAAAGAATTTCATTGTCTCTGAAGCCAGAGTTGATCTGATGAGCTCTGATGAAAAAGTGGAAATTTTTCCAGTAACAAAGATTACATCTCTCTTTGCCGGGGCTTCTATAAAGAGGTCACTCTAGAACTCAACAAAGTCATTCTAAGATTAATCACTGGATGATGGATGTATACTGAACATGAAAACTGGGATATTCAAGGACTTTGTATTTATAGCTAAGCTGAAATACAATTCAAAACACCGATCTTTTGAAAACTGGATTTCTCATAAACAGTTCTCTGTGATCAAGTAGAGTAAATCTCAAAGTTTTTTGTCATGTTTACTTTTCACAGACAATAAGTGAGGTTTATATTTTGCTATATTGTATTTTCCTTTTTCAACAAGAGCAAAGCTCTCAACAATTGTTTTGGAGTAATTATACTCAGTCACTTATAGGTACACCTGCAGCAATGGTATCTCAGCTTTGAAAAGTTATATATAAAGGGGTTATAATGTGCAAAATAAGAGTCCCTGGGTGATGCAAACTGTTTAGGAACTTGGCTGCTAACCAGAAGGTTAAAGGTTCAAGTCCACCCAGTGGCATCTTGGAAGAATTGGTGATCTACTTCTGAAAAAATCAGCCACTGTAGAGTAGAGCACACTTCTATTCTGATACACATGGGGTCATCATGAGTCAGAGTTGACTAGATGGCAATTGAGTTAATATGAAAAATAAAAAGAAAACAATAAATTAATAATGTTACTATCATTAGTCCCAAAGTGACCACATTAGTTTATGTAGCTTTATCCTTGGTTATGGATCCTTCAAGGTCAAAAAGTAATTCAAAGTTCACACCTACCACCAGGTGAGAGTACTATCATTCTGTAACAAGAGGACAATATTGTTTATTCTTAAAACTTCTAAACTTGCCTTTTGGAATAAAAATTAAAATTCTATACCAAACGCTTTTAGCTGTAGTAAGAAACACAAAATTATTATTCTGAACTATTTTATTTCTGCCTGACATTCAAGTATATGTATCACATTTCCCACAATACTACTGAAAGTCAATGGGGAAGACTTTTTCAAGGAAAAATAAATGTTTGTCTTTCTCTTCAAAACTGTGAGGAAATTCTAGTTAGCAGTAAAAAAACAAAACAGCGGTCCATAGAAGACACAGGAACTCCTAGTGGATTCCTCCAGATTGCTGGAGTCCATCTAATAAGTTATCTCTGCTGGGACATGCCAGGAGAAAAAGAGAAAAGACGTGCGTTGTAAACAGTCAGAATATAGAAGGCCTGCAATATTCCATTTACTTTGAGGAGTTTTAATTGTTGATCTCTTTTTTATCTAACAATATGTCAAAAAGCATGCTCCCTTAACAATAGAGGACAAGAACATAAAGCAATTGAAGAAATTAAGCATTTAGGAAAATAATCACCTATCAGGGTGTTTTCACATGAAGCCATGTTATTTTCAAAGAAGTAAATATGTTATTTAGTCATCTTTGGAAAACAAAAATTTTTTTTATGACGTATGAAAAATGATTTGAGTTCATGACAGTATGAGTAGTCTGTCTTTATGGCCTCTGAGTTCCTTTTACTTGCTTGATTGTATTGAAGTCAAATATTTTTATTATCATTTTGAGAATTAAAAAAAACTTTTAGAAGGTAAATTGGTATATTGAATCAATTTATGATTCATTTTTAAAATTTGGTTTTAATCAGAAAAGCTAGACTGGAATTAACTCAGTCTTTAACATCACTCTAATAAGACTCCTTATTTGTAAATAAGTTTCCTCTGTCATGAAATGAAAACAAGTCTAGTTTTTTAATATGGGATTTAATGCATGTGTAAATTATACTTACAGACCAACTCAGTACACTTTAAAATGTACTGTGTCTTCTTTATATAATGAGGTGGTTTTCACTAGGTAACTTAACTACCTTTACATTTTTTTCTCTTCTCAGAACCCAGTTCAATCCAATTAATTATAAGATACAAACATATATTTGTTTCTAGACATAAATTATGTGCAGTGATGGTGAGAAAAATAAACGTACTGATCTGTACTATATTTACGAATATCGGCATGACATTTAAGTCCCTGGACGGCACAAATGATTAGGCACTAGGCTACTAACTGAAACGTAGGAGGTTAGAATCTGCCCAGAGGCGCCTCAGAAGAAAGTCCTGGCAATCTACTTCTGAAAGATCACAGCCATTGAAAACCCTATAGAGTGCAGTTCTACTCTGACACACACGGGGTTGCCATGAGTTGGAATCGACTAGCAAATGTTATGACATTTAAGGACTGTAATTTATAATACCATTAGTGTTATAATGCCTTTTTTTAATAATGATGCAATCATACCTAGACTACCATTAAAATGCAGGGGAAGTCATTAGGTTGCATTCTTTAACAGATAATATTATGGTTTTAAAAATACAGGAAAAGAAACCTTATTTCCTATGTATATGCTTAAACATACTTGGGAGGCAAATGAGAGGAAGTATTTGAAATTTAAATTCAAGAGAATCCCATATGAATATAAACTGGAAAGGATGACCTTATCTAATAGTATGCCTTGGGTACTCCTAGAGTCATATTTAGCACACCTTGTCATTTCTAATAAGTATTTAGAGCACCGAATCACGGAGACAGCTGAAATTAGAGAGTTCTGAAACCTTAAGCAAAAACAGTTAACCCCAATCAAGCCTCAGTAATTAATATTGGTAGTTGGCGGCTGATCCTGAATGTCATCACATATTATAGATGATGAGGTGATAGTGAGCTAAATCTTGTGGTTCACGAGATTATTTTCCCCCAAGGTTAGAAAACATATTTCAAACCTTCTTTTACCACCAGGTTTGTGGCTCACATTGACTGTGAGACTACCTCGGATATTAAGTTATTTGTTTAAAATTCAGTTGACACTGAATAATTTGCTGTGCAGCTTGAAAGTCTGAGTTTAGTGAATCATTGAATGAGACTGAATTTACTTTTCCAGTTTCAATAGAGACCACCTTAGTACATTTTTTTTTTGCTTTTGTGAACTATGAGGAGAGAGCAAACTGTCCAATAAAAATATGGGCACTAATTGGGGTAGCTACCTTACTTACACATTCTATTATCAATTTTCTCTCTTTTTTTACAATGATTTTGTGATGTCGGTAGTTAGGTTTATCATCTTCTAAAAGTCTTATCAGTCCTTTGTCCTGTGGACAAAGTTTATTGGCAATAAAAATCAAACATTTAACAACTAAGAAGTCAATCTGGGCTTCCGTAAATATGTTTAATTCTAAAACAAGTATATGAGTAACTTTTCAAGGTCACTAACATCTGGATAGTGCAACCCAGAGACTGGTTTTAAAAATGTTTGCTTTTTAGGAGAAAGGCTGAAGTTCTTGAGTTTTAAAGAGCTCAGAACGATTAGGAAGACGGAGCATGCTTATAGTCAAAATTTCAGAGGCATATAACTCTCTCATGTCTGATTTCCCGGGCCCCTCCCGACTCTCTCATTCCTAACCCCCTGATCTTCCATCCGACCCTGAAGCAGTAGTAGATTCTGCCTCAGCAGGGCAGAGGAAGACATACAGATTTACCTACAAAAGGATGGTTCACGGGCCCTAGCGTAAGCAATAAGGACCCATGAGGAATGAAGGTAAATGCAGGTTTTCTTGTATTCCAATTAAAAAGAATATGGTGATAGAAAGTATAGAATGATAAAGGATGATTTTTTTAAGAGAGAACATTTTCTCCTTCCTAGTTTTTATTGACTGTGCGGATCATAACAAATTATGGATAACATTGCGAAATATGGGAATTCCAGAACAGTCAATTCTGCGCATGTGGAATCTGTACATAGATCATGAGGCAATCATTCAGACAGAACAAGGGAATACTACGTGATTTAAAATCAGGAAAGGTGTGTGTCAGAGTTTTATCCTTTCACCATACTTATTCAATCTGTGTGCTGAGAAAATAATCTGAGAAGCTGGACTATATGAAGAAGGACAGGGCATCAGTATTGGAGGAAGACTCATTAACAACCTGTGTTATGCAGATGACACAACCTTGCTTGCTGAAAGTGAAGAGGACTTCAAACACTTACTAATGAAGACCAAAGACTACTGCCTTTAGCATGGATTACACCTCGACATAAAGAAAACAAAAATCCTCACAACTGGACCAATAAGCAACATCATGATAAACAGAGAAAAGATTGAAGTTGTCAAGGGTTTTGTTTTACCTGGATCCTCAGTCAACACCCATGGAAGCAGCCGTCAAGAAATCAAACGCTGTATTGCATTGGACAAATCTGCTGCATAAGACCTCTTTCAAGTGTTAAAAAGCAAAGATATCACTTTAAGGACTCAGGTGTGCCTGACCCAAGCCATGGTATTTTCAATCATCTCATATGCATGTGAAAGCTGGACAATCAATAAGGAAGACAGAAAAAGAGTTGAGTAATGGTGTTGGTGAAGAAGACTGAATATACCATGGACTGCCAGAATAACAGACAAATATGGCATGGAAAAAGTACAGCCACATTGCTCCTTAAAAGCAAGGATGGCAAGACTTCGTCTTATGCGCTTTGGACATTTTATCAGGAGGAACCAGTCCCTGGAGAAGGACATCACTCTAGGTAAAGAAGAGGGTCAGCCAAAAACAGGAAGACTCTCCGTGAAATGGATTGACACAATGGCTGCAAAACGGGCTCAAGCATAACAACGATTGTGAGGGTGGCGCAGCCCCAGGCAGTGTTTCGTTCTGTTGTACGTGGGGTCGTTATGAGTCGGAACTGACTCTATGGCACCTAACAACAACAACAATGAAGTTTAATCCATTTAAATGCATTGGATTACAAGTATATTCCTTCTGTAACATGTGCACAAAATGTGGGTAATACGTACACATAAAGTAGGCTAGAAACAAACAAATATTTTACTTTAGTTTGTTATAATATTTAAATGTATGTATACGCTTAAGCTCTAAGGGAATTATATACTCAGAATTGATTTAGGAAATAATATTGGAATCATTACTCCCTGTCCTTCAGCATAGAGAATGTGACCCAGCCGGAGCTGGACTCACAAGGACTCACAAGGGCACATCAACTGGTGCCTGAAGTATAAAGACAATAGCTAAAATAATCTGGGAAAATATCTTCTAGGGAACTTTTCACATAAACCAGTCAAACAGAAAACAAAAGACTTCCCACTCTTATCTTTTCTATTAGCATTTACTGAATAGAAAATTTGTTGGACCAGTGAAAACCCTCCTGACTGTCGTTCCTGAAACCTGTACCAACGATGGTTAAGAAGGACAATGCAAAACGTAGGACCACAGTTTCTAGCCATTCTGTGAAAAGGTGAAGCTTTCGATGGTTTTCCCCATTTTGTAATGTTAATACATACTGATGACTCTGTAACGTTCCTTGGACTCAGACAGACATGGGTACGGCAGCATGCTTGTCCATTTTCCCATTCTTGCTTATTCTGTCGTTTCTCCTTAGACTTGGGCAGACATGGCTGTCGTAGCTTGCTTGTCCGTTTTCCCACTTTTGTTTATTCTGTAATATTTCCTTGGACTCGGGCAGACATGGCTGTGGCAGTGTGCTTGTCCATTTTCCCATTCTTGCCTATTCTGTGATATTCTTTGGATTCAGGCAGACATTAGCTCTGGCAGCGCACTTGTCCACTTCCCACTTTTGCCTTTTTGAAAATATGCCAAATAAAACTTTCTTTTTGCTTTACTAAACTTTGTGATTTTTTTCCCCTACAACAGAATCAAAAGCAAGTTTATGCTAAACATACATTAAATGTGAAGACATGTCTACAAGTCTGGGTTATAATTATTTGAGTCCTCCTTTCTGGATAATTTAGGATCATATTAAGGAAGATGATTGTTTTGAGCCCCGGGTAGACTAGAAAAAGTAAACAATGTTTTTTCCCCTCAGGGTGTTCATCTAGAAAAATGAACAGGTGAACATTTAAATGACAAGTGGGTTACAGAGAAATAAGGTATCACTCAGCATCACAGTGATTTACTGCTAAATAAGCTGATGATCTGAGGTTCAAACGTTCACAGAGTTTTACAGTGAATGAAGATACAAGGGAAGTGAGTGCTGACTGGTCTGGAAGGTTAGTAAGATTTAGATCGACAGATATTAGGGGGAAAATGGTAGTACTGCAATATCCCATCTATTTGGCAGCAGAAAGTTTGGTTTGGTTTGGTTTGGTTTGATAACAGAAACGATGTTTCGAATGACCATATCTTTAAGAACTGGATTCACAATTACCAGTCAATTCTCTTACAGCAGGATTCCCTGAGAAAATACGAGATTTTAAATCCAAAAGACCACAGTGCAATGCTTGTTTCTCATTTTACTAGTTAGAGGACTTAAAAGAATCTTCTAACTCTCACGGACCCTCAGTTTCTTTGGTTATAAAATAGTGACACTAAGTCGAGCCCTAGAGAAACCCAGTGCTGTCCTGAGGCTCCCGTGAGACAATAGGGATCAATGTGCTCCTTGAGATACGAGCGTTATGAAATGTTAGCAACTATTTTTAATGGAAAACCCCTGCCCACTTTTGTAGTGAATTGTTGCCATGTGTCATGACAGAGAGGGAGAAATATTGAAATATTTTCTTTACTAGTGCTAACCTTATTGAATCCATTTCAAGTATTAAAAATCATTTTGTCTGTAAACTGTATCTCAATTGTACTTTATAGTGACTGTTTTTTCACAAAGAGAATGACAAATGAGCATTTGGTTATTGATAGGTGTGGCTGCAGGGTGTCATTCTAAGAGGACAGAGTAATCTGTCTAGAAGTAATACTCAGCAGCAGATAGCAAGCTCTGTATCATATTCACTATGTTGAATAGATAGTGAAAGTTTTATTCACTCATTCCGCAAACTTTTTTGAAATACTTTGCCACAATGGAAAAAAAAATCAGGCAAATTCTTGTACTCAGTTTAGTCTGTTAGTCAAACTTATTATTTAATTATTATGTTCAACATTCTAAGCATTAGTCACTATTTTTCTTGATCTGTATTTTATTTTTAAATTATTTTATATTTAAAATAAAAATATGAAGACTCAAATCAAAATTTTTAAAATTGACTCAATCATGGTGATTTAAATAAGTTATCACTTACATTGGGAAAATAGTGACAGAAGTACTCAATAGGTGCTGCTGTCATATTTAAGGAGAGTGATAAGGAAAAGCAAGAAAGTTAATAAAAGATGTGTCTATAAAAGCATTTTTGTCCTTTTAAACTATTCTCCATTTATTTCATTAAACTATTAGGCTGTGTTACACCAGTTATGGCACGAGCAAAATCCATGTGTGGTCAATGTAGCTAATTTATGCTGAATCTGCGAACCCTTTCAGCCTAGAGTTAACACAGACTCTGGAACTATAGTCTTCTCCAAATCGTTTAAGTTTGGCACCAAGTAGGCCACCTCGCCCTCTCCATCTTTAGGTGTAACTCATTTTTCTGGAAAAGGGTAGCTTTAACTATTGTCAGGAAACGGTGAAAATGGCTTGAAAGACCCCTGTGTTCATTACGACAGTGGCAGGTTAGGGTTAATGAGAGGTGATATTAGCCTGACACTTTGAATCTCCATTCTTCAGTCACTGATAATTTAGGGAGGCTCAAGCTTCTATCAGAAACTTGGGATGGAAAGTCCCTCATGTCTACTTACATTGGTTACCCAGCAATCACTATGTATAGAAAGTAGGTAAATGTTTTATTCACTCATTCAGCAAGCTTGCTTGAGATACTTTGCCACAATGGAAAGAAGATCAGACATGTTTCTTGCACTCATGCAGTTTAGTCTCAATGGGTGAGAGAGACATGAATCAAATAACCACACAAATAAGACATAACACATTCCAATGTGGTTAATGCTAGGAAGAAGTACACCACAGGGCTACAAATGCTCATATAATTGGGAATTTTTCGTAGTCATAGAGTGTAGAGGAGTCAGAGAGCATAGAGAAGGAATAAGCCAAGGCAGAGCTAGGCTGTGATCAGTGAGTAAGAGTTAGCCCATCAAACAGAGAAGAGGGGGAGTGGGAGGTCTGAAGCCCTGTCAGGGAGACAGCAAGGTGAGTTCTAGAGCTGACGAAGTCCAGGATGACAGACTGTACACAGGCAGTGAAGGCAATGTGGAGGTGGTCATCAGTGCGCCACGTCAGGGACTTTGGTCTTTGGTTTTAGTCTTTATCATAAGAGCAACAGGAAGCCAAAAAAACTTTTAAGCAAGAGCAAAGATGGAGGAAGAGAAAGAGGTGAATATTCCACGGTAAATTTGCACTTTGAAAAAGATTATTCTACCTTCAGATGGAAAAGAAATTGTGGCGGACAAGAGTGGTTCTGGGGAAACTAGTTATGAGCCAGATGATGGGCGCTTGGATTGGAGGAGTTCATGATAAAAACAGAAAGAAGAGAAAGGGCTTGACACATATATGGAAAGAAATACCTTTAGTGTATAGAAATTCCATGCGGGGATAGATCTTTGATTTCATCTCTTTCGTGGCCAGTGAGACTCCACTCTACAAGGGAAGTTGGCTGACAGGCCTAAGTGAGCACCCCAAAGGAGAATGAAAAGAAATTTCCTAACATTATGATCCTGCATTTCAATGACCCATGCCTATCTTTATATATACCCATTGCCTTTGAGTCAATTCCAACTCACAGCAATCCTATAGGACAGAGTAGAACTGCCACACAGGATTTTTAGATATGCATCACCAAATACTCCTCCAAAAATCATGATATTGAGACTTTCACAAAAAATATATTGGGAGTGCCAATTTTTCCACATTCTTGCTAACATTTTTGCTGGGATTGATTATTGCCAATCTTTTGTATCTTTCATATAAACTTGGTAAAAAAAATAAGTAACTCATCATTTTGACATTTCTTCAATTAGTGGCAGTTGAACATATTTTCACATATTTATTATTTTTATATCTTCCTTTATGAATCATTTACATCATTTGTCTATAGCTACGGTAGTGTTTGTCTTCTTCTTAAAGATTTTTAAGAGCAGTAGTCTTCATGTATTTTTCAAATCATCTTGTTTGTTTAATAGGAAAAACAGGTTTAGAACCTCTGCTTAGCTTCAAACTGTACTCCATTTTACAGCCTCTGCTTCCTCACAATTTTTAATTTCCTTAGAACTTCAGCTAGTTCATAGCCACTTAGAATCCACTATCTCTTCTGTAGAATGGTGAGATTTATCAAATAAAATTATAGGACACCAAATTAAACTTGAGTTTCAGATAGATAACAAGCAATTTTTGGTATAAGGATGTCCCATAAGTTATTTGAGGTAGTTTAGTATAGGTATACCATGCTATGAGATAGAATCAACTCCACAGCAATGGGTTTGGTTTGGTTTGGGCTACAATAAAAAATATTTGTTGTTTATCTGAAATTGAAATTTAATAGGGTGTTCTACATTTTTTCTGGCAAACTTATCTCTTCATTTCAATCTCAGTTGTCATAACAAGCTTCCTAATTCACTCCATATTTGTCCATGCAAACTCTAAAGATCAAGAATAACATTATCCTAGAATATCTCTTTTTTAAAAATATCTCTCATAAGCTGCTGACGTTCTAATTGATTGATGCCTTTGAATGGATGGCTCATAATAGCTCTGAAGGGGGCTGAGGGGAGTAGGGATGAGGAGTTTCTTACAATAAAGAATGGAAAAGTTGCAGGTAGTATGACTATTAAATTAAAAAAAAAAAACTTTCCAATTTGGAGGTTTTGGTTAATCTATAATAATAATTTTAAAATATTAATCATATTGATTTGTATTTCTTGAGTTTTAAATTGCAATCATAATAATCAATGAAGGCCCCACTTCTTTACATATCTGGGTGTTTTAGAAAAATCAAGACCGAATAATGGCTCCCCAAAGATGTTCACATCCTAAACCCTGGAACTTATGACTATGTTATCTTGCATGTAAAAGGGACTTTTCAAATGTTATTGCTTTAAGAGTTTTGAGATGGGAGATTATCCTGATTTATCTGGGTGGATCCAATGTAATCACAGGGGTGCTTATAAAAGGGAAGAAATAGAGTTACAATAAGGAAAGACAATGTGATGATTGAATCAGAGTAAGAGAGAGAATGATTGGATGATGGTATGCTGCAGACTTTGAAGATAGACTATGGGGCCGCAAGACAAGGAATGCAGGTAGCCTCTGGAAGCAGAAAAGGCAAGAAAAGGATTCTTCCCTACAGCCTGCAGAAGGACGTGGCTTTGCCAACAGATTGATTTTAGCTTGTAAGATCCATTTTCGGACATTTGACCTCCAGATATAATAAATAAGTAATAAAATAGTGTTGCTCTATGACACTAAGTTTGTGGTAATTTATTACAGCAGCAATAGAAGACTAATACAAGGGTCATACAATGTTTTCACGTTTTCTTAAATATAAATTTTATTCAACAAACAAAAGCAAGATAAGATGAAATTGTCATGTTATTCATTTCATTACTCATATCACTTTAACTAGGCGTCTAACGAAGAGACAAAGAACTCAGCCAAGCACTAAATGGAATAAGAAACTGAGAGAGAATGGAGAGTGAGGAGACAGAGCACCCAGTAACCAGCAATACATGCTTTCCACCCCCTACCCTTCTTCCCCTCACTTGGCCTCCTCCACTTCCCACTGGCCACAGTCTCTTGGCCAGGAGACACTGGCTCTGGCCACATGCCACTTGGATTTTCCCCACCCACGGTGGCTGGCTCCATCAGTGCCATTTGTTTGCTGTTGGTGTTCTTTTTTCTGATTCTTTTGGTTCTTCCCTGTCTGTCACCACCTCGCCCTCCTTTCTCTCAAACACCTGGCTCCATGTGCCAGCTTTGCTTCTTCTTGAAAGGCTATGAAGCACCACTCAGCTACAGAACTGCTTCCCCGGTCCGCGCCGCCATGCTGATGGGATCCCCTGGGCCTTTTTGTTCTGTTTTGTCTTGTTTGGTTGGTTTTTTTTTTTTCTTTCTGAGTCTTGGGAGCCCTTTCCAGCCAGGCTGTACTGCCTGGCTTGGGAGCCACTCCCCAGTATGCACAGCCACACTGGTGGGATCACAGGAGCATTTTTTTTTTCCTTCTTTTTTCCTTTTAGTCTTTGTTCACTTCTCAGTGTCTTGTCTCTCTATACTTACCTTCTTTTCCTGTCTCCTGAATACCTGGAGATGTGTGACACCTCTGCCTCTTCTACCCAGGCTGTACTTCTTGGCCTTGGAGCCACTTCCCTAGTCTTCCCAGTCACACCGATGAGATCCCTGGGGACTTTGCTTTTCTTTCTTTTTTCTCATTTTTATTTATTTTTATCTTATTCTTTTTCTTTTTTCCTTTTTGTTTTTCTCCATTTCTCAGTCTCTTATGTCTCCACTCCAACAGCAAGCGCCCTAAGCACTCTTTGTGTGTGTGTGTGTTTGTTTGTTTGTGGCTCCAGTTTCTCTCTGCTCTCTTTCTTCTTTCCCATACCTATCTTAGCTCCACACATCACAACCTCCCCCCTCCTTCCTGCCTATCTGCATGGTGCACTGAATATCACACCCCCAAGCAACATAGGCACAGCCTGCTGGAACCTGCACTGATTCTTGGCCCAACTTGTCAGACTTAGTATGTGCCACAAACAATCCATCCCAGCCTCTCCCCCTTAACTTTCATAGATAAAAAACAAACAAACAAATTAACAGGAAAATAGTGTTGACTATTTCATTGTTATTTCTTATCTCTAGTCATATTATTTACCATTAACATCAACTCACAGGAGAGGGGGGCCAAGATGGCAAGTAGTCAGATGCTTCAAGTCATCTTTCTTACAACAAAGACCCCCCCGAAAAAAAAAAAAAACAGTGAGATGAATATATATGACAATTTAGGAACCCTAAGCGTCAAAGACAATGCTTACGAATCAGACTAAGCAACAGGTGGGAAGAGAGACAATTTAAAAACAGCAGAAATGGAGAATTATAGATCACTGGCATACTGCTAGTGAAACCTGCACAACGTGGACATATTGAGACTAGCAAGCAGCATCCCCACATGAAACCCACCCAGCCTGGTGCGGTTAAGCAGGAGCAACTCTGAATGCACCTCCAGGGTCAGCCAGGAGTGCTTCCAGCTCTGCAAAAGGAAAGTGCAAGCACCTAACCCACCACATACACCCCAGCTTCCACCCCTGCCAAAGTTCCACAGGCCGAACAGCACTCTCAACTCCTCATCCATCCTCTCTCCCTGCTCCCACACCAGTCAAGCAGAATTCAATACCACCATGCTCCCTAATCCGGGATCTCAAGGACCTGGTCCAGAGGCGCCCACCCCTTCACCCTTCATCCAGCCACCAGCAATGGGGATCTATGAATTTACAGCAAATTACACCCCCTCTGATGACCCGCACCTGTGCCTTGTTGGTTGAGCCAGCACAGCAAGGCAGTATTGGTACAAGGTGGACAGTATTCCTAGCTGGAGCCCACTTAAACTGCAGCAGCTGGTTTCCAAGGCAGGAAACTGCCAGGAACTGCAGACCTGTGGCATTCGACACCACCCCAGCTGCTAAGCCAGTAGCCCTCAGCCTGGCCCAGGGCATACATCTCTTCACCCACTTCAACCAGCTGCCCACACTAGGGGCCTAAGGAATGGTGGAACCACACAATTCCTTCAGCCAATGACATCAGGCGAATGAAGACAGGCTGCACAATCTCTCTCATAATGCACTCTAGTTGACAAGGTCACGCCCTCCAACCAGGCACCTGTGAGCAGGTGACATCCCCCAGCATCACTCCTCACATTGTCCCACTTGCAACTGGAGGCTGTGCCTACTCCAAACACCTCACACAGCCCTGCCCACTGGGACTGTCAGTGAGAGTCTCTGCACTACCCACTCAGTGACAGACTGCCCAAGCACCTTCTCCCCAACCAACAGGCAAGCAGCCAAGCGCATACACAATACTCAACCCAAGGAACAGGGAGAACACCCCTTACACCCACGGACAGGTGACCAGCAGGAGCGATACATCACCTCACCAAAAAGGACACCTACATCCTCAGCAACCTCACAAGAACAGTGAACAGGGATGCGTGATCACATAACTATTCGCCTCCTAACCCGGAGATAGGAGGTGAGAGCTTCAAAGGCGCCAGATTAACAGCCAGAAGAGCACACATGTCCAGCCCATTTGGATATACCAAAACAAAACAAAAATTCAGGAGGCAGCAAACAAAAATACAATAAATAAATAAATATAATAACTTTTTGATGCCTTGGAAACAACACACAATATCAAATCACATAAAGAAGCAGGACAAAATGGCTCCAGAAAGTGACCAAAATAAAGTACCAGAAAACCTTCCAGAGAAAGATAAGGAAATGGAACTAACTGAAATAGAATTCAAAAGACTAATACACAGAGCTCTCCAAGAGATCAAGAAAGAGATTAGGGGAAACATAGACAAAACCAAGGAAAACACAGAAAAAGCAACAGAAGAATTCAAGAAAACAATACAAGAACAAAATAACAGAATAAATACCCTATTAGAAACCATAGAAAAACAGCAACTAGATTAACAATAAAATTTCAGAATTAGACAACTCAATAGAACGACATAGGAGCAGAACTGTGACAACGGAAGACAGAATTAGTGAGATTGAAAACAAATTCCTGGCCACCAATTTGTTTGAAGGAAAATCAGGAAAAAGAATGAATAAAAATGAAAGCCTAAGAATTATGTGAAACCTATCAAGAGGAAAAATGTACATGTGATCAGAGTTCCAAAGGTGGGGAGATGTAAAGCAGAGAGGGAAATGTTGAATATTTTGTGACAGAAATCTTCCCTAATATCATGAAAAATGAGAAGATATCCATCCAAGAAGCTCAGCAAACCCCATACAGAATAGCCCCCAAAAGAAAGTCACCAAGACATATCATAATCAAACTTGCCAAAACCAAAGACAAAGAAATAATACTGAGAGCAGTTAGAGAAAACAAAAAGTCGTCTACAAAGTAAAACCAATAAGACTAAGCTCTGATTACTTAGCAGAAATCATGCAGGTAAGAAGGCAATGGGATGACATATATAAAGCCTTAAAGGAAAAAAATTGGCAGTCAATAATTATATATCCAGCAAAATTGACACTCAAATACAATGGCAAAATTGAGGCATTTCCAAATAAACAGAAACTAAGGGAATTTGTAAAAACTAAAATTACAAGAAATATTAAAAGGAGTCCTCCAGTTAGAGAACCAGAACATCAGACAACAATCCAAGATTAGGGAAAATGACAAATCAATCAGATATCAACCCAGATATGCAATTCTCAAAAATAAAACAAAGATAAAAGACTGAAAATATGGAACTGGAGACATCAGTATGTAAATGATGACAATATCAAAACAAAAACAGGAAACAAACAGTGTAGTTATAAAATTTCCATATGGAGAGGAAGTCAAGGCAATATCAAGAAATAAAAGATTGGTTTGAACTTAGGAAAATAAAGGTAAATTTCAAGGTAACCATAAAGGAAGATACCAAACCTACCTATCAAAATAAAAAAGAAGAAAAACATAAAAACTCAGCAAACACAGAAATCAACAATAATGAAAAAGATGAAAATAAAATACATAAACAAAAAAACTCAGCACATAAAATTAAGCAGAACAAAAAAACCATCAACACCACAAAAAAAAGAATAAAACAAAATGACAGGAGTAAATTCTTACCTATCATTAATTACACTGAACGTAAATGGCCTAAAATGCACAAGTAAAGAGACAAAGAGTGACAGAATGGATAAAAAACATGATCTATCTATATGCTGTCTACAAGAGACACACCTTAGACACAAACACATAAACAAACTAAAACTCAAAGGAAGGAAAAAAAGTGTATCGAGCAAACAATAACCAAAAAAGAGGAGTGGCAATACTAATCTCTGATAAAATGGACTTTAAAGCAAAAACCACCATAAAGGGTAAGGAAGGACACTATATAATGATTAAAGGCTCAATACACCAGGAGGACATAACCATAATAAATATACACGAACCCAATGACAGGACACCAAAATACATAACACAAACTCTAATAACATAAACAAAAACAAAAAAAAAGAGATAGTTCCACAATAATAGAAGGAGATTTAAACACACCACTTTCAGTGAAGGACAAAACATCTACAAAGAAACTCAATAAAGATACAGATGTAAATGTCACAACCAACAAACTCTACCTCATAGACATATACAGAACACTCCACCCAACAACAGCAAAGTATATATTCTTTTCCAATGCACTTGGAAAATTCTCCAGAATAGACCACATGTTAGGCCACAAAGTAACCCTCAACAAAATCCAAAACATCAAAACAATACAAAGTATTTTTTCAAACACAGCACCATAAAAGTAGACATTAATAACTGCAATAACAAAGAAAAAAATCAAATACATGGAAACTGAACAACAACTTGCTTCAAACCAACTGAGTAATAGAAAAAATAAAGAATGCAATCAAAAAATTCATAAAATCAAATGAGAATGAAAACACATCTTACCAAAACCTTTGGGACACAGTAAAAGCAGAGTTTGGAGGTCAATTTATAGCAATAAATGCACACATCAAAAAAGAAGAAAGGGTAAAAATCAAAACATTAACCCTACAACTCCAACAAACAGAAAGCAGCAAAAGAAGCCCTCAGTCACCAGAAGAGAGGAAATAATAAAGAATAGAACAGAAATAAATGAAATAGAGAACAGGAAAACAATAGAAAGAATCAAAAGACCAGAAGTTGGGTCTTTGAAAGGATCAAAAAATCGACATTGGCAAAATTAACAAAAGAAGAACACAAGAGGAAGCATATAACTCAAATAACAAGTGAGATGGGTGATATCACAACAAAATCAACTAAAATTAAAAGGATTATAACAAAATACTGTGAACAATTGTACTCCAAAGAATTTAAAAACCTAGAGGAAATGAAGAAATTTCTAGAAACACACTACCAATTTAAACTAACACAAACTTAGGTACAAAAATGAAATAGACCCACAAAAAAAGAAAAGATTGAAGAGGTAATTTAAAAAAAAATCCCAACAACAATACAAAAAAAGCCCGGGTGCAGACTACTTCACTGGAAACTCCACCAAATTTCAGAGAAAAGCTCACACCAATACTACTCAAACTATTTCAGAGCACAGAAAAGGAAGAAATATTCCCAAATTCATTCTATGAAGCCAGCATAACCCTGATACCAAAGGCAGGCAAAGACACCACAAAAAATGAAAACTACAGACAAATATTCCTCATGAAAATAGACACAAAAATTCTCAACAAAATTTTAGCCAATAGAATTTAACAGCACATCAAAAAAATAGTACATCGTGACCAGGTGGGATTCATACCAGTTATGCAGGTTCACCATTAGAAAATCAATCAATGTAATCCACCACATAAATAAAACAGAAGAAAAGAATTCCATGATTGTCTCAATCAATGCAGAAAAGGCATTTGACAAAGTCTAATACCCATTCCTGATAAAAACTCTCAGGAAAATAAGAGCAGAAGGGAAATTCCTCCAAGTAATAAAAGACATTTATACAAAACCAATAGCCAACATCATTCTCAGTGGAGAGAGACTGAGAGCATCCCCCTTGAGAATGGGAATGAGACAAGGATGCACTTTATCACCACTTTTATTCAACATTGTGCTGGAAGTCCTAGCTAGAACAATAATGCAAGAAAAAGAAATAAAGAGCATCCAAATTGGTAAGGAAGAGGAAAACTATCCCTATTCATAGATGATATGATCCTATACACAGAACTCCAAAGAATCCACAAGAAAGCTACTGGAATTAATAGAAGGTTTCAGCAAAGCAGCAGGATACAAGATTAACATGCAGAAATTGGTTGGATTCCTCTAAATCAACAAACAGAACTTTGAAAAGGAAATCACTACCATTTATATTAGCCCTGAAAAAGACAAAATACTTAGGAATAAATTTAACCAAGGATGTAAAGACCTATACAAGGAAAACTTTCAAACACTACTGCAAGAAACAAAAAAAGACATATATACACTGAAAAACATACCAACGGATAGAAAGACTCAACATTGTGAAAATGTCAGTACAACCCAAAGTAATCTACAGATACAAATGAAACCCTAATCCAAATTCCAACAGCATTCTTTGACAACATGGAGAAACTAATCACCACCTTTATATGGAAAGGGAAGAGGCTCCAGATAAGTCAAGTATCATTGCGGAGGAAAAACAAAGTAGGCGGCCTCACACTACTTGACCTCATCCATAGTAGTCAAAATAGCCTGATACCAGTACAATAACAGACACATAGACCAATGGAACAGAGTTGAGAACCCAGATGTAAGTCCATTAATCTACGGGCAGCTGATACTTGACAAAGGGCCAAATCCCATTAAATGGGGAAAAGACAGTCTCTTTAACAAATGGTGCTGGCATAACAGGATGTCCATCTGTAAAAAAATAGAACAGGATCCACAGCTTACACCATACACAAAAGCTAACTCAAAATGGATCAAAGACCTAAATATAAAACCTAAAACACTAAAGATCATAGAAGAAAAACTAGGGACAATGTCAAGGGCCTAATACATGACGTAAATAGAATACAAACCATAGTTAAAAATTCACAAACACCAGAAGATAATCTTGATAACTGGGAGTTGTTAAAAATTAAACACTTACACTCATCAAAAGGCTTCACCAGTATTCCGGGCAACATGGCACTATAGACAGAAGCACCACGCCATCCCTCCACAGCAAAGACCCGAAGAACTAAGTGCAACAGAGACAAATGGCAATCCTGAAACCCTAAGCATCAAATGAAGAGATAAAGAACTCAGCCAAGCACCAAATGGAATAAGAAACTGACAGAGAACAGACAGTGAGGAGAGCTACGTGCAGAGGTCCCTTATCAGCTAATGCAGCACAGATTTGCCATCTTGGACTCCTATCGGAGACAAGCGAACAGGGAGTACAAGAAAGCAGCTTCATGGAGCTTCCAGCAGGAGACAGAACAACTGGTAACCAGTGATATATGTTTTCCCACCTTCTAGCCTTCTTCACCCCCACTTGGCCTCCTCTGCTTCCTACGGCCACAGTCTCTTCTCTGGGAAGCACTGGCTTCAGCTCTGTGCAGCTTGGATTCCACCCACTCACACTGGCCGGCTCCCAGAGTGTCATTTATTTGTTGCTACTGTTGCTATTTTCTGCTTCTTTTGGTTTCTGCCGTACCTCTCACCAGCTCCACCTCCTTTGTCTCAAATACCTGGCTCTGGGTGCCTTATTTGCTTCTTCCTGAAAGGCTGTGATATGCTGCTCAACTGTGGAACTGCTTCCCGGTCTGCACTGCCACATTTGTGGGATCCCCAGGGCTTTTGTTTGTTTGATTTGTTCCATTTTCATATGCTCCTCTGTTTGTTTTTTTCTTTTCTCAGCTTGGGAGCCCCTTCTAGCTGGGCTGTCCTGCAAGGCTTGGGAGCTACTTCCTCAGTCTTTGCAGCTGCACAGTGGGCTCCTTGGGAACATTTCTTTTTTCTTCTTTTTGTTTATTTTTTTGTTTTTTGTTTTGTTTTCTCTTTTGCCCTTTTTGTCTTCCTTCGTTTCTCAGTTTCTCATCTCTCTATACTTCTCTTCTCTTCCTGTCTCCTGAATACCTGGTGCTGAGTAGCACTTCTATCACTTCTAGCCAGGTTGTATTTCACAAAAGGACAAATATTGTATGAGACCACTATTATAAAAACCCAAGAAAAGGTTTACACACAGAAGAAAAAACCTCTAATGGTTCCAAGGCAGAGGAAGTGTGGGGAGAGGAGATCACTTAGATAGTTGGCAAGTGCCAAATTTGGTGAAAGAAAAGACAACACACAATATAAGGAAAGTTAGCACAATGTGTCCAAGGGAAAGTCATAAATGCTTCCTAGACGCATCCAAACACTGAGGCACTGAGTTGCTGGGGCTGAGGGCTGGGAACCATAGTCTCAGGGGACATCTTCGTCAATTGGCATAACATAGTTCATCAAGAAAATGTTTTACACCCTACTTTGGTAAGCAGCATCTGGGGTTTTAAAAGCTTGGGAGCAGCCATCTAAGATACATCTATTGGTCCCATCTCATCCAGAGCAAAGGAGAATGAAGTAAACCAAAGACACGAGGAAAATACTATTCCAAATTATGAAAGGACTACATGAACCACAGCCTCCACCAGCCTGAGTCCAGAAGAACTAGATGGTGCCCAGCTACCACCAACAACCCCTCTGACAGGGATCACAACAGACAGTCCCAGACAGAGCAAGAGAAAAGTGTAGAACAAAATTCAAATTCACAAAAAAGACCAGACTTACTGGTCTGACAGACACTGGAGGAACCCTTCTAAAGTATGGTCCCTAGACACCCTGCTAACTCTGAACTGAAACCACTCCTGAAGCCCACTTTTCAGACAAAGATTAGACAGTCCTATAAAACAATAACACCTATGAGGAATGATCTTCTTAGTTCAATCAAATATACAAGACCAAATGGGCAACTCCTGCCCAAAAGTAAGATGAGAATGCAGGAAGGGACAGGAAAACAGGACAAATGATCACAGGAAACCCAGGGTGGAAAGGGGCAGAGTGATGTCATATTGCAGCGATTGCAACCAATGTCACAAAAGAATTTGTGCATATATTTTTGAATGATAAACTAACGTGCTGTAAATTTTCACCTAAAGCACAATAAAGTTATTTAAAAAAAAAAAAAAGACTCACAGAGGAATTTGCATCAAAGCAGAAAGGTTAAGTAGAAGGAAAACATATTGTGCTCTTTATTGAAGTATACATGGCTAAAATTAATAAGCAATATTAAAACTTCACCTTCTCCGTTGCTTGGATTAAATTCTCTTAATGTGTATGGCCAGCATTTTGTTAATTTGTTAAAAAAAAAAAAAAACTTTTAGTTTAATAAAAAATAAATTACTTACATATCCAGAACATTATATTTTACCTTAAAACATAAATGAACATTCATTCACAATCTTTTTATTGAAATTCCAAAATTTTTTTCAGGTATAAGTCCTCTGATCATAGAGCATTCTTTATTACATTGACTACTCCCATAATGAATCACTAGCTATTTCTAGTTTTATTTTCTTTAAATGGGAACAAGAATTTAAGATATTTGTTATACAATATGAACATAGGTTCCTTTTATATTTTTCCCAGGTCTTTTCTGTTGTCGTCCCACACTTAATTCATGAGCTTTTTTTTTTTTTTTTTAGCAATTAGCCCATATATAGTTATTATTCTCTAAGGAAGCAAACCTCTTTCTTAATCTCTTTGTTTTCTTATCTAAAAAAATTCAATTTTATATTATCCTTATTAAGAAAATGTATTTAAAATTATAGGTAAGTTGTATGATTTTCAAGTCATATACAAATATGCAACTCTTTATTTGAGTCTATTCACTTATTGTTCCTTTACCTGGAATGTTCTTCCCTCAGATATCCACAAGGTGTTCCCCCTCACTTCCTTCTGGTCTCTGCTGAAATACTAATCAGAGAAAACCTTCTTTGACTAGCCTGTCTAAAATCGTCCCTGCACTACTATCTATTCTTTATCCTAATTCATCATCCCTCATAGCACTTAATGCCACCTATATTTATTTGTGTGTTTTCTATGTCTCTCTTCACATCTTAGAGTCAAAGCGCTAGGAATGCAGGTAGTATGACTGTTTGTGTTTTTGTTTATTTTTTGCTACTAGAAAAATCACTAATAGGTGCTTAAGATTTCTCTTGAATTAATATATAAAATAATTTTAAACCTTCATTTCTGCTTAATGACAAAATCAGTAACCTATACACTTTCACGTAAATACAGACAAATTCAGTATTTTACCAGTTTTTTTATGATTTAAACTCAGCTAAATTCATGAATTCTACCCTGTCATCGCTTCTCGCCAGGATGGCATCTCAATTTTGTGTGTGCTTAGGAAGATGGGCTTACGCTCCATCATGGCATCAGAGAAGGTCATTTCCAGGTACATCCCATCCCACTGGATTACTTCACTGGCACCCACTGAGTTGGGAAAATTTCACCTGACATTTGGCCTTTCTCCTCTTTCTCCCCTGCAGGTTCTGTTGACGTCTGACATTCTTCCATGGTCTTTGATTGATGAGTGTTGACTGCCAAGATCTTTTGGTTCTGCAGATGACTTCAATGGCCTTTTCAGATTCGGGGTAGAAGGTAGAGTAGTGGGCACAAGAATCCAAAGGAAACTTAGAGTTATAAGCAGGAAGATGCTTTCTCAGTCCCTCTCATGAGCAGACTAACCATGTTGCCATTTATAATTTACTACTCCCACACCTTGTACCATGGGTCTATGAAACTGTCCATTCCAAGGTTCCATAAAATAAATGGGGCACAAGCCCTTTCAGCTCTTGGATATGAGGGTTGCTATCATTTCCCACTTTGGAATTTTATTTGAGGCAAAGGAACCCTTAATAACCAAGACAAGCCTTAATAACTAGTCATGTCTTCACTCATCATCACTTTACCTCCCATGTCATGGACAAATATTGCCAGTGTTTTCTTATATCAAAACTTTTAAGACCTGAGACCTTTGTCCTTGGTGTTTAGAAAGTCATGATATTTTTTTCTCTTTCATCATACTCATCTTTTGCTTTTAAACTTCGGCAAGACTATTTCTATAGCATGTAGTTTAAAAACTATTTGAAAACCCCTTGTTTTATCAGTTCAATAACTAAAATGCCACTATCAGTGGGTTCATAGCTTCCTGTGGGAAATTGCCTAGGGGAAGGAAGGGTAGGGAAGCTTTTGAGGTATCAGAATTTCATCCAACTACCGCACTCACAAACATAACACATACATATATACATACAATTTTTTTTTTTAATGATTAGGAAGAAAGAGTGAAGAAAAATAGCATGCCTTAAATTGGCTATGTTCAACAATATTTTCACCTGAGAATACATCTACAATAATATATTTATATGTTTTTAGTTATTAACATCATACAGTGAACATTGTCACGAAGACAACTGAGAAAAGACTGAAGTGAAGTACTTTTAACGAATAAGAGGAGAGGAATATTTATTTTGAGGCTTAAGTCCCACCACTGAGGAGAGACAGATACGAAAGGAAGAACGAGCTTATGGATTCAGAGCACGTTGGAGGCATTCTGGAGACACAGAGCACTGAGCAAAATATAAAACTTAATAGGTGGTAGAGGGGAATAGAAAGAGAGATGGAGGTCACTGAAGAATGTCAACCATTCTGCCTCAGAATGCCGTTAGATATTGGGTATTGCTTAGGAAATCAAGAGGCAATTAAAAATAATGTTCTGATACACTTGCCTCTCAAAATAGACATTTTTAATTTCAATGCATGAAGATATACATGTTTAATAGTAATTTTGGGGGTTTGCAGAAACTTCAGAAAAGACAGAAAACTGAAAATCAAATCAAGAATATTTCTATGTACCAAAGATAAAGCACCATTAATATGGTCATTTCATTGTTTCTGATTTGTTTATTATTATTATTATTCATTTTTAATTTGTGTAGCATTCTCTTTTGTCTGCTTTACACAACTATGATGATACTACATACTAATAAGTCTTGTTTTACCCCTCTTAATTTCTTAATATAAGCATTCTATATTAATATAAGCTCTTTATTAACAAGCCACATAATATCTAAGCTTGAAAATTACGTCCTGGCTAAGTAACAGGAATTTCAGAGATAAAAACTACATTGATATAGGGTTTTTTTTTTTTTTCCACAAGCTTTTTATATCATTCTCAGATATTTTTTTAAAATAGACTTTCTGGAATAAAATCATACCACTCTTAGAGTCTGAAGCTGTAAAAGGTAATAAAGTGTAATGACCTGCCACCCAAGCTGTTTAAATCCTGTCTGGAGTGGTGGAGAGCCAATCATTATATAGACATGCCTGCTTTTTAATGCATCGGTGTAGTGCCTGCTGCATTATCTGTATCCATTTAGCTTCCCAAACTGACAGAACACAATTTCCTTCGATTTTCTTTTTAATGAATTACATAGTAATAATATTCTACTATCCTCTATGACCCCCACGCGTGTGTCAGTTTTTCGTACTGTGGGGTCTTTGTGTTGCTGTGATGCTGGAAGCTATGCCGCTGGTATTCAAAAAACAGCGGGGTCACTCGTGGTGGAGAGGTTTCAATAGAGCTTCCAGACTAAGACAGACGAGGAAGAAGGACCTGACAGTCTACTTCTGGAAAAAAAAAAAAAAAAAAGTAGCCAGCTAAAACCTTATGAATAGCAGCAGAACACTGATAAAGCACTGGAAGACGCGCCCCTCAGGTTGGAAGTCACTCAAAAGACAACCGCAGAAGAGCTACCTCCTCACAGTAAAGTCGACCCTAATGACATGGATGGAGTCCAGCATTCAGGACTTTCATTTGCTGATGTGGCATGACTTAAAATGAGAAAAAAACAGCTGCAAACATCCATTAACGATCAGAAAGTGGAATGTACAAAGTATGAGTCTAGGAAAATTAGAACTCATCAAAAATGAAATGGAACTCAAGATCTATATCCTAGGCATCAGTAAGCTAAAATGGACTGGTATTGGCCATTTTGAATTAGACATTCATATGGTCTACTATGCCAGAGATGAAAAACTGAAGAGGAATACATTGCATTTATCATGAAAAAGAACATTTCAAAATCTATCCTGAAGTACAATGCTGTCAGTGATAGGATAATATCCATACACCTACAAGGAAGACCAGTTAATACCAATATTATTCAAATTTACAAAACAATTACTAAGGCCAAATATGAAGAAATTGAAGCTATTTACCAACTTCTGCAGTCTGAAATTGAACGAACATGAAATCAGGATGCATTGATAATTACTGGTGATTGGTATGCAAAAGTTGGAAACAAAGAAGGACTGTAGGTGAAAAAATATGGCCTTGGTGTTAGAAGTGATGCCAGAGATCACATGATATAATTTTGCAACAACTTCTTCATTGCAAATACTTTTTTTTCAACAACATAAATGGTGACTAAACACGTGGACCTCTCCACATGGAATACACAGAAATCTAATTGACTACCTCTGTGGAAAGAGACAATGGAAAAGCTCAATATCATCAGTCAGAAAAAGGCCAGGGGCCAACTGCAGAACAGACCATCAATTGCTCATATGCAAGTTCAAGCTGAAGCTGAAGAAAATTAGAACAAGTCCATGAGAGCCAAAGTAAGACCTTGAGGACAGTCCACCTGAATTTAGAGACCATCTCATCAATAGATTTGATGCATTGAACACTAATGACCTAAGACCACACGAGTTGTGGAATAATATCAAGGACATCACACATGAAGAAAGCAAAAGGTCATTAAAAAGACAGGAAAGGAAGAAAAAACCAAAATGGATGTCAGAAGAGACTCTGAAACTTGCTCTTGAATGTAGAGTACCTAAAGCAAATGGAAGAAATGATGAAGTAAAAGAGCTGAACAGAAGATTTCAAAGTGCAGCTCGAGATGACAAAGTAAAGTATTATAATGACATGTGCAAAGACCTGGAGTTGGAAAACCAAAAGGGAGGAACATGTTCATTATTTCTCAAGCTGAAAGAACTGAAGAAAAAATTCAAGCCTTGAGTTGCAATAGTGAAGGATTTTATGGGCAAAATATTCATGATGCAGGAAGAATTAAAGAATATGGAAGGAGTACACAGAATCACTGTACCAAAAAAAAGTTGATCAATGTTCAATCATTTCAGGAGGTAGCATATGATCAAGAACCAATGGTATCGAAGGAAGAAGTCCAAGCTGCACTGAAGACATTGGTAAAAAACAAGGCTCCAGGAGTTGACAGGATACCAATTGAGATGTTTCAACAAATGAATGCAGCGCTGGAAGTGCTCACTCGTCTATGCCAAGAAATTTGGAAGGCAGCTACCTAGCTAAACTACTGGCAGAGATCCATATTTATGCCTATTCCAAAGAAAGGTGATCCAATCGAATCTGGAAATTATCAAACAATATCCATAATATCACACGCAAGTAAAATTTTGCTGAACATCATCCAAAAACAGTTGCAGCAGTACACTGAAAGGGAACTGTCAGAAATTCAAGCTGGATTCAGAAGAGGATATGGAACGAGGGATTTCATTGCTGATGTCAGATGAATCCTGGCTGAAAGCAGAGAATACCAGAAAGATGTTTATCTGTATTTTATTGACAGTGCAAAGGCATTTGACTGTGTGAATCATAACAAATTATGGATAACATTGGGAAGAATGGGAGTTCCGGACTACTCAATTGTGCTCATGAGGAACCTGTACATAGATCAAGGGGTAGTCGTTCAAACAAAGCAAAGGGATAGTGCATGGTTTAAAGTCAGGTAAGTTGTGTGACAGGGTTGTATCCTTTCACCATACTTATTAATCTGTATGCTGAGCAAATAATCCGAGAAGCTGGACTGTATGAAGAAGAATGGGGAATCAGGATTGGAGGAAGACTCATTAACAACCTGTGTTAGGCAGATGACACAACTTTGCTTGCAAAAGTGAAGAGGACTTGAAGCACTTAGTGATGAAGATCAAAGACTGTAGCCTTCAGTATGGATTACACTTCAACATAAAGAAAACAAAAATCCTCACAACTGGATCAATAAGCAACATCATGATAAACAGAGTACAGATTGAAGTTGTCAAGGATTTCATTTTACCTGGCTCCACAAGCAACATCCATGGAAGCAGCAGTCAAGAAATCAAAGGATGCATTGCATTGGAAGCAAATCTGCTTCAAGAGAACTCATTAAAGTGTTAAAAAGCAAAGATGTCACTTTAAGGACTAAGGTGCCCCTGACTGATGCCATGGTGTTTTCAATGGCCTCATTTACATGTAAAAGCTGGGCAATGAATAAGGAAGACCAAAGACTGAAGAAGAATTGACACCTTTGAGTTACGGTGTTGGGGAAGAATGTTGACTATACCATGCACTGCCCAAAGAACAAACAAATCTGTCTTGAAAGACCTACTGCCAGAATGCTCCTTAGAGGCAAGGATGGCAAGACTTCGTCTCACATACTTTGGACATGCTATCATGACGGATCAGTTCCTGGAAAAGGACATCATGCTTGGTAAGTTAGAGGGTCAGCAAAAAAGAGGAAGACCCTCAATGATATGGATTGACACAGTGGCTGCAACAAAGGCTCCAGCAAAACAAGGATCCTGAGGATGGCGCAGGACTGGGCAGTGTTGTACATGGGGTTGCTATGAGTCGGAACGGACTCGGGGCACCGAACAACAGCAACATCCTCTATGTCCTCATGTCCCCAAAACAGCTATAAAAGTCACTATTTTATGGGTAATCATTGACATAATTTTTCATTCAGTTAAGAAAATGCCAAATATTTGCCAAGCATTTTTCAATCCATCTTCAATGATTTAGACATAGGCAATAATTTTCTAAGGGTCTAGCAATGTAATCTTGATTTAGTCACCAGTTATAATGCATATTTAGAACCCTTCTCACAGCCCTATTTTAGGATCAGAATGCTGGGAAACCAACCTTTGGCATAGCAAATGCCTATCCAAAGTGGTGTAATACAGGGGTGAGTCATATTTTTTCTCTTTCCTCTTCTCAATTACAATAATAAGATAAAGAATTTTCAATAATTGGGATGCATGTCCTCTTGACATAGCAAGTGGAACTCGGAGTACTTAGTCAGTATTGAAATTATGCTTCAATACATGCTTATCTACTCTCATCAATTCAATTTTGGTGATGAATAATGAGCTTATTCTTTTTCTTTGCGTTCCTGTTCTAACAATGAATATTCCTACTGAGGCAGATGGATTCTTGCTTTGATTAGGGAAAAGGTAAAGTATACATAAATGCAAATGATAAATGCACATTATCATACAGTATTTAAAAGGAGCCCTAGTAGCATAATGGTTAAGTGCTTGGCTGCTAACCAGAAGGTCAGGGGTTCAAACCCACTAGCTGCTCTGCCAGAGAAAAGACCTGGAGATCTCTTCCTGTAAAGATTACTGCCTAGGGATGAAGTAACAGTATCGCTATTTGCAGATGATATGACCTTATACACAGAAAACCCCAAAGAATCCACAAGAAAACTACTGGAATTAATATAAGATTTCAGCAAAGTATCAGGATTCAAGATAGACATACAAAATCAGCTGGATTCCTCTACAACAGCAAAGAGAACTTCCAAGAGGCAATCACCAAATCAATACCATTTACAATAGCCCCCAGGAAGATAAAACACTTAGGAATAAATCTAAGCAGAGATGTATAAGACCTATACAATGAAAACTACAAGACACTACTGCAAGAAACCAAAAGAGACCTGCATAAGTGGAAACACATACCTTGTTCATGGATACGAAGACTCAACATTGTGAAAATGTCAGTTTTACCCAAAGCGATCTACAGATACAATGCAATTCTGATCCAAATCCCAATAGCATTTTTTAATGAGATGGAGAAACAAATCACCAACTTCATATGGAAAAGGAAGAGGCCCGGAATAAGTAAAGCATTACTGAAGAAGAAATACAAAGCGAGAGGCCTCCCACTACCTGATTTCAGAATCTATTATACCACCATGGTAGTCAAAACAGCCCGGTCCTGGTACAACAACAGATACATAGACCAATGGAACAGAGTTGAGAATCCAGACATAAATTCATCCACCTATGAACAGCTGATATTTTACAAAGGCCCAAATTCTGTTAAATGGGGAAAAGACAGTCTCTTTAACAGACGGTATTGGCATAAGAGGATATCCATCTGTAAAAAACTGAAACAAGACCCATACCTCACACCATGCACAAAAACTGACTCAAAATGGATCAAAGACCCAAATATAAAATCAAAAACGATAAAGATCATGGAAGAAAAAATAGGCACAATGCTAGGAACCCTAATACATGGCATAAACAGAATACAAACCATAAGCAGCAATGCAGAAACACCAGAAGAGAAACCAGATAACTGGAAGCTCCTAAAAATCAAACACTTATGCTCATCAAAAGACTTCACCGAAAGAGTCAAAAGACAACCTACAGACGGGGAAAAAATTTTGGCTACAACAAATCCGATCAGTGTCTAATCTCTAAAATCTACCAGATACTGCAAAGCCTCAACAACAAAAAGACAAATAACCCAATTAAAAAATGGGTAAAGGATATGAACAGGCACTTCACCAAAGAAGACATTTAGGCACCTAACAGACACATGAAGAAATGCTCACAATCATTAGCCATTAGAGAAAAGCAAATCAAAACTATAATAAGATACTATCTCACTCAAACAGGGCTAGCATTGATCCAAAAAAACACAAAATAATAAATGTTGGAGAGGTTGTGGAGAGACTGGAACACTTACACACTGTTGGTGGGAATGTAAAATGGTACAACCACTTTGGAAATGGATTTGGAGCTTCCTTAAAAGGGTAGAAATAAAAGTACCATACCATCAGCAATCCCACTCCTTGGAATATACCCTGGAGAAATAAGAGCCATCACAGGAATAGATATATGCACACCCGTGTTCATTGCAGCACTGTTCGTGATAGCAAAAACATGGAAACAACCTAGGTGCCCATCAACAGACAAATGGATAAACAAATTATGGTATATTCACACAGTGGAATACTACCTGACAATAAAGAACAATGATGAATCCCTGAAACATCTTATAACATGGAGGAATCTGGAAGGCATTATGCTGAGTGAATTTAGTCAGTCACAAAAGGACAAATATTGTATAAGGTCACTATTATAAGAACTCAAGAAAACATTTAAACACAGTAGAAAACATTATTTGATGGTTATGAGGGTAGGGAGGGAGGGAGAGGGGTATTCACTAACTAGATAGTAGAGAAGAATTATCTTAGGTGAAGGGAAGGACAGCACACACTACAGGGGAAGTCAGCACAACTGGACTAAACCAAAGCTAAGAAGTTTCCTGAATACAACCAAACACTTCGAGGGACAGAGTAGCAGGGATAGGGGTCTGGGGACCATGCTTTTAGGAGACATCTAGGTCAACTGGCATAACAAAGTTTTTTAAGAAAATGTTCTGCATCTCTTTTTGGTGAGTGGCTTCTGGGGTGTTAAAAGCTAGTAAGCGGCCATCTCAGATGCATCAATTGGTCCCAACCCGTCTGGAGTAAAGGAGAATGAAGAACACCACGGACACAAGGAAAGTATTAGCCCAAGAGACAGAAAGAATCACATAAACCAGAGACTTCATCAGCCTGAGACCAGAAGAACTAGATGGTGCCTGGCTGCCACCAATGACCGCCCTGACAGGGAACACAACAGAAAGTCCATGATGGAGCAGGAGAAAAGTGACATGCAGAACTCAAATTCTAGTAAAAAGACTAGACTTAATGATTTGATTGAGACTGGAGGGATCCCAGAGGACATGGCCCATGGACTCTCTGTTAGCCGAAAACTAAAACCATTCCTGAGGCTAACTCTTCAGACCAAGATTAGACTGGACTATGGGACATAAAATGATATTCGTGAAGAGTGTGCTTCTTAGCTCAAGTAGATACATGAGACTAAATGGGCAGCTCCTGTCCAGAGGCGAAATGAGACCGCAGAGAGGGTCAGGAGCTCGTTGAATGAACCCAGGAAATCCCGGGTGGAAAGGAGGAGTGTGCTGTCACAGTATAAGGAGAGCAGCTAGGGTCGCATAACAATGTGTGTATAAATTTTTGTATGAGAGAAAACAAAAAAAAGATGACAGGCTAGGAAACCTACGAGGCAGTTCTACTTTTTTATAAGGTCATTATGAGTCAGAATCCACTTGACGGCACACAACAAAAACAACAACATACAGTGTTCAAAAATATTACCCCAAATGACATATTCCCTTTAATAAAACACTGTGGTCTCCTAATGACCATTTACTATGATTTTGAAGTATATTTCCTTCCAGTAAGTTGGGAGCAAGACCTCTATCCAAAATGTTTCCCCTGTTTACCAACCCATTGAATAGGCAACCTGGGTACTGGATGGAAGCCTCACACCACATTGTTGCAGCCACTGTGTCAATCCACCTTACTGAGGGTCTTCCTCTTTTTCGCTGACCCTCTACTTTGCCAAGCATGATGTCTTTCTCCAAGGATTTGGTCCCTCCTGATAACATGTCCAAAGTACATGATACGATGTCTCGGTATCTTCACTTCTAACGAGCACTTTGACTGTATTTCTTCCAAGGCAGACTTGTTCGTTCTTCTGGCAGTCCATGGTATATTCAATATTCTTCACCAACACCACAATTCAAAGGCACCAATTCTTCTTTGGTCTTCCTTATTCATTGTCCAGCTCTTGCATGCATAAGTGGTGATTGAAAACACCATGGCTTGGGTCAGGCGCACCTTAATCTTCAAGGTGACATCTTTGCTTTTTAACACTTGAAAGAGATATTTTGCAGCAGATTTGTCCAATGCAGTGCGTAATTTGATTTCCTTACTGCTGCTGCCATAGGCGTTGATTGTGGATCCAAGTAAAATGAAATCCTTGATAACATTAATATCTTTTCTCCATTTACCATGATGTTGCTTATTGGTCCAGTTGTGAGGATTTTTGTTTTCGTTGTATTGAGGTCTGATCTGAAGGCTGTATCTTTGATCTTTATCAGTAAGTGCTTCAAGTCCTCTTCACTTTCAGCAAACATGGTTATGTCATCTGCATATCACAGGTTCTTAATGAAACTTCCACCAATCCTGATGCCACATTCTTCTTCATATAGTCCAGCTTCTCTGATTATTTACTCAGCATATAGATTGAATAAGTAAGGTGAAAGGATACAACCCTGACACACATCTTTCTTGATTTTAAACCATGCAGTATCACCTTGCTCTGTCTGAACGACTGCCTCTTGGTCTATCTACAGGCTCTACATGAGCACAATTAAGTGTTCTGGAATTCTCATTCTTCCCAATGTTATCCATAATTTGTTATGATCCACACAACCGAATTCCTTTGCATAGTCAATAAAACACAGGTAAACTTCTTTCTGCTATTCTCTGCTTTCAGCCAGATCCATCTGACATCAGCAATGATATCCCTTGTTCCATGTCCTTTTCTGAATTCAGACCGAATTTCTGGCAGTTCCCTGTTGATGTACTGCTGCAACCGCTTTGGAATGATCTTCAGCACAATTTTACTTGTGTGTGATATTAATGATACTGTTCAATAATTTCCACATTTGATTGGATCACCTTTCTGTCAGTTGGTTGGCTGGTAGCTGCCTTCCAAATTTCTTGGCTTAGATGAGTGAGCACTTCCAGTGCTGCATCCGTTTGTTGAAACATCTCAATTGGTATTCTGTCAATTCCTGGAGCCTTGTTTTTCGTCAGTGCCTTCAGTGCTGCTTAGATTTCTTCCTTCGATACCATCAGCTCTTGACCATATTCTACCTCCTGAAATGGTTGAATGTCGACCAATTACTTTTCATACAGTAACTCTCTGTTTTCCTTCCATTTGCTTTTGATGCTTCCTGAGTTATTCAATATTTTTCCCATAGAATCCTTCAAAATTGCAACGAAAGGCTTGAATTTTTTCTTGAGTTCTTTTGCCTTGAGAAATGCTGAGTGTGTTCTTCACTTTTGGTTTTCTGACTCCAGATCTCTGCACGTTTCATTACTTTACTTGGTCTTCTCAAATTGCACTTTGAAATCTTCTGGTCAGCTCTTTTACCTCATCATTTCTTCCATTCACTTTACCTACTGTACATTCAAGAGCCAAGTTTCAGAGTCTCTTCTGGCATCCATTTTGGTCTTTCTTTTCTGTCTTTTTAATGATCTTTTGCTTTCTTTATGTATGATGTCCTTAAAGTCTTCACACAACTTATCTAGTCTTCCGTCATTAGTGTTCAATGTGTCAAATCTACTTTTGAGATGGTCTCTAAACTCAGGTGAGATACAGTCAAGATCATGTTTTGGCTCTTATGCGATTGTTTTAATTTTCTTCAGCCTCCACTTGAACTTGCATATGAGCAATTGATGGTCTGTTCTGCAGTCAGCATCTGGCTTTTTTCTGACCAATGACTTTGTGCACTTTCGTCATGTCTTTCCACAGATGCAGTTGACTTTATTCCTGGGTTATCCATCTGGTGAGGTCCAAGTGTATGGTTGCTGTTTATGTTGGTGAAAAAAGGTGTTAGCAATGAAGAAGTCGTTAGTCTTCAAAATCTTATGATGGGATTGCTGGTGTCATTTCTGTCACCAAGGCCGTATTTTTCAATTACAGATCCTTCTTCTTTGTTTCCAACCTTCGATTCCAATTACCAGTAATTATCAATGCATCTTGACTGCATGTTTCATCAATTTCAGGCTGCAGATGTTGGTAAAAATCTTCAATTTCCTCATCTTTGACATTAGTGGTTGGTGTGTAAATTTGAATAATATTGTAATAATTGGCCTTCCTTCTAAGTGTACAGATATTATCCTATCATTGACAGCGTTGTACTTTAGGCTAGATCTTGAAATGTTCTTTTTGATGATGAATGTAATGCCATTCCTCTTCAATTTGTCATTCCTGGTATAGTACACCATATGATTATCGGATTCAAAATGGCCAATACCAGTCCATTTCAGCTCACTAATGGCTAGGATGTAGATCTTTATGTGATCCATTTCAGTTTTGATGACTTCCAATTTTCCTATTTTCATACTTCGTACCTTTCACGTTCTAATTATGAAGGGATGTTTGCAGCTGTTTCTTCTCATTTTAAGTTGTGCCAAACCAGCAAATGAAGGTCCCAGAAGTTTGACTCCATCCATTTCATTAAAGCTGACTCTACTTTGAGGAGACAGCTCTTTCCTGATCATATTTTGAATGCCTTCCAACCTGAGTGGGGGCTTATCCCCCGGCAGTATATCAGACAATCTTCTGCTGCTATTCATAAGGTTTTCACTAGTCAGTTTTTTCAGAAGTACACTGCCAGGTCTTTCTTCCTAGTCTGTCTTAGTCTGGAAGCTCCACTGAAACCTGTCCTCCATGGGTGACCCTGCTGGCGTTTGAAATACCTGCGGCAAAGCTTTGAACATCACAACAACACGCAAGCCATCACAGTACAACAAACTGACAGATGTGTGGTAGGCAAAGTGGGGTAAAATCTCCTTTTTCACTGATGCTTCTCTCACTCAACGACATTCCTTTTCCCTGAGATTCTAACCTGAATTAGACCTGTTACCTCTGCTTTCCTTTCTTCTTACAATGATCTACTGGAAACTGGGAGATGAAAGGAAGTAGATTTATTTCCCTTTTCCTGACTAGCCTTGTCTCTACTATATCCGTTTCTGGTGCTGAAGTTTTCACTAAGTGTTGTGGAAGAGAATGACAGAAGGAGAGAGGAATAAGATGACCAATTTCCATATTGGTGCTATGGTTGCAATATCATAGACTAGGAATGCTCCTAAGGAAGCTACAGAAGCTCTTGTCCAATTACTGTCAGAAAAAATACAGCTAACTCATTATCAACAATGCCAAAATAAAAATTACAAATTTTGGTCAATTGTCTTTAGTGTCCAGATGGAATATACTAGACAACTATACTCAATATGTCAAGAAATTTATTTATTTGGGGATGTTATTTTGAGCTAGATTTTCTTGGCAGGCCAAATCTGTTCAAAATAATAATAAAAAAAATTATGTAAGCTTTTAAAGCACTTTTGTAATAAATGAAAATAAATAAATATTCCTACTCTCAATATCTCCCAGGCCATTCTAAACATTTGTAAAGTGTTTTCCGGTATAAAATACTGAGGTTTTAATTAGGCATTTGTTTGATAATTTGAAGAAATACAAAGCTACTTCTAGAAAAAAAATTACTGATCCCCTCTACAGAAAAGTCACTCTCTCTCATTTGTGAAAGGTTCAGTGGTACTCATTTGAGGCAAGAATGTATTTTAGTATCTTCAATTTTTCAATAAAATGCCAACTTTGCTTCCTCAGGTAAAGAATTCTCCCACTTTGAGCAATAGCCAAAGATTTCATTATTGAGTTACTTCCTGTCAAGCACCTTCCAGGGTATAGATATGAGAAATTCTAACTTTATTCTTTTAGATTCCCTATGAATCACCAGAGTACAATATATTTATTATGTTGTTGTCATTGCCCATGGAAATATTAAGAATTAACGACATGATCTTATGTTTTATCGAGGAGCAGTATAGGAAAAGACATAAGAAAACTGTTTATGCATTTTTGCAAACTAATATTGAAGACTTTGTTCTTACACTGATTATGAAATGCTCCGTGTATAAATATCTGCCCAAATACTTTCCCTTAACAAATTTTCTTAACTCCTCTTAAGACAACTTATTGCTTAGAAGAACCCCCTCATGATCTTACACATGCTCTCACTCTCTCCTCCTCCCCGTTTTAACAAACAATAGTCAGAGACTATGTAATCTGTGCACTTATCAGTGTGATTTTTAGGACCTTAAAGTTACCAGGGAGTTTTAAAAATTAACATTCAATTCAGTAAAAATTCAAAAACATAGTTTTTCTAAATCGTTAAGTCCAACTATGAAGTATTTCTCTATTTTATAAATCAAATAAAATAATCACCTGCAACAGGCCCTTTAATTAGCAATTGATCATCTCCCTTAATTATTTATTTACATCTTGGTTATGCTCTACTTCAAAACAAAATCTAGCCAAATATTGAAGCTAGTTCTAAAAGGGAAACTCAATTAACTAAAATAAATTAATTATACATTAGTTAATTTAAAACTATTTTGCACATTTAATGCTTTGTATAAAGTTAATAAATGTATATTTAATCTTTTAACATATCAGATCTATACTGAAATTCTCAATAATACATTTTAAATTGAAATTAGAGTTGAGAACTTTAAAATGTTAGATTATTTAGAAAAGGTCATCACATTGTATAGCAGATATACACAAGTCACTCCCAAAATTAACAACAGCGACAACAAAAACGTGTTATTTAAAGTTTGATTTACTTCATCTTTTCTTTATATAATTCTAACCCTTTGTGGTATTAAAAGACTTGACAAGGTAATAATTATATTTAGGTTGCTCATCTGCCCGAAATCTTTGTTAACACATGAGATTTGGTTCAGTGCACAACACTCACCAACAGACAGAGGCCCTTTTCATAGTCTATAACATCAGGATTCAGTGACCTTCAGAGGTTCAAAATACCAAGTCCTTATTCTTATTCTTACCTCACTCTTCCTTCCACTACAGGATTCTGCAGCACCATGAAGATGGTAACTAAGGGCTTTGCTGCGTGCTTGAATATTGCAAATCTTTGGCTCCTTTATTACACTTGAATATTTTCCTGTCTGGCTCTAAAAGCACTTTTAATGTCATTCCACTGGATCCTTCATACACTTAGGTCATCCTTTCATAGCCTCTTTTAAATTTATTGCCTGATTTGGGTAGGCAGAGTTCTTTATTCTGTATTCTTTTCATGTTTTCCCCTGTCTGGCACACCACACAAGTTTCATGGACCTTAAATGTCATTGGGTTGGATTCTGCACATCTCTCATGCCTTTGGCTCCGCGGCCATAACACCAGAGTTATGTGTTGGCAGCAGCACATAAAGATGAGGGAACTCTAGCTCAGAGCTCGTTTTAGAACATGAGTAGTGGGCCTCCCTTGTCTACATGCTCACTGGGTTTCCCTTGCCTTACTTTGATTTCTAGGAAATTCTAAGAAGTGCCTTGTTCATATGCACTATTTTACCTTACCTTGAGTTATTTTAGTCTTACATCCTTTTCTCTTTACCATTAACATATTGAACCTGTTGTTTTGTATCTCTTTTTACTGTAAATGTCCTCTAATTTTTGGAAAAAAGTGACTTCTAAAAGTGAATAAATCATATTAAAAGTCTATTTTTAGAACTGGGTACTGTCTGATAGGATTTGAAATCAAATAGGACAATTTAATTATTAAGGTAGCTCACAAAGCAATTTTCTCTTTCTGATTTTCTTTTTTTAAAAGAGGCATAGACTTCACAAGACAAGTTTTTATGTAGTTCTTTTTTTTTTAAATATAATTCTCTAGGCAAAATGTTTCTAAAGAATATATTGTAATATTCCTTTAGAATAAAAACAGCATAATATTGTTATATTTTAAAAAGCATATATATTCTCAAGTCAGTCTGTCTGGTTTTGAACCATTATTTTTGCTTGCAACAAACACCTGAGCTTGTATATGCTAATATGTTTAACAGCGAGCTGGCAGACAACAGGTAGGTAAGGAAGGCGTGCAGGTTGCAGGTTGGGAGAGTAGCAGGAAAGGAGATGCAGAGTTGTCAGTGGTCAGATGAGGAAGCTTTTAATGTCCTCTTCTAAGCAGTCTGGGATTTGGAACTCTGAGAGATCTACCGACAGGCTTCAGGAAAAAAGGATACTATGATTAAATTTAAATCTGTTTATTTACTGCCGAGAGTCTGAAAGATCAGACTACTGGCAATAAAAACCCTGCAATATAAAATAATAATATTCACTGTAGCAATGAGAATGGCAAACTTCTTGGAATAGTATCCTAAAAGTTAAAATCAAAGAGTGTTGAAGTAAATCACACGAGGGAGTATCTCCCCTCAGCAACAATTATTTCTCTACAATCACCAACATGCTGTCCCAGTTAATAAAAACACATGGCCAAATTCTCTGAAAATCTGCAGAATTTGGGCAGCAAATTCCTATCATGATTCTCAGAGGTGATTGATAGAGATCAAAAGCAAACTTCTCACCAAAATACTAAATTGAAATTGTATCTATTAATAGGAAATACATATGAAGCTGTTGGCAAATTGACTTGTTTAAATAGATTATGTTGGTTTCCAGGGCCAGGCACTAATTCCAAGTAGCACTTTATTTCATCTTCCTTGCACACATGAAGTCAAATACCATTTTCATCAGACACCAAATGTGGAACGAAAGCAATCTTCACTGAATGGATTTCTAAATGACCTGTGAAAACTGTTATTTTTCCATTCTAGCCTAAGTTATGCAATATTACAAGACTCAGTCACACATTTGATCTCTCAAAACTACAAGGATACATTATGTATCCCATATTTAACATTATTATTCTGACGAATGTTTGATTTCTAAATTGTTGGAAGCAAATCTGTACAAGGCTTCCGTGGCTCAACTACTAAAGAGCCAAACATTGATTCTTCAGCCAAGTGTTTTCTCAAGTCATTTCAAGGGGAATCTGACTCATTGTCAAAGCTCATGACTATCTGACTCTCACCGGTCAAGAAGTAATGGTTTCTCATATTCCATGTAATTCCAAGCTCTGGTAAAAATAGACAACAATATTCATAGAATTGTCTTTGCATTAAACTTGACTGTAAGTTTACTAAATCGCTCAAAACAATTCAGTAAAGCCTGGGAAATTAATTCCTCCATTGACTGATCATTTGTAAAAGATTATTTTATAAATTTCTGAAATAACTGTAACCAAAAAGGAAAAAAAATGACATGAAATTATACTATCTGTTCATTTACAGTTTTTAAAGACTATAGCATATCATTATACCTCTTGAAACATTTTTTATTTTACAGAAGCTGGGGCACGAAAGAGTTGATTTTATTTTTGTCCAAGGAAATAAAATTAATAAAACAGAAGTCGTTTCATTCCTGATAAAAGTAAAATCAAAATTAAGGAAAGCTGTTGCCGTTAGTCGCCATAGAGTCAGCTCCGAGTCATGGAGATCTTACATACAATGGAACAAAATCTTGCCCTGTCCGGCACCATCTTCATAACTGCTGGTATAAGGAAGGTTGATCAGTGTGATTTGTCATATATTTGAGTTTTATAACCACATATTGTGGTATATAACTCATTTCTTCATTATACAAATATTTATTAAAAACGCAGCCCCGGGTGAAATGCAGAGATATATAAAATAGTCTCTATTTTCAAAGAGATTGCAAATTCATAATATGTTATCGAAAAAGAGGCGTGTTCTTGTCGTTGTTGTTTTGATTTTTGTTTTACTAAGTAAGACCTAGTGTCAGAAATGGCGCTATATCAAGTAGTTCCATCTTTCAAACTTCCTGATGAACACAATGTTTCAGAAATATTTGGCCCTCCCAGAGTTGGGAGTTACAAGTTTCTTAAACACGTTCTTTGTTTTATCCTTTGGAAAATCTAAGGAAAGCACATTTTCTTAAAGAAATGATTATTTAAGTAGATTCATATGTCTAAAAGTGGTATAATACAATCAACATCTATACTTAAAATGCAACAAGTGCCAACAGAAAAATAAAATGCATTTTTTCTGTAAGATATTTAACGTTGAGAGTCGATGCATAATCTAGAGAAGATGAATTAACCTAGTTTCTCCTTTATAAATAAACCGCTGGTCCTCAGGAAAATTTTGTGAACCAGTTTCTTGTGCTTTTGGCAGGCAGATGATTTTTAGCACAATTTATAACTTCAACCCTATTGACTTTACTACTCTTTCAAAATTCTGTTTTCTCTCGTAGCCACTGTGTGCCCTGGGACAGCCATCAGATAGTACCTTTGAGCGGCATTTTCAACTTCTATTGTTCTTAACTGGTTTTCCTCTGAAAAGGCAACTTACTTTGAAATGCTTTTAAACTCTGCGTCATTTCCCCTGTGTGCCCCCCTTTGATGACATAACCGATACATAAGAAGATTTCATTTGTTAAATGCCACCTAGGGCTTGCTGCCCATCTGCGATCTATCTGGCCAGCATGAAAAGAAGACATGTATTAAAGAAGGGGTCAATACCTTTACGTCTGGGAGTGTAGTCTCTTTGTTGCTATTGTTTAAGGCAACAACTCCCATATTTCCTTGTGCTATCTGATAACTGTCCCTCGAGACGTTTAATCCAGCAAGAATTTGAAAGGCAATCAGAGGCTGCAACAGCTGTTATCCTTGCTAAATGTGGGGGTTTACATGCAGCAATTTTGGCAACACTAAAAATGCGTTTAGTATTTTTGAACAAGATAGAAAGTGAGCCTCCATATATCTTTTGTGCATGAAGCATTTTATTATATGCTTCCTATTCACGGCTATAAAATGAAATGTAGCCTTTTATCCTCTCTTTACAGGCACAACTTTGCCTCTAGAATAACAGGCATTTATTGGAAATGATGTTTACCTTTTTCTACTCGACCGGCGGTAGAGAAAGGCTGAGGTTTTTACAGCACAGTCATGGCCGACTTTGCTCACAGTCTGTTGCAATTCCACATGATTCCACCTTGTCACAACAGGAAACAAGTTAATAAACATGTAATTTGCCCTGAGGACTCTACCTGTGAAAACAGACTTTTTCTTTCTTCAAGTAAAACAAATCTACATTAACCCCAACCTCATCGTTAGCACAAACAGAACAAAATCCAGATAACTTTGGAATTCTCCAACTTGTGTTTTTAATTTAATTCTAAATGTTTTAATCTTGATGTCCCAAGGAGAACGTAGCTTTCTTTGGGTTGTGTAGAACACTTATATTTCTGTTTTTCTTATAGCAACTTGGCAATGAAATAATAATTAATCATTGTTCGCATTACTGACTATGAGGAGGTCATTATTTCACATTTCTCTGCCTAGAAACTCGGAACATTTCTGCCACCTGTTGTTTTAACCTTTTCCTTTTACCACAAGAAATTCTGAACAGGAAAAGCGGGACAAGGGTGAAAAAATTGTACCGCTCTTCTTTTTGACTGTTTTTAAATGAACAAATTGTCACCTATACTTTAGCTTGTCAATACATGTATGGGAATAAGAAAAATGAAAAAAAAAGAAGACAGAAACGGGCATGGTAAAGGAAGAAGGGAGAAGATCATTGGAAAGGGAGAAGGTCCAGCCGCCTCTGTTGCTGAGGTTAGAGAGAAGCCGTTGTGCTCTGGTCTCTGAGCCCAGCGGAATCTTTGGGTCATCCCTGATGTAAGGATACTCCTTATGTAGTGTCATCCTGAGCAAACTTTTCCCTTCACTACCATACTTGTTAAATCTTAGTTTATTGAATACTACTGAATTTTAGAAATCCACAAATATATTTTATAAAATATCTAAGAAAGCTATTCATAGGGCCAAATTTGCTGCCGTGAATTTGATGAAAACTTTGCTGGAACCCATAATGAATGATCCAAAAATGACTCCACAGTAGTTTGATTCCAAAACCATAGATCTGGCTTACCTAGACTGACCCAGCTATGTTTTTTTCCTGGCCATCTCTTCAAATACTACCAGTTGCCTTGTGTCAAGGCTATTTCAAAAACAAGATTGTCTTCCTCGTCACCCAAACATTTCAGTGTTCTTTCATTCCCAAATGCTGCTGTGAAGTTGGATATTGTCAGTTTGAAAATTAAGAGGATGTTTAGATCATCACTGATTATCTCCAATTCTTTTGAAAACAGCTGCCAATATGTCAGCCTGTTTTTCAAATTCAAAATATCTAACTTTCATTTCTTTTTGTATTTTTAATATGTCCTTATTTTCCACTATTTCTGCATTTTTTTTATTTCATCATCTATTAAAAAGCTTTATGAAATGCCAGAGGTGTTATAAACATATTCATATGTAAACTGTCTTAATCTGACCATTGTAGCAAAACTTTAGGCCAAAGATTAGAGATGGGGTAAAGGATAAGTAACAGAGTCAAACTTTATGAGACTCTAAGAGAGGTTATCTTAGTCATTTAGTGCTGCTGTAACAAAAATACCACAAGTAGTTGGCTTTAACAAATAGAAATTTATTCTCTCAAAGTCAAGGAGGCTAGAAGTCTGAATTCAGGATTCCAACTCCAGGGAAAGGCTTTCTCTCTCTGTCGGCTCTGGAGGAAGTTCCTTGTCATCAATCTTCCCCTGCTCTAGGAGCTTCTCAGTGCAGGGACTCGCACTACTTTCTTGGTGGTATGAGGTCCCCATGTCTCTCTGCTTGCTCCTCTCTTTTATATCTCAAAAAAGATTGACTCAAGACACAACCTAATCTTGTAGATTGAATCCTGACTCATTAACATAACTGCCTCTAACCCTGCCTCATTAATATCATACAGGTTAGAATTTTACAACACATAGGATAGTCACATCAGATGACAAAATGGTGGACAACCATACAATACCGGGAATCGTGGCCTAGCCAAGTTGACACACATTTTTGAGGGACACAATTCAATTCATAAGAGAGGTATTATGAACAAAACTATTTCTGCCTTCTCTTACACTTTCAGTCACATAACAGTGTATCCACATGTCATTTTAATACTTTACTTTGTCTTCTTGAGCCACCCTTTGAAATCTTCTGTTCAGCTCTTTTACTTCATCATTTCTTCCATTCACTTCAGCTACTCTACATTCAAGAGCGACTTGAATGTGCCTGTCAGTTTGTCACTCTATAGGGGCTTCGTGTTGCTATCATGCTGGAATACCAGCAGGGTCACCCATGGTGGACAGGTTTTAGCTGAGCTTTCAGACTAAGACAAACTAGGAAGAGGGATTTAGCAGTCTACTTCTGAAAAGAATTATCCAGTGAAAAACTCATGAATAGTGGTGGAATATTGTCTGATATTGTGCAGGAAGATGAGCCTCCCAGGTTGGACGGCTCTCAAAAGATGACTGGGGAAGAGCTGCCTCCTCAAAGTAGAATCGACCTTAGTGCTGTGGATGGAGTCAAGCTTTACAGACCTTCATTTGCTGATGTGACACGACTCAAAATGAGAAGAAACCGCTGCAAACATCCATTAATATTTGGAACATGGAATTACAACTTATGATCTAGGAAAACTGGAAATCATCAAAAATGAAATGGAATGCAGAAACATCTATATCCTAGGCATTAGTGAGCTGAAATCGACTGGTACTGGCCATTTTGAATTTGACAGTCATATGATCTACTGTGCCAGGAATGACAACTTGAAGAGGAACGATGTTGCATTTATAGTCAAAAAGAACATTTGAAAATCTATCCTGAAGTACAATACTGCCAGTGATACGATAATATCCATATGCTTACGAGGAAGACGAGTTAATAAGAATATTTTTCAAATTTACCCACCAACCACTAATGCCAAAGATGAAGAAATTGAAGATTTTTTACCAACTTCTGCAGTCTGAAATTGATCAAACATGTAATCAGGATGCATTGATAATTACTGGTGACTGGAACGCAAAAGTTGGAAACAAAGAAGGTCAGTAGTTGGAAAATATGGCCTTGGTGGTAGAAACAATGCAGGAGATCACATGATAGAATTTTACAAGACCAACAACTCCGTTGCAAATACCTGTTTTCAACAACATAAACAGCGACTGTACATGTTGAGCCCACCAGATGACATACACGGGAATCAAATTGACTACCTTTGTGGAAAGAGACAATGGAAAAGCTCAATATTATCAGTCAGAACGAGGTCAGGGGGACTGACTGAGGAACAGACAATCAATTGCTCATATGCAAGTTCAAGTTGAAGCTAAAGAAAATTAAAACAAGTTCATGAGAGCCAAAGTACGACCTTGAGTATATCCCACCTGAATTTAGAGACTGTCTCAAGAAAAGATTTGACTGGTTGAACACTAATGATAAAACACCAGATGAGTTGTGGAATGACATCAAGGACATCATACATGAAGAAAGCAAGAGGTCATTAAAAAGATAGGAAAGAAAAGACCAAAATGGACATCAAAAGAGTCTCTGAAAGTTGCTCCTGAAGGTAGGATAGCTTGTTGGATTACTTAGATCCCACACAACAGACCCTGTTCTGTTCCAAGGAAATGAAAACATAGAAATCAGGTTCTTTAATTGATTCACATATATGTAAACACACAAAGTCTATGCACTTGTGGCATATGTTATTTACTAAAATTTAAGGAGGATGAGTGTTGATTTACAGTGCACAATACCAACTTCTCAAAATTTAAACTTAGTTGCTCCTCATCTAAAAAGTCATTTGGCCATTCTACCATTGGAGATGTTTTGCTGACCATGCCACCAAGTCTCTCCCAGCTATCTGTCTTATTGGTTCCTCTTTATCTCCTGCCCCATCCCTTTTCTTCCCGTACTCTCTCCATAATTATTCCTACAGCTACAACTTTTTAATATTTTACGATGAAGAGAAATTATATAGAAATGTAGGCCAACAGATGCTATATAACTACAGAATATTGATACAAAATTGGCACTGAGCCTTCTGGCTAGAAAAAGAGTAAGAGAAACTCATAAGAAAATCAATTTTTATAAAATTCATATCTTGCATTATTAAAAAACTGATCTATAAGCAAAATAAATATTTTCTTTCCTTTCATTTCCATAAAAATTCATTTTATAGCTAATGTAGTAGATGGGAGCCCAGGTAGCACAGTGGTTAAGAGCTCAGCTCCTAACCAAAAGGTCAGCAGTTCGAATCTACCATCTACTCCATGGAAACCTGGTGGGGCAGTTCTACTCTGTTCTATAGGGTCGCTATGAGTCAGAACCTACCTGATGGCAACAGGATTGGTTTTTGGTTTGGTAGTATATGGCATCCTCAAAAACCTGCTGACAATTAATGCAGCAGCAAATTTTGTGCGGCAGTGACTTGTGTACTTTATCAGTGAATAAAAGCATAACTCAGTGAGAACAATTCAATGAGAGATCTAGAAAATGTGTCTCAAATATGCACTTAACTGCTGCTTAGATAATCAGAAATGAAATGAGAAGGATGAATAGATTGTATGTTCTTTAAAATATCCCTCCTTTATACCGAATCTTCTGTGAGAGATGGATATTGGACGACTTTGAGGATAGCATCTCTAGCAATAATAAAAAATGTAGATATTTTCTCTAGCTTGTAAGAGTAGAGGCATATGCTTTCTAGATGAATGGAATATATTTGAAAGGATATAAGATAGTGTTATATTTAATAGTGGCTGCCCAGGAAAGTATTATAACTATATTTTATTTTGTGTACTTTTTGCTTTAATTTCTTAAAGATTTGATGAGAAGGGAATTATCTAGAGGTATGCCACAAGTTCCCTTCTTGTCCTACTGTTTAAGATTTTTATCACTCTTCAAGGCCACATCATCAACATAGATATCAAAAACATGGATAACATGTAACTACATGCTATAGGAAAGAACTTCAAAAATCAGCAGCCATAAATAAATTAAAGATTAAGATAACCTTGCATAAGAGCAATATTTATTTTAAAAAAGAAAGAAAGTGTGTGGAGTTTCATTAACTATAACGTATTTATGAGTTAAGATTGTACAACAGTGGCCAAAGGTGTTAATAAGAAGATAGATACATGCAGATCATAGATAGAAAGAGATGAGCAGCCTACTGTCTTATACCTGGCAGACCACACATGGAGTACTGGTTTCTGTATGGGGCATTTAAGAGGGACATTAACAAGCTGGAGAGAGTCCAAAGGTGAATCCAGATTTTGAAGAATGAAAGCCAAGTAGGTGTTGGAACTGAAAGTCTTAAATCTGGAGAAGAAAAAATCAAGGGAGTGGAAGAAATAGAAGATCTTCAAATATTAGACAGAGGGCCGAGAGGTACTGGGATTACAGCTGGAGAAGAGGCGTTTACTTGTGTCAAGAAAATTCTAGAGGAGAAATTCTCAGTGATGGGTGATATCCAAGCACCTATGAGACAGTCCATGCTAAAAATACGTCACCGCCAGAGAGATCACCCCAAGGTTGAAGATTGTCTAGTGTGACTTTTTCCTTCCTTCTCCAAACAAGAAGGGACAGAAGCTGGAGCACTCAGGTTGGAGCGAGGGGCTGGCACACCAAAGAGACAAGAAACGGATCTTGACCCCGTTTTCCACTTCAAAAGGAGCTTTAGGGGCTTCGCTGGGTTGCTGAAGAAAGAGGAGAAAACTTTAGTTGGAATTTGAAGTTTTGTGATGTTAATTAAGGAAGTGAAATTCTTGCGAGGACTTAAGTGACTGGAGGTTTAAGGTACTATTTTCACCTAATAGCAAATAAGCTAAGCTAACTGTTAGCCATTTAGTAGAGGGAAGGGGAAAACAAGCATAGAGAGCCACTTTACAGGAGAATAAATGAGAAAATATAAAATTGTTTTAAAATTTGCATCCTATGAATTATGCTCCTTCAATATTCAGGTTGCATAGGCTACTAAATCGTTAAATATATGTTTATTAATTTAGTATACACACACACATATATATTTAAATATATGCAATTAATATGAGCATTTCTAAAACGCAGGAACAAATTACAAAATGTGTCCAAGTTGAAATAAACTTTCAAGTTTTAAGTACAATGCAGACACAAAGGTGCTAATTATTTTGATTAATTAGTTTCAGATTTTACAAAGCAAAGCATACTTCAAACACAAAAATTCATACTTCTCGCTCTTGCTTTTGACTTGGTAAGGAAATCATCTTAATAAGATGATGGAAAAGAAACATCTGACACTCAGGTGTTTATTTCCTTTAGAAATATGTCTACAAGTTAAGTACTTGCTACATTTGGACTTGAATGTCCTCTGTAGAGATGAAAACAGAAATCTCTGTCCAGCTTGAGAATCCCAGATCCCCTGGGGCTGAGTGGCTAACACAGTCCAGAGGCAGGAAATCTGTGCTGTCTTCCTTAGGACAGCCATTCAATATGACTGCCCAGGGACTGACTGAATGTGAAATGGTGCCAGTCAACCACGTGATTTGTGTCAGAGTGGAACTAAGAAACCATAATTGTTTTGTTATAATGTTATTTATGTTGCTTAACATCGGACAGCACCCTTCTAAATTGATTTCTTATATATTGGGAACTTGAAAGCTGATAAAATTAGCTTGTTTGCTATGTAATAAAAACAGTTCAAAAACAGTTAAAATATCTTCATAATCAGATTTTTTAAACTGTTGCCCACTTACCAACCTTTTTTCTGCCCATTTTGCTGTAACAGAAATTATTGATAACTATCTAGTGTTACTATACAAGAAAAATTGAGGGTGGAACAATTCATTTGTGCATTTATGCACAGAGGTCTAAAAGTATACTCATTCTATTATTAAGACAAATATGAATCAAACTATGGATTAAATAGTCTAGAAAAAAATTAAATTGGTAATGAAGAAGCTAAACTAATGTTAATTTATAAAGAAAGGAAAAATAAAATGAAAGCCAAAACCTAATTAGGGCAAGTTTTATGATGGATTGGTCAAGGCTGCTCCCAAATAAAAATAGAAATACCAACTACTTGTACAGGTACCTTGGAAGAAAGGCCTGGTGATCTACTTCCAAAAAATCAACCATTAAATATCCTACAGAACACAGCTTTGCTCTGATACACATGGTCGCCATGAGTTGGAATTGATTCAAGGGCAACTGGTGGTGGTGGTGGCAGGTACAATAGATGTTTTTAAAGTTGCCTATATAGCAGATCAGCAGGATTTAATCGTACATTGAACTGAGCTTTTGGTAAACTCTATAAGCAAATTAACTTCAGTTCATGCCTTCAAAAAGTAATCCAAAATAGCTCACTTATTGTTATACCAGTAAATAATCCTTATTCATGTTTAAATAACGAAAGTATAGAATAGTACTTTGTTCATCAGCAGAAAGAACCTGCTTTCATTTTTTTCAGAAGTTAATAATAAAAACACTGTTTAATTACTCAAATTTCAATACAGGCAGTCCCCGGGTTAGGGACAAGATTCGTTCCTAAGTGTGTCTCTAAGTCGAATTTGTAAGTAAGTTGAAACAGGTGCTTTCGGTTCTTATCTAGCCTTACTTTAATGCAAGAAGGAAACCCTGGTGGTGCAGTGGTTAAGAGCGACGGCTGCTAACCAAAAGGTTGGCAAGTTCGAATCCACCAGGCACTCCTGGGAAACCATATGGGGCAGTTCTACTCTGTCCAGAATGAGTCGGAATTGACACCGTGGCAGTGGGTTTGTTTTTTGTTTTTCTGGTTAGTGCAAGAAAAAGCTTGAAGCCTTTTCAATGATTTAAAAGCTGCACGTACAGCAAGTGAAGGTGATTGTGATGAAGAATTTGTTGCAAGTAGGGGTTGGTTCTGCTGGCACCGTGGTTAAGAGCTAAGGCTGTTAACCAAAAAGTAGGCAGTTCAAATCCACCATCCGCTCCTTGGAAACCCAATGAGACAGTTCCACTCTGTCCTGTAGGGTTGCTCTGAGTGGAAATTAACTCGATGGCAACAGATTTGTTTGTTCGTTTGTTTCCTTAGGAGTTGGTTCAATCATTTGAAAATGAGGGCAAATTTACCTAACATTAAAGGGCCAGTATGAGCTGTCCTTAAGTGGGACGTTCCTTACTGTACACCGTGTCCATTAGAAAAGGAAGGGTGCCTGGCAGTGGACCCCTACTGGACAGTGCCTCGCCATGGAGCCGTTAGGTGGACCTTAAGCATACATGCAAAATGAAGAATCCATAAACACTGCTGCAATGAATAAAATCTGTGTTCCTTTGAGTCTGCTTACTGAAGTCGTTCTGAAATACCACTTTGACTCACAAACTACCTCCTTGCTTTTGAAAATGGAGTGGCCACCTGCTTAGATTCAGGTAAAGAACAAATCTGCAAGGGGTGAATTAAAATCAAGACATGCGAACTATAAACTATGTAACTCCTTAATAAAAAATAATTGCTAAGTAGTAGATATCTTTGTTTACAATACTTACTTAACCAATTTAAAGAAATTTATATGTATTTTTAAAATATTTTGAAAGGACACATATCATGTAAAAGTTTAAAAAGAAAAAAAAGTCATCCTTCCCATCTGCCCTTTCCGAATGATTTTCATTTTTCATATTCACAGGTCTTTGTCCATAAGCAGACATAATTTGCTGATTCCTGGCTTCATTCGCTTGCATCATTAAGTACCGTTATTTATTTAATCTATCCCATTGGGTCAGAATAAACTAGATTGTGCTGTGGTAACATTCAGCTCCAAAAGATTTGCCGTTTATAGCCACAAAGGTCATTTCTCGCTCACTCTGCATGCTCATTATGGGTTTCTCTGGGGCTCTCTTCTGGGATTTCTTACTCCATGACCCAGGCTGAGGAACAATCCAGAGCAAAGCAGACTCACACACAGACCTTAAAGCTGCTGCTTAGAGTGAAACATGTCACTTCCATCCATATTTAATTGGCCCCACCTACTGTCAAAGGGGAGCCTTGGGGGTGTACTGGTTAAGTGCTAGGCTGCTAACAAAAAGATCTGCAGTTTGACCCCACCAGCCACTCCATGGGCGAAAGATGTGTCACTCTACTTCTGTAAAGATTTACAGCCTTGGAAACCCTATGGGGCAGTTCTACTCTGTCCTACAGGGTCGCTATGAGTCGGAATAGTTTTGACAGCGATGAGTACATGGTCAAGGGAAAGGCTAGTGGTAGTTCAGAGGTGGAAGTCTTGCCTTCTATACAGAGACCTGCCTGGTTCAATTCCAAGCCAATGCAGCTCACGTGCAGCTACCACCTGTCTCAATGCAGGCTTGTCTGTTGCTGTGATGCTGAATAGGTTTCAGCAGAGCTTCCAGACTAAGACAGACTAGGAGGAGAGGCCTGACTATCTACTTCTGCAAATCGGCCAAGGTTTCAGTCTCCAGCCATCATGGGGATAGCACAGGACAGGGCAGCTTTTCATTCTGCTGTGCGTGGGTCTGCAGTGAATGGATGGCAGGCTCCGTGGCAGCTAACAACGACATCAAGGGGGCAAGAAAACACCATCTTACCATGTTCCAGGACGGGATAAATAAAATGTTTTTTGAACAGTGCTAATGACTATCCCACTAAGTTTTGGAACCTGGTTTTTTTTTCAGTACTTTCACAATTTTAGGCTGTGGTACAATGAATATTTTCAGAGTTTTCCTGTTATCATTTCTCCAGTACAAATTCCCGATAGCAGAATTACTGGGTCAAGAATATGAGGTTTATAATGACCCAATACATATCGTCATAATCCTGTTCAAGATGATTGTACGTAAATGTTTCTATCTTATTCTCCCAGCGCCCCCAGGTTATACATCTCAATGTACTCATTCTTAGCAATGTAGACAATCAAATCTTCATGGACTAGATAAATAAAACATCATTATTCCAGCCTATGGTTTTGCCCATGGATTCTCTTTATTTCAAAGTATTTTGACTTTAAATTGAGAAATCAAAATTAATTCTTTGTTGACAAAAATAATTTTGAAGAACTGTAATAGTGTAGAAATCTATCATGCTTTTATTTATATATTTAGTTAGTTATGCCAGCAGCAGACTTGAATGTAGAAAGTCACTATAATCTTACTAGTACTAAGTACATGTGTATTTTTATGTGTAAAAATACAAATACACTAAAATCTGCCAAAGTCAGAACCTGTGTAAGGTGGAAACCTGTCAGAGAAGAAAACTCAAATATTTTCCACTAAAATGAGCAATACATATATATATATATACACACATATGTGTGTTACATAGATTTAGATATAGAGATCTATATAGAGAGATATGCATATACACATATACATATATATTTAATGTTGATATTTTAGGAGCAATAAAATAGAACCTAAAAAGTGATTTACCTAAAATTTCTTCATAATAACTGAATCAGTTAGACTTCTTAATTGCATTCCATAGAAACAGACTCTGGCTAATTGAAATAGAAAAGAAATTTTTTGAAAGGAAATTGGGTAGCTTACTGAATCACTTGGAAGACTTCAAACGGGCTCAAAACATAGGCAGAAACATTAAAATTTTCTTTATTAAATTTTTCTTTTCCTTTATAAAATTCACATCTTAAAGGGACTTTCTTAAGGAAATCAATGTGGCAAAATTTTCCATGAATATCCATTCCTTTCTATGCATAAAAGAAAACCTCAGCTGAAAGATGTTATCTGTGAAACATTTCTTAAATAGAACTGGTCTCTGCTTACTTTGTGTACCCAAAGATTTCTGCAGCTACTTCTTCATACTGCATATATTTTTCTATTGGGATTGCTTGTCTTTTCCACTAGACAACTTGGAGGAACAAAAACTTGTTCTTTCGTACCTTCATTCCTGGCATATTAGCAATTTTCACCCACAACTCTTCTTCCCCAAACCAGTGAAAGCGGTATCTTAAATGACTGGCAGTACACTTCTGAATATGCTATATAGACTTTATAGGGAAGGACACAACCAAAATATAGAAAAGATCATTCATCAGGAACTCCAAAAGAACAGGAAATTTAATAGGCTTTTTCCACGGAAAGAGCCCAGTAAGAACATCCTGCTACCACCACTGGACCCTCAGCACCACTGAGAGCACATATGCTCTGCAGGCATGTGCCGTGACGCAGTTGTTACCCACTCCACCGCTGCCTTGGAAACCTAGCAGGTGACGCCACTGCCTCTGCACTGTCTCCAGATTCATTTCCTCTCACCTCCAATTCCTAAATTGGGACACCTGGCTGGTCAAGAACAAGTCATGTGTTCAAACCCCGGCTGTAAGGCTAACGCCAAGGCTAACATAACGAAGTGTTCCCCGGACAAAATAAGGGGTTTCAGAAGCATAGCAGCACAAACAAATTCAACAAATGACTGTAACAAAAGTAAAAATACACGTCTACTACAATTAGCAAAAATATACATTTTCTACAATTTCCTTTGTACATTCCACCTGCCCCTATCAAAGTCCCATTGAGATTGTTCTGTTGACTTCATTGGCCCTTTGACCATTGGGATTTAAAAGACTTTGCTTTGTTTTGTTTTCTTCTAATAGAGGAAGTACTCATTTTAAAAGCCTTTGGGTGAGTCACAAACTCCTTCTTTTGGAGTTTCTGATGCATTACCTTTTCTATATTTTGGTTGTGTCCGTCCCTATAAAGTCTACATAGCATATTCAGAAGTGTACTGCCAGTCATTTATGATACCTCTCTCACTGGTTTGTGGGAGGAGAAACATGTGGGTGAAGAGCCAGTATACTAGCAATGAAGGTACGAAAAGAACATGTCTTTGTTCCTCCAAGTTGTCTCGTGGAAAAGACAAATGATTCCAAAGAAACATATATGCAATATGAAGAAGTAGCTATGGAAAACTTTGGGTACACAAAGTACGTAGAGACCAGTTCTATTTAAGAAACGTTTCACAGATAACTTGATATTTGAACTGAGGATTTCTTTTATGCTTAGCAAAGAATGGGTATTCACAGAAAACTTTGCCCCATTGATTTCCATAAGAAGGTCACTTTGAGACATGAATTTTATAAAGGGAAAGAAAAATTTAATGAAGAACAGTCATTGCAGTCAAAGACATCTCTCCAGCATGAATTATCTAACATTGAACAATTTTTGAAGACTTTGGTATAAATTCATCATTGTCAAAAATAATTCTCTCTAAAGTACTAAAGGTTATTTAAAAAGAAAGAGAAAACTTAGATTAAAGATGCATATTTCAAAATTTACTCCCTCTAAAGTCAAATGAAGCGGTGGTTAAGAGCTAGGCTGCTAACCGAAAGGTCAGTAGTTTGAACCCATCAGCTGCTCTGCGGGAGAAAGATGTGGTGCTTCCGTAAGGACTACAGCCTTGGAAGCCCTATGAGGCAGTTCTACTCTGTCCTATACCGTCGCTATGAGTTGGAATCAACTCAACAGCAACGGATTTGATTGTTTTGTTTTTTCTGATCAAAGGAACTCATCTTTAATTGTGCAACTTTTCTATCATTTAAATAATGGGAAGTTTATTTTCAATATAATATCATACTGGATTATCATGATATCAATGATATCATTATATCATATAAACCTGCAAAACAGTTTTAAAAAAGCTCAAGGTAAACTGCAGGAATCCCAGAAAGCATGGCCCTCGGACTCTCTGTCAACCCAGAACTAAAACCATTCCTGAGGCCAACTCTTCAGACAAAGATTAGACTGGATTATGGGACATAAAATGATACTCGTGAAGAGTGTGCTTCTTAGCTCAAGTAGATACAAGAGACTAAATGGGCAGTTCCTGTCCAGAGGCGAGATGAGAAGGCAGAAAGGGTCAGGAGCTGGTTGAATGGACATGGGAGATCAGGGGTGGAAAGGAGGAGAGTGCCATCACAGTATAGGGAGAGCAATTAGGGTCACATAACAATGTATGTGTAAATTTTTGGTATGAGAGACTAACTTGAATTGTAAACTTTCACTTAAAGTACAACAATAAAATTAAAAAAAGAAAAAGCTTAAGGTAGAGTTTGCAAAATCACAAACTTCTAGAACTAGAGGTGAGTCTTCCTCTGGCCCAAGGCCAGTTAGGGTTAAATATTGTTATCTGCACCAGATCTTCCTCCACTTCTTTTTCAGCTACCTCTTCATAATTCTTTCTGCTTATTATCATTGTTATTTGATGGTAGTACAGTTTGGGTTGATAAACATTGATCTGATCTAACTGCCTCATTTTTCAGAGGATAAAATTCAGTTTGAGATGGTGTTTGAAATCTAGTTTCTTGCAAAACCAAGTCTAAGGCAAAGATTGTAAGAACTATGAAAAATTTCTCACACTGAGATTTGTGGAAATAAAGAACAGTATTTAGTCAAGAGTTTACTTAATTTAGTTAAATGTTTGCAAGATGCTATGGATTGAATCGTATCCACCCAAAATATCTGTCAACTTGGTTAGGCTATGATTCCCAGTACTGTGTGATTGTCCATCATTTTGTCATATGATGTGATTTTCCTATGTGTTATAAATCCTACCTCTATGATTTTAATGAGGCAGGATTAGAGGCAGTTATGTTAACGAGGCAGGACTCAAACTAGAAGATTAAGTTGTGTTTTAAATCAATCTCTTTTGAGATATAAAAGACAGATGGGAGCAGAGAGACATGGGTGCCTCATACCACCAAGAAACAAGAGCCAGGAGAATAGTGCACCCTTTGGAACTGGGGTCCCTGCACTGAGGAGCTGCTTGATCAGATAAGGTTTATGACAAAGACCTTCCCCTGGAGCCAACAGAAAGAGAAAGCCTTCTTCTGGATCTGGCACCCTGAATTTGGACTTCTAGCCTTCTAGACTGTGAGAGAATAAATTCCTCTTTGTTAAAGCCATCCACTTGTAGTATTTCTGTTATAGCAGTGCTAGATGACTGTCTTAGTCATTTAGTGCTGCTCTAACAGAAATACCACAAGTGGATGGCTTTAACAAAGAGGAATTTATTCTCTCACAGTCCAGTAGCTATAATTCCAAATTCAGGGCATCAGCTCCAGGCGAAGGCTTTCTCCGTCGGCTCTGGAAGAAGGTCCTTGTGATGCATCTTGGTCTGGGAGCATCTCAGCGCGGGAACCTGAGGTCCAAACCACACGCTCTGCTCCCGACACCGCTTTTGTGATAGTATGAGGTCCCCATGTCTGTCTGCTCACTTCTGTCTTTTACATCCCAAAAGAGATTGGCTTAAGACACTATCTAATCTTGTAGATCTCATCAATATAACTGCCGCGAATCTATTTTATTACATCGTAGTGATAGAATATGCAATACATGGGGAAATCACCTCAGATTACAAAATGGTAGGCAATCATACAATACTGGGAATCATGACCTAGCCAAGCTGACAGATATTTTGGGGGGAAACAATTCAATCCATGGCAATGACTAAGACATAAGGCAAGCAAAATTGGACTCAAATATATGAATGTTTCAGAAAGGTATATTTAGCTCAACTTTACAAAGAACTGGAAAAGCTAGAGCTTTCCCAAAATGGAATCAATTGCCTTCCAGGAGAGTGAGCTCTCATATATTTGGTGTATTCTTGTATATATTAAATATTTATAATCATATGTGCCTTGAAAATGATCATTGTTTGGGTCTAAAGAATCTCCAGGAAGACTATAATGTATACGGACCACATCTCTTAACCCCTGATTACAAGACTCCAGAGAGAGTTCCATTTCTGCCACTGACTAATTCTTTAATCTCAAGCAAATTACTTTTCTGTCCTCACTAAATTATTATGATAGTCAGTTGATATTTTGGGTATAAAATCATAAGGATATTTGTACAGTACTTAACATTTTACTATTTTTACTGTTATTATTCTAGCAGTACTCTATGAACTATATAATTATTTTAAAATAGTCATCATGGATCTTAAAACATTTTGACTATTTTGGCCACTATAAGAAAATAACAATAACAACAAAAGCTTTCTTCTTGTTTTTCTTTGGAATGAATTCACAAGGTACATATTGAGAGATTATTTTTCAACACCTAGGATTCTGTTTAAACCAGTTGTCATCAAGTCACTCTGATTCCTGGCATCCTCATGAGTGCCAGAGTAGAACTGTGATGCGTAAGGTTGTCATTGACTGGCTTTTCCAAAAAGATCGCCAGGCCTTTCTTCCATGTCACCTCTGGGTGAACTGAAACTGCCAACCTTTTGGTTAGCAACCAAGGGAGTTAACCCTTTGCACCCCCCACTAAATCAATGGATTATCCTGTGCAACTAATGCAAAACAATGAGATGACAGGATGTTTATTATTATATTTGACCTCACTGCCCTAATTATTTTTAGTTATTGTAAGTATAGCCTTAAGTGCAAATTGGCAATCTGAAACACAGCACTCTACTTTGTTGAGAGCCAGTAACCTTTATCTATATATAAATATAATCCTGTCCTTTAGAAATTATAGGAGGAAAAGAGCAAGAAGAGGGGTTTCTGACCCTTTTAAATCCAGAGATAAGAAGAAAGAGAGAGAAAGAGAGAAGGAAAGGAAGAAAAAAAGGAAGGAAGGCCAAGATGATGGACTAGTCATACATTTCCTGTTGTCCATCTTACAACAAAAACCTGAAAAAACAAGTGAATCGATTACATATGACAATCTAGGAGCCCTGAACATCAAAGAAAAGGCTGAAGAGTCCGACTGAGAGACAGGGGCAAAGAGAGACAACTCAAAAACAGCGAAGAAGTGCCAGTAGTGAGGTTGCCAGCACCCTGCTGACTGGGTCAGCCAGCCGACGCAGGCTGAGGCGAGCAGTAGCATTCCGGACGCGTCTCACCACATGGGTGAGGCCATGTGGCTGCGAGTCTGCACAAGCCTCTGGAGCCCGGTGGAAGCGGCATTGGACTTGTGAAAGTCAAGTGCAAGTGTCCAACCTACAACACAGGGGCAAAATAACCCCTTCCTCTCCAGGAGTTTCACAGAGGAGAAGTGCTCCCTTCCCCTCACCCAACCCCATCCCGCTCCACTCTGACATCAGTCCAGCAGTATTCAACAACTGCCACACCCCTAAGCCAAAAATTAGGGCTATCCCCAGCCACACCAGTCTCTCAACTTTAAAAAATGCCACGCCCCCTAAGCCAGGAACCCAGGGCAGGTTGGTAGGCCTTGCCCTTTCATCCAGCCACTGGCATAAGGGGTCCAGAGACTTACAGCCCCCTTCACCCCTGCCTAGAACTGTGTGGGCCCATTCAAGAACGTATGCCCTCACTAGCATAAAACAAGAGAACATATACCTGAAGCCCATTTTCAACTGCAGCAGACAAGGGGGAGCTGCAAATTTGTGACATTAGACACCGTCCTGTCCTTGAAGGAAGGACGTCACCCACTCACACCACGGGACTGAGGGCTGGCGGTACCACCCACTCCATCTAGCCACCCACAACAGGGATCTGAGAATAAGTAGTGCCTCCCAGTCCCTTCCCCTACGTGTCTGTCAGTTTGTTGTACTGTGTGAGCTTGCATGTTGCTGTGATGCTAGAAGCTATGCCACCAGTATTCACATACCAGCAAGGTCACCATGGCGGACAGGTTTCAGCTGAGCTTCCAGACCGAGACAGACTAGGAAGAAGAACCCAGCAATCTACTTCTGAAAAGAATTAGCCAGTGAAAACCTTATGGATAGCAGCGGAATATTGTCCAATATATCACCAGAAGATGACCCCCCAGGTTGGAAGGCACTCAAAAGATGACTGGAGAAGAGCTGTTTCCTCAAATTAGAGTCGACCTTAATGACATGGATGGAGTCAAGCTTTCGGAACCTTCATTTGCTGATGCGGCACCACTCAAAATAATAAAAAAACAGCTGCAAACATCCTTTAATAATCGGAAAGTGGAATGTATGAAGTATGAATCTAGGAAAATTTGAAATCCTCAAAAATGAAATGGAATGCATAAATATCAATATCCTAGGCATTAATGAGCTGTAATGGACTGGTACTGGCCATTTTGAACTGGACAGTCATATGGTCTACTATGCCAGGACTGACAACTTGAAGAGGAATGGTGTTGCATTCATTGTCAAAAAGAACATTTCAAGATCTATCCTGAAGTACAACACTGTCAGTGATAGGATAATATCTGTATGTGTACAATGAAGACCAGTTAATATGGCTATTATTCAAATTCACACACCAAACACTAATACCAAAGATAAAGAAATTGGAGATTTTTACTTGGCTCTGCAATCTGGAATTGATTGAACAGGCAATCAGGATGTATTGATAATTACTGGTGATTGGAATGAGAAAGTTGGAAACAAAGAAGAAGGATCGGTAACTGAAAAACGTGGCCGTGGTGATAGAAACAATGCCGGAGATAAAATGATAGAATTTTGCAAGATCAACAACCTCGTCATTGCAAATATCTTTCTTCACCAACATAAACAGCGATTATACACATGGACCTGGCCAGATGGAATACGTAGAAATCAAATGGACTATATTTTTGGAAACAGACGATGGAAAAATCTCAATATCATCAGTCAGAAAAAGGCCAGGGGCCGACTGCATAACAGACCATCAACTGCTCATGTGCAAGTTCAAGCTGAAACTGAAGAAAATTAGAACAAGTCCACGAGAGCCAAAGTATGATCTAGAGTATATCCCACCTTAATTTAGAGACCATCTCAAAAATAGATTTGACACATTAAACACTAATGACCGAAGACCAGACGAGTTGTCGAATGACGTCAAGGACATCATACATGAACAAAACAAGAAGTCACTAAAAAGACAGGAAAGAAAGAAAAGACCAAAATGGATGTCAGAAGGGACTCTGAAACTTGCTTTTAAATGTCTAGTAGCTAAAGCAAAAGGAAGAAATGATGAAGTAAAAGAACTGAAGAGAAGATTTCAAAGGGCAGCTTGAGAAGACAAAGTAAATTATTACAATTATTACATTATTACAATGTGCAAAGATCTGGAGACAGAAAACCAAAAGGGAAGAGCCCGCTTGGCATTTCTCAAGCTGAAGAAAAAATTCAAGCCTCAAGTTGCAATAGTGAAGGATTCTATGGGGAAAATAGTAAACGACACATGAAGCATCAAAAGAAGATGGAAGGAGTACACAGAGTCATTATACCAAAAAGATTGATCGACGTTCAACCCTTTCAATAGGTAGCATATGATCAATAACCGATGGTACTGAAGGAAGAAGTCCAAGCTGCACTGAAGGCATTGGTGAAAAACAAGGCTCCAGGAACTGATGGAATACCAACTGACATGTTTCCACAAACCACTACAGCCTGGAAGTGCTCACTCGTCTATGCCAAGAAATTTGGAAGACAACTACCTGGCCAGCCAACAGGAAGAGAGCCATATTTATGCCTATTCCCATGAAAGGTGATCCAACTGAATGTGGAAATTATTGAACAATATCATTAATATCACATGCAACTAAAATTTTTCTGAAGATCATTTAAAAGCAGCTGCAGCAGTATATCTACAGGGAACTGCCAGAAATTCAGGCTGGATTCAGAAGAGAATGTGGAACCAGGGATATCATTGCTGATGTCAGATGGATCTTGGCTGAAAGCAGAGAATACCAGAAAGATATTCACCTGTGTTTTATTGACTATGCAAAAGCATTCGATTGTATGGATCATAACAGACTATGGATAACATTGCAAAGAATGGGAATTCCAGAACACTTAATTGTGCTCATGAGGAATCCATACACGGATCAAGAGGCAGTTGTTCAGACAGAACAAGGGAATACTGGGTGGTTTAAAGTCAGGAAAAGTGTGCATCAGGGTTGTATC
>NW_004444025.1:1437284-1464064 GCF_000243295.1 Trichechus manatus latirostris
AGCATTTACTGATGAAGATCAAAGACTACAGCCTTCAGTATGGATTAGACCTCAACATAAAGAAAACAAAAATCCTCACAACTGGACCAATAAGCGACATCATGATAAACAGGGAAAAGATTGAAGTTGTCAAGGATTTTATTTTACTTGGATCCACAATCAACTCCCATGGAAACAGCAGTCAAGAAATCAAAAGATGCATTGCACTGGGCAAATTGGCTGCAAAAGACCTCTTTAAAGTGTTCAAAAGCGAAGATGTCACCTTGAAGACTAAGGTACACCTGACCTAAACCATGGTATTTTCAATCACATCATATTCATGTGAAAGATAGACAGTGAATAAGGAAGACGGAAGAGTCCATGCCTTTGAATTGTGGTGTTGGCAAAGAATATTGAACATACCATGGACTGCCAAAAGAATGAAGAAATCTGTTTTGGAAGAAGTACAACCAGAATACTCCTCAGAGGCAAGGATGGCGAGACTACATCTTACATAATTTTGACATGTTATCAGGAGGAATCAGTCCCTAGAGAAAGACATCAAGCTTGGTAAAATACAGGGTCTGCAAAAAAGAGGAAGACCCTCAATGAGCTGGATTGGCACAGTGGTTGCAACAATAAGCTCAAGCATAACAATGACTGTGGGCATAGTACAGGACTGGCCAGTGTTTCGTTCTGTTGGACATAGGGTTGCTATGAGTCAGAACTGACTCAATGGCACCTAACAACAACAATAACATCAACAACCCAGTCCCTCTTGCCAACAGCACCAGCTGCCCAAGGACCAGCTGCAATACCCCACACACTATGCACTCTAGGGGACAGGGACATGCCCTCCATCTAGGCACCTGGGGGCAGCCGTTTGCCCCCTTTCTTGCTCCACACACAGTCCCCTACTAGAGCCAGATACTAGTGCCTGTTCCTAACAACCTAACACAGCCCTGCCCATCTAGGACTGTAGGTGAGAGTCTGTACTGCACACTCGATGACCAATGACCTGGACTTCAGTGCCTTACCCACACAAGAAAACTGAAGAGACTCCCAGGCTCACACACCTAGTAGCTGCTCTAACCACCTGGAGGCAGGACGTGACAGCTTCAAAGATGCCAGTAACCAAATCAGCTCACATGCCCAGCATACTTGGCCATATCAAAACAAAACAAAAGAAAAAGCTAGGACACAGTAAACAAACATACAATAAATAAATATAATAACTTATTGATGGCTTGGAGACAGAAGTCAACATCAAATCACATAAATAAGCAGAATAAGATGCCTCCAGAAAGTGACCAAAATAAGAACCAGGAAACATTCCAGAGGAAGATAAGTTCATGGGATTACCTGAAATAGAATTCAAAAGACTCACATACACAATTTTCCAAGAGATCAGGAAGGACATTATGCAAAACTCAAATCAAGCCAAGGAACATAAAGACAAAGAAATAGAGGAATTCAGGAAATCAGTGCAAGAACAGAACAAATTTAACAGGCTGCTAGAAACCACAGAGAGGCAGCAAACAGAAATTGAAAAGATTAACATGAAATTTCAGAATTAGACAACTCAGTAGAAGGCCCTAGGATCAGAATTTAGGCAATGGAAGTCAGAATTAGTGAGATTAAAGATAAAACCCTTGACACCAATTTATTTGAGGAAAAATCAGAAAAAAGAATTTTAAAAAATGAAGAAAGCCTAAGAATTATGTGGGAACTATCAATAGCAAAACTTACAAGTGATCAGAGTACCAGAACGGGGTTGGGGGGGTGGATAACAGAAAACATGGAGAGAATTTTTGAAGATTTACTGGCAGAAAACCTCCCTGATATCATAAAGATGAGATGATATTTCTCCGAGAAGCTCAACCAACTCCACACAGGATAGATACCAAAAGAAAGTCACCAAGACATATCATAATCACACTTGCCAAAGCCAAAGACAAAAATAGAATCTTGAGAATGGCTAGGGATAAACGAAAAGTAACCTACAAAAGAAAACCAATAAGACTAAGCTCTGACTATTCAGCAGAAACCATTCAGGCAAGGGGCAATGGGATGACATATATAAAGCCTTGAAGGAAAAAATTGCCAGCCAAGAACTATGCGTCCAGCAAAATCATCTCTCAAATACGATGGCAAAATTAAGTCATTTTCAGATAAACAGAAGTTCAGGGAATTTGTAAAAACTAAACCAAATTACAAGAAATATTAAAGGGAGTCCTCCGGTTAGAGAACCAACAATATCAGACAACAACCCAAGACTAGAATACAGGACAGATCAACCAGTTGTCAACCCAGACAAGGAAGTTCCCAAAACAAGTCAAAGCTAAAAGACTGAAAATACGGAACCAGAGACATCAATAAGTAAACAGTGACGATGTCAAAAAAAAAACAAGGAATAAACAGTGTAGTCATAGAACTTGCATATGGAGACGAAGTTAAGGTGATATCAAGGAATAAAAGATTGGTTTAAACTTAGAGAAATAAAGGCAAATTTTAACCTCAAAGGAAGCTAACAGACCTACCCATCAAAATAAAAAAGAAGAAAAACATAAAAACTCAATAAATACAAAATCAAGAATACTGAAAAAGATGAAAAGAAAATACTTAAAGAAAAACAACTGAGCACAGAAAATTAAGTGGAACAAAGAAACTGCCAACAACACACACACATAATAAATCAAAATGACAGCCCTAAACTCATACCTATCAATAATTACACTGAATGTAAATGGCTAAATGCACCAATGAAGAGACAGAGAGTGGCAGAATGGGTCAAAAAGCATGATCCATCTATATGCTACCTACAAGAGACACACTTTAGACTCAAAGACACAAACAAACTAAGACTCAAAGGATGAAAAAAAATACATGAGGCAAACAACAACCAAAAAAGAGCAGGAGTGGCAATATTAACCTCGGACAAAATAGACGTTAAAGCTAAATCCACCACAAAGGATAAGGAAGGACACTACATGATGATTAAAAAGTCAATACACGAGGAGGACATAACCATAATAAATATATACGCACCCAATGACAGGGCTCCAAAATACATAAAACAAACTCTAATAGCATTGAAAAGAGAAATAGACAGCTCCACAATAATAGTAGGAGACTTCAACACACCACTTTCAGTGAAGGACAGAATATCTAGAAAGAAACTCAGTAAAGATACAGAAGGTCTAAATGTCATAATCAATCAACTTGATCTCATGGACATATACAGAACACTCTATCCAACAGCAGCCAAGTATACAATCTTTTTCAATGCACATGGAGCATTCTCCAGAATATATCACATTTTAGACCACAAAGCAAGCCTTAACAGAATCTAAAACATCAAAAAATTACAAAGCATCTTTTGTGACCATAATGCCATAAAAGTAGAAACCAATACAAGAAACAGCAAGGAAAAAAAACTGAAATACATGGAAACTGAACAACACTGTGCTCAAAAACTACTGGGTGATAGAAGAAATCAAGGACAGAATAAAGAAATTCATAGAATGAAAACACATCTTACCAGAACCTTTGTAACACAGACAAAGCAATGCTTAGAGGTCAATTTATAGCAATAAATGCATGCATCCAAAAAGAAGAAAAGGCAAAAATCAAAACATTAACCCTACAACTCGAACAAATAGAAATAGAGCAGCAAGAGAAGCTCTCGGGCACCAGAAGAAAAGAAATAATAAAGATTAGAACAGAAAAAAATGAAATAGAGAATAGAAAAACAATTGAAAGAGTCAACAAGACCAAAAGTTGATTCTTTGAAAAGATCAACAAAATCAACATACCATTGGCCAAACTGACAAAAGAAAAACAGAAGAGAAAGCAAATAACTCAAATAAGAAATGAGATGGGCAATATCACAACAGACTCAACTGAAATAAAAGGATCACAGCAGAGAATTCTGTGAAAAATTGTACTCCAACAAATTTGGAAACCTAGAGGAAATGGACAAACTTTAGAAACACACTACCTACCTAAACTAACACAAATTGAGGTAGAAAAACTAAATAAACCCATAACAAAAGAAGAGATCTAAGAAGTAACAAAAAGAAAAAGCCCTGGCCCTGATAGTTTCACTGGAGAATTCTACCAAACATTCAGAGAAGAGTTAACACCACTACTACTAAAGGTCTTTCAGAGCATAGAAAAGGAAGGAATACTCCCAAACTCATTCTATGAAGCCAGCATAATCCTGACACCAAAGCCAGATAAAGACACCACAAAAAAAAAAAAAATTACAGACCAATATCCCTCATGAACATAGATGCAAAAATTCTCAACAAAATTCTAGCCAATAGAATTCAACAGCATATCAAAAAGTAATTCATCATGACCAAGTGGGATTCATACCAGCTATGCAGGGATGGTTCGACATTAGAAAAACAATCAATGTAGTCCATTACATAAATAAAACGAAAGAATCACATGATCTTATCAATTCATGCAGAAAAGGCATTTGACAAAGTCCAACAACCATTCCTAATAAAAACTCTCAGCAAAATAGGAACAGAAGGGAAATTTATACAAAGCCAACAGCCAACATCACTTTTAATGGAGAGAGACTGAAATCATTCCCCTTGAGGATGAGAACCAGACAAAGATGCCCTTTATCACCATTTTTATTCAACCTTGTGCTGGAGGTCCTAGCCAGAGCAATAATGCAAGAAAAAGAAATAAAGGGCATCCAAACTGGTAAGGAAGAAGTAAAAGTATCCCTATTTGCAGATGATAGGATTTTATACACAGAAAACCCCAAAGAATCCACAAGAAAACTACTGGAACTAATAGAAGATTTCAGCAAAGTATCAGGATACAAGACAAACATACAAAAATCAGTTGAATTCCTCCAAACTAAAAAACAGAACTTCGAAAAGGAAATCACCAAATCGATACCATTTACAATAGCCCCCAAGAAGATAAAGTACTTAGGAATAAATATAATCAGAGATGTAAAAGACCTATGCAAAGAAAACTGCAAAACACTACTCTAAGAAATCAAAAGAGACCTGCATAAATGAAAAACATACCATGCTCATGGATAGGAAGACTCAGCATTGTAAAAATGTCAATTCTACCCAAAGCGATCTACAGATACAATGCAATCCCAATCCAAATTTCAAGGACATTTTTTAATGAGATGGAGGAACAAATCACCAACTTTATATGGAAAGAAAAGAGGCCCCAGATAAGTAAAGCATTACTGAAGAAGAACAACAAAGTGGGAGGCCTCACACTACCTGATTTTAGAACCTATTACAGTGCTATGGTAGTCAAAACTGCCTGGTACTGGTACAAAATAGATATATGGACCAATGGAACAGAGTTGAAAATCCAGAGGTAAACCCAGCCACCTATGAGCAGCTGATACTTGACAAAGGCCTAAAGTCCATTAATTGGGGAAAAGACAGTCTCTTTAAAAAATGGTGCTGGCATAACTGGGTATCCATCTGCCAAAAAATGAAACAAGACACATACCTCACACCATGCACAAAAACTGATGCAAAATGGATCAAAGAACTAAATACAAAATCTAAAACAATAAAGATCATAGAAGAAAAAATAGGGACAATGCTAGATGACCTAATACATGGCATAAATCGAATACGAATCATAAGTAACAATGCACTAACACCAGAAGAGAAAGTGGATAACTGGAAGCTCTGAAAAATCAAACACTTAAGCTCATCAAAAGACTTCAAAAAAAGATTAAAAAACAACCTACAGACTGGGAAAAAATTTTGGCTATGACATACCCAATAAGGGTCTAATCTCTAAAATCTACAAGACACTGCAACACCTCCACAACAAAAAGACAAATAACCCAGTTAAAAAATGGGTCAAGGATATGACAGACACATCACCAAAGGAGACATTCAGGTGACTAACAGACACATGAGGAAATGCTCATGATCATTAGCCATTAGAGAAATGCAAATCAAAACTACACTGAGATACCATCTCACCCCAACAAGTTTGGCACTAATCCAAAAAAACAAAATAATAAATGTTGGAGAGATTGTGGAAAGATTGGAACACTTATGCACTGTTGGTGGGAATGTAAAATGGTACAACCACTTTGGAAAAGGATTTGGTGCTTCCTTAGAAAGCTAGAAATAGAAATACCACACGATTCAGCAATCCCACTCGTAGGAATATATCCTAGAGAACTAAGAGCCATCACACGAATAGACATATGCACACCCATATTCATTGCAGCCTTGCTCACAATAGCAAAAAGATGGAAATAACCTAGGTGCCCATGGACAGATGAATGGATAAACAAATTATGGTACATACACACAATGAAATACTACACAATGATCAAGAATAATGATGAATCCACAAAACATCTCACAACATGGACGAATCTGGAGGGCATTATGCTGAGTGAAATTAGTCAGTTACAGGAAGATAAGTACTGTATGAGACAACTATTATAAAAACTCAAGAAAAGGCAGAAAACAGCATTCTTTGACGATTATGAGGGTGAGGAGGATGGGGGAGGGGAATTCACTAACTAGATAGTAGACAAGGATCAACTTCGGTGAAGGGAAGGACAACACACAATACGGGGGAAGGCAGCACAACTGAACGAAAGCAAAAGCTAAGAAGTCTTCTGGACACTTTCAAACACCCTGAGGGACAGAATAGCAGGGGCTGCGGCCTGGGGATCATAGTTTCAGGGGACATCTAGGTCAATTGGCATAACAAGGTTTATTAAGAAAATGTTCTGCATCCCGCTTTGGTGAGTGGTGTCTTGGGTCTTAAAAGCTTGCAAGTGGCCATCTAACATGCATCAATTGGTCCCATCCTACTTGGAGCAAAGGAGAATGAAGAAAACCAAAAACACAAGGAAAATGTTAGCCCAAGAGACCAAAGGACCACAAAAACCAGAGACTCCACCAGCCTGAGATCAGAGGAACTAGATGGTGCCTGACTATCACTAATGATTGCCCTGACTGAACCCAATCAATAGTCTCGGACGGAGCGGGAGAAAAGCATGGAGCAGAACTCGAATTCATGTAAAAAGACCAGACTTAAAGGTCTGACAGAGACTGGAGAAACTCCCGAAGCTCTGGCCACCAGACACTCTGTTCACCCAGAACTGAAACCATTCCGGAAGCCCACTCTTCAAACAAAGATTAAACAGGACTATAAAACAAAAAATAATACACGTGAGGAGTGTGCTTCTTAGTTCAGTCAGACACAGGAGATCAAAGGGGCGGCTCCTATCTGGAGGCAGGATGAGAAGGCAGGAAGGGACAGGAACTAGTTGAATGGACGTAGGGAACCCGGGGCAGTAAGGGGGAGTGTGCTGTCACATTGTGGGGATTGCAACTAATGTCACATAACAATATGTGTATAAATTTTTGTATGAGAAATTAACTTGAGCTGTAAACTTTCACCTAAAGCACAATAAAAATAAATAAAAGAAAAAAGGAAGGAATAAAGAGAAAAGAAAGCATTTGACAAAAGAGAGAATTTGAAGGCTCATTTTCATAAAGGTATGAGACATTGTATATGTTTCTCTAGTGTGCAATAGTGGAGCCCAGCATGTAAGGATTAGCTTAAACTGATTTGAAGGAACCAACTCCTTTATAGAAGATCTTTCAAAGGAAAAACATGTGTTCAGGTACTAGGAAGACATTGCCAGGAAACACATTCAGCAATTTACTTTCCAAATAGGAAATATTCCTTAGCTCTAAATACCAAGCTGTTTGGAGAAGCATGTTCATGCACAAACTTGTTCCTAACATGGCTGAACACTATCTCTATCTGATCTTATTTCAGGTATTACTTATAATATTGCCTCTCAGCTTTATCCCTGATAAGTATTAACTTAATACGTTAATATGTACTGTGAAATTAACTTGGTAACTGGTCCTTTAAGAATAGGAGACATAGGAGATTTATAGAAAGAAAAAAATTCAACTATTTAATCACAGTGTCTTAGTGTAATGTTGGAAAAAGAAATAAAATCCTTTTGATAAAAGTAGAACAACATTAAAATAGTCATCAGTTACTTTTTTGTAAAATAGAAGGAAAAAAGTTTATTTTTAGAAAATGGCTATACAGTTAAAAATTAAGCTGATTCTTGTTTGAAAAAAACAGTGGGGGAAGACATTGAAAATAATTACTCAGTTTTACAAAGGAAATATTTGTATTCCTCACTATTATAAAACATCATCTGCATTATTAATAAATTATTGGTTAATAATTAGTTACCTATTAACATAAAAGTAAGGTCCCTGGATGGTGCAAGCAGTTGGTGCTTAACTGCTAACCTAAAGATTGGAGATTCGAACCCACTCAGCAGCACCATGGAAGAAAAGGCCTGTGGAAGAAAAGTCCTGGCAATCGGCTTCCGTAAAGATTAGAGCCAAGAAAATGCTATGGAGGAGTTCTACCCTACCCTGTAACACAAGAAGTGGCTACGAGTCGGAATCGTCTCAATGGCACATGACAACAAAAACAAAGTAAAGGTAAACTTCTGAAGAATCAACAGTGTTGCCACCCTCACCCACCACACAGCTGTGTCCTTCCAGTGTGTTATCAATGAAAACCCACGTGCCCTGAGAAACTGAGAGCTCAGAATCATGCTTCCTGCTTTGCAATGCCCAAAGGCATGATTATCTAATTCAGTAGAAACCACACCCTGTTTCATATGTTGCTGCTGCTCACTCAAGACAGATTTCTGTCCTGATCTCTCCTAGGATAATCAGAGCAAAGATAAGAGTCAGACTATATGACTTCCGAGGAAAGGAAACTGACAAATTTGAATATTATGGGAAATAGATGTCCTGACTCGTGGAAAAATATGAAATTAGCATGTATGGTTAAGGGATAGGGACACTGATAACATTAGAATATTAAATTAACAACATACTTTATGTGGCTAAAATTTGTTCCTTTCATTGCACCAGTTTTCCATCTCTAGAAAGAGGTGCCCAAACAAAATACTGACCAGACCTCACAGCTTCACAAAGACAGTGCCATGTTAAGGTACACCAGCATCTTGTGGGCCTCATAAGGGATTAAATGGATCAAGATTTGGAGTGCTTCTTGTCTCATATTGACTGGGATGGGTTTTAAGGTCAGCCTTCCCAATATGTTCTTCTGTGAGGTCCATCATTATCCCCACTAACCCCTCTCCCAGTTGGTTGCAACATAAAATATCAGAGGAATGACAATTGTATAAACTTGCCTGAATCATTCAATGATTCATTAACAGAACAAGTATTTACTGATCATGTACTACATACCAGATGTGGTTCTAAGGGCATGGTAGTCATCAGTGGAAAAAACAGACAAAGCTCTCTGCCTCCATGGGGCTTGCACTCTGGAGAAAGCCCACAACAAACGTAGTAAATAAGTAGATTATAGAACATATTAGAAATGATAAATGTTATGAGGAAAAACAGCAAAAGTAGATCAGCATGTGAGAGAACAGGAGTACTTGGTGTGTGAACAAAGTTTGTAATTACAGGTAGTGTGTTCAGGATAGTCTCATTAAGCAGGTAGTCATTAAGTGAATGACATTTCATCAAAGACTTGAAGACGGTCAGAGGCTGGTCACATAGATTATCTGGTGGAAGGGCATTTCAAGCAGAGGGAACAGCCAGTGCAAAGCCCTAATGAGGCTGTATTCATTTCCCAGGGCTGCTGTAACAAAGCACCAAACACTGTGTGGCTTAAAACAACAGAAATTTATTCTCTCACAGTTCTGGAGTCTAAAAGTCTGAATTCAGGGTGTCTGCAGGACCATGTTCCCTCTGAAGTCTCTAGGCAAAGAACTTTCCTTGTCTCTTCTAGCCCCAGGTGCTCCTTCACTTGTAACAGCATAAATCCAGTCTTTGCCAACATCTTCATATGGCCATCCTCTCTCTCTGTCTCTCCCTTTGTCTCTTCTCTTCTTCTACAGACACCAATCATAAAGAGATTTGGGCCCACCTTAATGACATCATCTTAACTACTTACATTTGCAATGATTCTATTTCCAATAAGGTCACATTCACAGTTAGCAGGGTTTAGGACTTGAACGTGTCACCATTCTTGCTTCTAATGAGCATTCTGGCTGTACTTCTTCCAAGACAGATTTGTTCGTTCTTTCGGCAGTCTGTGGTATATTCAGTATTCTTCTCCAACACCATAATTCAAAGGCACCGATTCTTCTTCTGTCTTCCTTATTCATTGTCCAGCTTTCACATGCAAATGACAAGTTGGAGGCTGTTAAGTAAGGCAGGTGAAACGTAGTAATGGCTGGTGGTGAGAAATGTCTAGATTCCAGGAAATAAGTGCTCTTGGGGAACAAAGTGTAAAAATTTTGTTCTTTAAGGACCATAAAGAAGACCCTTATAGACAAAAAGTGGAGCCTTGAGCTACTGAATAATTCCATTTTACTGGTGAATAGCAGACGTAAATTTGGGAAAGTCCGAATCAACTTCACTCATATTCTTTCCTTACCTTAATACTTAAACAATTTTGAAATTGAAATACTTATCCCTGTTACATGGAATAGTTGCTTGCTTCAACAAATTTCTTAGTAGCTAATATTTGGCTCCATGGGATAAAAGATCCGGAGATCTGCTCCCATAATCTTTACAGCCTTGGAAACCTTATGGGGCGGTTTTACTCTATCCTATAGGGTCACTATGAGTAGGAATCAAATCAACCACACACAACAACAATATGTAGCTGCACAATGCTACATGGGGTATAAAAGGACAAATCCAATACAGTCCCTATATGTTTTAGTAGAGAGAAAAACTCATTTAAACAATCAAGGGCAATAGAGTGATGTTATTGTTTGCTAGAAGTGTGAGGAGAATACATTGGGCACAAGGAGGACTAGTTAGTGATGGAGGGGGCAGGTGGAAAGGTGAATTTAAGGAAGATTTTTGGATGTGAAAAGGTCTTGAAATATTCTTTGAATAGAGTCTTGAAAAATGAATAATATTCTTCAGAATGGTCAGTATTTCAGGCAGAAATATTCACAAAACACAGATACATGATCCAGGAAATTACTTTAGGACGTGTGTAGCTAGACTGATCTGCTTGAAGCATGGAATTACTGAAAGACAGTTCTCCATGGGTCTCTCATGTGTCTCCATGGATTTCACACACTGTGTGAGAGACACTAAGTGTCCTTGTATTTTGAACTATTTTTTCAAAGGTGGTTCTATAGCAAATAACCTGAGAAGACAGAGATAGTGACTCTGTCTGGATCAAAGGACAAATTTGTTTACTGTCTAGTCAACTAGAGATAGTGCCTCCCTCCAGAGCAAATGGCAGCTTTGCATACAGTCTTGGAGGATAGAGATAGTGTCTCCCAGACAGGCAGTACATTTATTGTCCAGTATAAAATATTTGAGTTCCTTAAGCCCATGGTCCCTCAGCTATGCTGGAAGCCCATTCTATGAGCATCATCCACCTGGGCCCCTCCACAACACCCCTATGGGACATAGGGGGCAAGGGGAATGAATGCATGCTTAAAACTCATTCTGCTTATTGTGCCATGAGTAGTAAATAAGGTCCTTGATTTCATTGTAAAGTTAGAAACAAGTCCACAAAACCATCCACACCTCAGACACAAACAGCAAAGTTTGGGGGTGCCCAAGATCACTCTGAGGTTTGATATTTGCCATAAGCACTCACAGAACTTATTGAAAGTCATTATACTCACAGTTACATTTTATTACAGTGAAAGAATGCAGTTTCAAATAGCCAAGGGAAGAGATGCATGGGGGAGATTCTAGGAGAGTTTCAAACATGGAGCCTCCAGCTGTCCTCTCCCAGTGTCTCCCATAGATAGCATTAATTCCTCCTGGCAATGACGTATACGGAGTATTGCCAACTAGGGAAATTTACTGAGTCATGGTGTTCAGAATATTTCTTGGAGCTCCATCAAATATGCATGGTTAACTGCTCACATGACTGAACTCAGGCTCCAGTCCCTAAGAGGTTGAGCTGACACCAGGTGACCCAAATCCCACCCCTATAAATCACGTTGTTATACTATCTGGTATAGACCAAGGCACCCAGGTAAACAAATACACTTTGATCAGGCCGGACATTCCAAGGGCTAAAGATTATCTCCCAGGAGCTGAGGGAAAAGGCCAGATCTCTCCTTGGGCAAGGTAAATTATTTACTATATACTGTAACCCAAGGGTCTCATGTCTTCTGCCAACATTTATGAAACTGTGGCAGGCTAACTTGTTAGCTTGTAACTATGGTATATCTCAGACCCTTCACAGTTCTTGACAGGAAAATGAAGAGGGATTTACTGAACAATATGCCTAGAAAAGGAGGTGAAGCAGGGGCCACGTTATGGAGTCCTTTTATGATTTTCTAAGAAGTTGAACTTTCCTCTATCCAAAAAAGATTAAATGTCTGAAGAGAAACCAGTCCACATGATAAATAATATTTTTCCAAGAATCACTCAACATCCCATATGTAGAGTCAAAGGCTGAAAGTAGTTAGAAAGAATTCAAACTTAGGAGTTTTCAGAGAAAGTGTTCCGGAAAACAAGAGGTTGAAAGCATTAAAAGAGTTGGCAACAAAGAGATGGAATTAATGATGCAGAATGTATCAGCTGGCTCAGAGAATCATGAAGGGGAAGCCTACTAATGTTAGCGGAGAAAACGGAGGGCCCAGGGGAATACAAAAAACAAAGAGCAGGTGTTGAAGGAATAAAAGAGGGAAAAATCTGCAATGACAGATAAGTATGATGAGATATTGATTTGGGTTTAAAATTTCATAGTTTGATAATTTAAACTAATAAAAAGGTTCAGGGTCTACTAAAAGAGAGTGGGTTGTTAACGCTGACTGTAAGGAAAATTTTAGACTCAAAAGCACAATAAAATATGACACTAGGACAAGTCATGTACAAAGATGTTAAAATCACTTTTTAAGATGCGAGGCATCATGGAAAAGGAAACGAACATAAACTAGAAGCCAAAACGTTGAATGAATCGGGGAAGATGAAGTTGGTAAGCAACAACGACCTAGGCTGGCTAGAAGCATCATGTCTAGAGTGAGAACCACAAAGAGAAAGGGTAGAAAAGTTATTGTCTGCGACTGTGAATGGAGCATTAGAAAGATGACCAACTTTCCCCTATGTTGTATAGAAGACTCAGCAGGCTCGATATGAGAGGGTTTCAAAGGAAAACTCCTGAAACCAGACAAAATTCCAGGTTTCAAAACACAAAATTAGTTAATGAGAAGGGAGCAATATATTAAACATTATTTGAAGAAATTGAAGATATAGGGATATTTGCTAACAGAGAACATTGTTTAAAGAGTGTACAGTGGCCATCAACAGAGAGACATATTCAATGCAAAAAGAAAGTAATAAATCAATGGAAATAAGTATAGGATTACATGGCTATGGGAATCCAAGCATTAGAGGCATATTTGGACTGACTTTCTGAAATTGTCTGAGCTCACAAAGCACAAGGTCCCAGTTGGAGACTAAGGCTTACAATGTGCCTTCTTTGCCAAAGTGTCAAGTGGGATGATGCTAAAAATTCCACTTAGGAGTTGCTGAAAGAATAAGCTCTTTTTCTAGATGTTATCTCCTGTCAAAACTATCTGACATGCAGCTTGGTTGTCCTAAGCATTCACAGTGGAAATTACAGTGGCCTGGGGTGAGAAGGCCAAATATTTTCTGTGGTGATAAAGAGAAATATATTCTTTAAAATGGAATCACTGCAATTGTAAGTACACGTGTCTTTTAATTTAAAAGTGTTAAGTCATTAAAGATTTTAGAAACATAATAATACCCACCTGAGATAAACAAACTAAAGAGGAATTAAAAGACATTAAATGGGGAAATAGAGATTAAAATAAGAGACAGATTTTCTTAAGTGGGCTGTTACCAAGGAAACTAAACAATGTAGCTTTCTAAGTCCTTCATGTTTTCCTCCTATTTCTACTTATATTTAGAAAGACATAATGTGATTCTTTGAAGTATGTCACTGTGCTACTCATACATTACGAAGCGTGATCCCTAAGGAGATCCGGGCTTAAGCAAAAACAGATAGTCGAACATCAGGCTAACTACAAAGTGACATTGCTTCATTTTTAATTAAGAAATTGTCTCTTTAGACTTGACATTCCTGAGTTCATTAAGAGTTTCAAACAAGGCCTTCCAGGAAGGGAGAAGAGCAAGGGTAAGATTTAAGAGCTAATACTTAGTGGAGTTCTTAATCTTTTTTGTCCCATTAACTTCTGAATCCTATCAACTCCCTATCAGGAGAGTGCATAAAAAAGCAAAGGATGATAAAGGAATCCAATTATATTGAAATACATTTGTCAAAATATTTTTTAATTGCGATGTACTAATATGTGTACTTTTTAATTAAGACATTAAATAATAAGGTATAGGGGTAGGCCTAATAACTACCATAATTTTAATGTAACGATAAGTATGACAGAGATTTTGAGACATTTACAACGTCTATAATGTACTTTATTTCTATGCAAATAACACTGGCCGTCTATGTTTGTTTGTTAACTGTGCCCTCCCCTCATGAGGTATTTTTGTAAGCACCATTATGCTGATTATTTTTACATATTGCTGTAAAAAATTAGCATAGCACACTTGTGAAAATACCTCTCAGAGGGAGAGCACAGTTGGCAAACAAACATAGGAGGTGGGCGTTATTTTTGTAAAAATACCACAATATGAAAATATCTGGGATTTCTATTGGTGACAAACTCACCAGTACTGTTAACTGGGTTTTTTTAATGTCTATATATATGACTGAAATAAATGATCGATTTCATTTAAAGGCTAGCAAAAATTCAGATGTAGTTTTTCCCATACAACCATGGACCCCTGAATTCTATTCACTGACACTAAAGAGGTAAAAAAGAAGACTGATCGAATGGAGCCTATTCTATGCCAGACACTGTGATAGGTATAGAGGATACAAAAATGACTGAGAACTTGCCCTTGGCTTTAGGCAAGTGGAAATGTAGAAAGTAACCTACACCAAAAGTCATCTATACAACAAGGAACAAGACAATAGTCTAGTAAAATTAAAAACAGATGTATCACATGGCACAGAGATTCCACTTGGAGATATATTATAGGCTCAGGAACCTAAAGAAGCTGTCATGCATGTGCACAGAAATTATTTTATTTCAGTATTCTTATTAAAATTATTAAATTGTAAACAACCTAATGGTCCATAAATAAAAGTAGATTTTATGTAAAGTGGTATAGATCTAAAAGATAAAATATTGCACAGCAATTAAATGGGTTAATATTAGTTACGATAGTGGAATGATAATGATATAGGTATTAACACATATGTCAATGCTGCACTACCTACATTAAAAAAAAAAAAAAACCCACTGCCATCAAGTCATTTCTGACTCACGGTATCTAATAATAGTTATGGTTTCCATGGGGAAACAGCTAAGACATAATTTGATGGGGAAATAAAGCAAGCACAAGGAAGGCATGTGCCGAATGAGTCATTCATATAATTTAAAATATCATAGTCAAAACAATGCCATTATTTCTTGTAGAATACACACACAGGGACACATAGAAATCAGAATAGAAGAATATACACTAACTTATGATAGCTGTTATCCTGTGGAAAGACAGAGCTAAGAATCATGTGTTAAAATTTTTGTTGTTAGTTGCTGTTGAGTTTGCTCCAACTAGTAGCCACCCCATGTACAAAAGAAAATATTGTTGCCCTCCTGCACGGCCCCACCATCATTGGTGTGCTCAAGCCCATTGTTGCAGCCACTGTGTGGTTTGAGTGACTTCCAACCTAGGTGGCTCATCTGCTAGCACTATACCAGGCAATACTCTGTTGTGGTTGGTTAATTTTCAGAAGTAGATCTCCAGGCCTTTCTTCCTAGTCTTTTAGTCTGGAAGCTCCACTGAAACCCATGCACCATGGGTGACCCCGCTGGTATCTGAAATACTAGTGGAATAGCTTCCAGCATCATAGCAACACGAAAGCCACCACAGTCTGATAAACTGACAGGTGGGTGATGAGTATTAAAGTAGCCTTTGGAATATCTGTAAAACAGTATAACAGAATATTAACATGCTCATACTGAGATGTAGATGTATGGGTGTCTGTGATAAGATCTTAGGAGTAGATGGAAGGGAACAATGTCAAAAGTTTGATGATTTAAACTAGACATAAAAAAAGAAAAAGAAATTCTCCCCTGACGTCTGAGCAACATGGCACTATAGACAGAAGCACCACACCATCCCTCCACAACAAAGATCTGAAAAACTAAGTCAAACAGAGATGAACGTCAATCCTGAAACCCTAAGCATCAAATGAAGAGATAAATGACTCAGCCAAGCACCGAATGGAATAAGAAACTGACAGAGAATGGAGAGCGAGTAGAGATACATGCAGAGGTCCCCTATCAGCCATCGCAGCACGGATCTGCCATCTTGGACTCCTATCAGAGATCAGCGGACAGGGGGTATGTGAAAGCACCTTCATGGAGCGTCCAGCAGGAGACAGAACAACCAGTAACCAGCAATATCTGCTTTACCACCCACCATCTTTCTTTACCCCTACTCGGCCTCCTCTGCTTCCCGTGGCCACAGTCTCTTGGCCGGGAAGCACTGGCTTCACCCCAGTGTTGCTTGGATTTCACCCGCCCGCACTGGTCAGCTCCCTGAGTTGCATTTGTTGGCTGCTGGTGTTGCTTTTTTCCACTACTTTTGATTTCTTGCTTACCTCTCACCACCTCCCCCTCCATTTTCTCAAATACCTGGCTCCATGCACCATCTTTGCTTCTTGCTGAAAGGCTGTGAAACACAGCTTGACTGTGAAATTGTTTATTGGCCCATGCCACAATGCTGGTGGGATCCCTGGGGCTTTTTGTTTGTTTGTTTGACTTGTTCTGTTTTGATTTGTTTGTTTGTTTTCTTTTCCCTTCCTCAGCTTGGGAACCTCTTCTAGCCAAGCAGTACTGCACGGTTTGGGAGCTACTCCCTTACTCTGTGCAGAAACACAGTGGAATCCCAGAGGGCATTTCTTTTTTCTTGTTTTTGCTTTCAACCAATAGTGCTGGCAAAACTGGATGTCTATCTACAAAAAAATGAAACAGGACCCATACCTCACACCATATAGAAAAACTAATTCAAAATGGATCAAAGACCTAAATATAAAGCCAAAAACTATAAAGTTCATAGAAGAAAAAATAGGATCAATGCTAGAATCCTTAATACATGGCATTAACAGGATACAAACCATAAGCAACAACACACAAACTCCAGAAGATAAGCTAGATAACTGGGATCTTCTAAAAATTGAACACTGATGCTCATCAAAAGAGTTCACCAAGAGAGTAAAAAGAGAACCTGCAGACTGGAAAAAAAATTTGGACATTACGAGTCAGACAAAGGTCTAATCTCTATAATCTACAAGAAAATCCAACATCTCTACAACAAAAGGACAAATAATCCATTTAAAAACTGGGCAAAGGAAATAAACAGACACTTAACCAAAGAAGACATTCAAGCGGCCAACAGACATATGAGGAAATGCTTATGATCACTAGCCATTAGAGAAATACAAATTAAAACCACAGTGAGATACCATCTCACCCCGACATTAATGACATGAATCAAAACAATTGATAATAACAAATGTGGGAGAGGATGTGGGGAGATAGGAACTCCTATGCACTACTGGTGGGAATGCAAAATGATATAACCATTTTGGAAAATGATATGGTGCTTCCTTAGAAAGCTAGAAATAGAAATACCATATGATCCAGCAGTCCCACTCCTAGGAATACATCTTAGAGAAATAAGAGTCGTCACTCGAATAGACATATGCACAGCTATGTTCATGGCAGCATTGTTCACAATAGCAAAAAGATGGAAACAACCTAGATGCCCGTCAACAGATGAATGGATAAACGAACTGTGGTACATAACAAACAATGGAGTATTAAGCAATGATAAAGAACAACATGAATCTGTGAAGCATCTCATAACATGGATGAAACTGGAGGACATTATGCTGAGTGAAATAAATCAGTCACAGAAGGACTAATATTGTATGAAACCTCTACTGTAAAAACCCATGAAAAAGTTTACAGGCAAAAAGAAATAATCTTTGTTGGTTACAAGGGATGGGAGGGGTGGGGGGGAATACTAAATAGACAATAGATAAGTGGTAACTTTGGTGAGGGGTAAGACAGTACACAATACTGGGGAAGCCAGCACAACTTGTACAAGGAAAAGTCATGGAAGTTCCACAGACACTTCCAAACTTCCTGAGGGACTGAATTTCTGTGTGGAGGGCTGTGGGGACCATCGTCTCAAGGAACATCTAGCTCAATTGGCATAACACAGTTTATAAAGAAGAGACTCTACATTCTACCTTGGTGAGTAGCTTCTGACGTCTTAAAAGCCTGTGAGCAGCCATCTAAAATACTCCACTGATCTCATCCCTTCAGGAACAAAGGAGAATGAAGAAAACAAGATACAAGGATAAGATTAGTCCAAAGGACTAATGGATCACAGCTACCAAGGCCTCCATCAGACTGAGTCCAGTACAGCTGGATGGTGCCCAGCTACCACCACTGACTGCTCTGACTGGGATCACAATAGAGGGTCCTGGACAGAGCCAGAGAAAAATGTAGAACAAAATTCTAACTCACAGAAAAAGACCAGACTTAATGGCCTGACAGAAACTGGAGAAACCCTGAGAGTATGGCCCCCGGACATCCTTTTATCTCAGTAATGAAGTTACTCCAGAGGTTCAACCTTCAGCCAAAGATTAGACAGGTCCATAAAACAAAACGAGACTAATGGGGCACAACAGTCCAGGGACAAGAACTAGAAGGCAGGAGGGGACAGGAAAGCTGGTAATAGGGAACCCAAGGTTGAGAAGGGACTGTGCTGACATGTCGTGGGGTTGTTAACCATTGTCACAAAACAATATGTATACTAACTGTTCAAAGAGAAACTATTTGTTCTGTAAACCTTCATTTAAAGTACAATAAAAACAAATTAATTAATAACAAAAATAAAATAAAATAAACAAATTCATCCCCAGTGGACTCTCCCAATGTTGAGTCTGGGGACATTCAGAGACAGAATCCATAACACAATTGGTTGTTTTCATAGGCAACTGGAATTTTGAGGGATCATTACTAGTCCCCAACAATGTATTAATTGTGTTTCAATGCTCTATCTTCCTAGAATATGAATCTGATCTCAAAGCATGCATTTCGGTAAGAAAGTATAATGACAACTCATTTTTTTGAGTAATTATTGCAAGCACCAAGCTTTGCAATAATTTAATCCTTGTAACCCTATAAAGGTTATTTTATAGATGAGGCTATTTAGATTGGATAGGTTCAATGACCCACCAAAGGCCACATAGCGAATAAGAGGAGGAGGCAGGATGTGGACTCACTTCATCAGACTCCAGAGTTATGCTCCCAAGCACTGATCTAAGGATGTGCATGCTCACCGCTGATGAATTTAAGACAAACCTTTATAGTCTTGGACCATGACGAGCAAACATACAGGCTTTCTGAGAACGCAATCAGTTGACTCGTCTAAAGACTGAAATAGTACTATTTCTTCCCTGTCAAATATTTTTTAAGTATTTATTGCAAGCTAGATTCCATCATAATAGATCATATATACATAGTGGTTAAGAGCTTGGCCACTAACAAAAAGGTACATAGTTCAAATCCACCAGCCGCTCTTTGGAAACCCTATGGAGCAATTCTACTCTGTCCTATAAGGTCAGTATGAGTCAGAATTGACTCAGCAGCACTCGGCTTGGTTTGGTTCATTGTTCAAATTTTTTAACATGACTATTTACAAGATACTGTGGGAAATGCTGAGGATACAAGGATATATACAGCAAGGTGCCTGACCTGAATGAAATTATAATTTAGTGGGGACAATCAACATACAAAGTGCTAATAATATTATTATAAGTGTTGTAACCAATTATTAGAAATTTGCTTATCTGGCAAAATGAGTTTAAATAAAATTTTAGATGGAGGGGAAATACTTGCCATTATAAAATGAAAAATCCCAACATTCCAATATTGACAGGGAAAATATCTTGATGTGTAGACATAAAATATGGTAATCTAAGCAATAATTCTTACAAAAAATGGAGAGATCTACCAGTTAACATTTTTTTTTTTAAGAATAAGTGGTCATAACAGGAGTACATAATACAAGCAACATGTATTTGATTTAGCCAAACAAGTTAGTCCAATCAACCTTAGTGTCCAACGGAGCGTCAGATATCCTAGCTAATCAGAAGCGATAGCCTTTTTATAGCAGTCTCTAGCACACCCAGAACAAACAAATCAGTATTAGAAGAAATACAATCAGAATGCTTCTGGGAAGTGAGGATGAAGAGACTTTGGCTCAATTTGAGTACATCATCAGGAAACGCCAATCGATTAGAAAAGAACATCATGATTGGAAAATTAGTGTCAGTGAAAACAAGGGAAACCCTCAATGAGATGGACTGACACAATTTCCACAACAATGGGCTCAAACATGCCGATGATTATGGAGTTGGTGTAGGACTAGGCAGCCTTTCCCTCTGCTGTACGTGAGGTTACCAAAATTTACGACAGGAGGACAACTAAGCACAACGAAGCACATCCAGCTTCTCAAACAAAAACCTAAACTACCCAGACCAGATGTATTTCCCCTGCTAAACAATTCAGATTCAAGTAAATAAGCAAATCAATGAGCACTGTGCTCTTTTAAAAAACCATCTAATGGGATCAAATTGACAACAGCAACTTGAAAGGTTAGATAGGAATCTTAGGGGATAGTGAGTTTATGTTAATGGCGGATGAACAGTTCAGCAAAGGAGGGTGAGAATGGTTACACAACTTGAAGAATATAATCAATGCCACTGAATTTGACAAGTAGAAATTGTTGAATTGGTGTATGTCCTGCTGTGTATATTTTCAACAAAAACAAAATAAATTATTTTAAAAAATTAAATACAACACTCAAAATGTACTTAGATGTTTGAAAAACACTGCTGGGTCATAAAGAAAATAATCAGAATATTGTTTAGGAGAAAAAAGAAAAACTTGGAAAGTTTTCCTATTACTATGATTTTTCTAAGGGTATAATAATGATTGATAAATATTTTAAAATGTTATGCTTAAATATCTACTCAAACATTTACATGGAAATAAAATCTTAAAGCTATGTTTCCCAAAGCAGCTATAAAAGGAAATCTGCAGGTCCTTATCTGTGACATTTGTGTATTCATAATTCTAATGTTTATGCTCCATATTTATATGTATTTATAGTTCAACCTAAAAAGGTCCCTGGGTGGCGAGAAACGTTTGTGCTTGACTACTAACCTAAAGGTTGGTGGTTTGAACCCACTCAGCTGCACCAAGGGAGAAAGGCCTGGTGATCTGTTTCCATAAAAATTACAGTCAAGAAAATCCTAGGGAGCAGTTCTACTGTGTACCCATATATGAAGTCGCCATGAGTCCTAATCAACTTGATGGCAATGGGTTTGGTTTGGTTTATATTTCAACCTAAGAAATCTTAAAGTGTAGTGTGGTGGTTATTCATGCTCAAGCTCTGCCCCCAAAGGCTATGAACTTAGAAATACTGAACAAGACTGCTTCGATCTCATCAAGGCGTGCGTCATTGCTTTTGTTTTGTACAGAACGAGGTAAGGCTCATTATACTTATTTCATTTTGTAATGTTGTAATTTGATTTTGCAATTTAGGGAAATCATGGTATTCACTGATACTGATTGATAGAAAAAATGATGTAAAATAGTGAGATTTTTCTAGCTTACCAGTAACATGGAAATATTTCTATTACATGGTTTAAGAAGGTAGGACCCTGATATGATAAAATTTATGCATTTATTCATTTGCTAATGCATTAAAAACAATTTAATTAGTAATTGCTACTTTTAAGGTAATGAGCTCTGAGTATACAAATAAATCCAAAATAGCTCCAGCCCTCATGGAAAGTGTTCATATCTCTAACATGTTAGCCCAATTATTTATGTCATTTGTATCTATTATTATAACATGATAATTATTAATTAACCAATCTTATACAATTGGGGGCAGTATTCACTCCACATCAGTGCTAGAAATGCCACTTAAGCCTAGTAAATTCAGGTAAAGCAAACCAAAATAAAGATTTCTTTTTAAAATGGATCTATATATATATATATTTTTTTTTTTTGAGTTGTGTGATGTTCCCATATATCAAATAATCCTTACCTACTTTCCACCCACTTCCAATGCCCAGTTTTTCAACATCTGGAACTAACTTGATTCACCTTCTTCCCCACAGAAATTTACAAACTTTTCTAAAGTTTCTTCTACCGAACTTGGTGGACTGTAATACTATAAGAAGAAAAGGATGTGCTGTGGTTAAATGATGCAGAAAAGGATTGTACTAAATCAACTTAAACAGGTATATTTACTGTAAAATTTATCAGAAGCTTTAATACACTAGTATGTATTGTGATTCATTACTTAGTCCAACCTTTTAATCCCAGGTCTTCATGAGGTCATAGATGTATTCTTATTAAACCTGCAAGCAATTGGAAAGAACAGCTGATGTACTAGTTCTGGGGAGGGCCGATTTTTTTCTATAAAGGACTAGATACTTCAGCCTTGTGGACCATATGGTTTTTGTCGTAACTACGCAACTCTGCTGTTGTACAAAAGCAGTCATAGACAATGCATAAACAAATGAGTGTGGCTGTGTTAAAATGAAAGTTTTTTTAAAAAACAATGGGCCAGATTTGGCCCACAGGCCATAGTACGCTGATCCCTGTACTAGTTGTCAGAAATAGAAACAAAAAATGTTATGTTCTGGCTCACAGCCACCATATAGGACAGAGTAGAACTGCCCCATGAGGTTTCCAAGCTTATGAATCTTTACGGAAGCAAACTGCCACATCTTTCTTCCATGGAGCAGCTGGTGGGTTCGAACCATCAACCTTCCAGTTAGCAGCTGAGCACTTAACCACTGTGCCACCAGGGCTCCCTAATGTTCTGGTATAATTGCTAAGCCTGCTAAATCTATGAAATTGGAATTTAATACATATGATTATAATATATTGCATTCCAAGTCAACAATTCAACTTCATAAATAGAATAAGGAAGAGACACGGTGTAATAGTACGTGTATAGGTTGATTGAAAGTTCAATGGTCTTCAATTGAATATATCTCCCAAGGAAGACAAAAATACCTCTGTAGCACATAAAACTATAACATCACATAAACCTCTACCCGAGTCAAGCCACATTTGGAGTGTAACATCAATTCCAGAAACTTCCATTTGAAGGGTGCCTTGGAAACAGGAGCATGGCTGGTGAGGTGAGATAATTGGGATCATGTAAGAGAAATAGTTTCAAAGAAATATGACTTTTTAACCTGGAGAAAAAAAGACTTCAATGGCACAAGACATCTGTCTTCAGACATACTGATGGTTATTATGTGAAAGATGAATTATATTTCTTCTGAATGGTTCCTGGTTGGTTGGGTCCTGAGTCCGAATTGAAATTATTACAGGATTTAAGTTCAACAAAAGGAAGAATTTTCTGACAAATCTAGCTGTCCCCAAATAAAATAGATCCTTTTGGCAGCCAGAAATCTTCCATTTGAGGAAGCCTTCCTCTACTGAGGACCCCAATGGTGCAGTGGTTCAGAGTTCAGCTGCTAACCAAAAGCTTGGCAGTTCGACTCCACCAGCCACTCTTTGGAAATCCTATGGGACAGTTCTACTTTGTCCTATAGGGTTGCTATGAATCAGAATTGACTCGACGGCAGCGGGTTTCAGGTATTAGACAGGTCTCCATGATCACTTTTTTAAACACTACAGAGAGAATTCAATTACTAACTAGATTTGTATTCAAGTATATAATTCTCTGACTTCATTTACCTGTGAAAATTAAGTTGCCAATTAGCTTTATCATGAAAACCTTTACCATTATTTTTAAAACAAAATTTTAATTTCTGACTGAATATCAACATTTTATCTTTACTACCTATCTTGCACCTTATACCTTTTCAGTACCACGTTTAATCACATTTCAAAAAAAAGTGTTACTGATGGAGTCTAGAAAACAAAGGATTTGGACATTAACATTGGTGTTTCTAATAATTACAGTAACCGTGTGATTAAGGAGACCCGAGTAGCCTTGGTTTGTCTCTTTGGTTTTAATACTTAAAATGCAATGTGACTTTTTAAAAGCAAACGTTGCAGAAAAATGTGAAGCCTAGACACTGCAATCCCATCATCAAGTTCCAGTCAAGCTCCAAGTAACAGCACTGATTGCAATACGACTTTGTGCTGACCTTCTGCAGACAGACTGTATACCGGGGTACACTGCAGTGCTGACCAGTGCGCCTGCAACATTCCTTCTTGTCGTTTGAAGATCCACGTATCCTCAGTTAACGATGAGCTTGTTATTATGTGACATCTGTACAAATCAATTACTGTGGTGAGTTTTCCTCACTGCTAGCATATCCTCCTCTTCATTTCTCACTGCAAAGTACTACGAAGTTTAGGAGGTGTTCACACTCAGGATTGTCAATATAAATTGTGAGTTAGTTTTAATTCATGGGTTCAAAGTTATTGCAGTTAAGCAAAGTTCACAAAATAGAAAAGCTTAAAAAAGTTTAAAATACATAGAAGAAACATGCTATCTTAGAAAGAAAAGGGGAGAGTTTTACTCTTCAGTTAACACACACAGAAAAGCTCTTTTTCAAATCTGGGGAAATGTTCTGTTGGAGGAAGTTTACAAGGTAGTATAGATTATTTCATTCTCTAGGTAAGAGTCAGTCAACAAAAAGTTATAAAAATTCATCTGCATATTTCTCAGCTTCTAACTTTAAAATTCAATCTGGGGATTAACAGGAATGGAGGAAACTGTTGGTTTAATTGGTGGAGAGATTCTTTTCTCTCTTACAAGATTGTCAGAATGCGGCAGTGGATGACATTCACAAGCATAGCGTTGAGTGTAGAAATGACATTATTCTTGCTATTCAAAGTTCAGAAAATTCACAAAATTAGGAATAGAAAATATGGTTGCACTATCTTTTGATCAATTTTCTCTCTATCCAACCACTGGGAAATAAAATTGTTTAAAAAACACTAAAAAGATTTTGAATAATGTAGGGGACACATAAAAATGTGAATGGTCTTCACACGGATGTTGTCAGCCCTGACTGCTCAGTCCAGTTTTGGATTATAGCATGTTTCTTTGGGGTTTATATTTGGTTTGTATTAACCATTATCATCTGTCTTCACTGTATACAATTTCTTTAAATGAATGTTTTGATATTTGAATACTGTGCACCATTTACAAACAAAATAATAAGAAAATGTTCTCAATAGCATTTTTTATTGCTGACATGATAATGTCAGGAAAGTATATTTATGTATATTTATAGAGTATACAGTTATACATACACATCAAATACCACATTTTTACATAAATAACACATCTTCTATGTTTGTTTGCCAGCTGCACCCTCCCCCCACAAAGTATTTTTGTAAGTGTGCTATATAATTTTTTTTTCAAGCAACATGTAAAAAAAATTAACACAGCAAGCTTTTAGGAAAATACCTCATGGGGGAAGGGCACAGTTGGCAATTAAATGTAGAAGGTGCGCATTATTTGTGTAAATATGATAAATATTTAAATGGATAATAACATTCTATGACATTGTTTTTATGTTGCTACTATATGACTTCACCTATTCTAAGAATTAAGTAGTGAGCACTAAAAAACACATGCATAAAACAAACAGAACTGAAGTCAGGCCAAAATTACCAAAGGGGAAAATACAAAAGATATTGTATCAGAAAATATATGTAATGTTTTTTCTTCACTGATGCAATTCACTAAAAAAATTACTTGATTCTTTTCTTTCATGGCATAATCAGAAGCTTGTAACATCAATGAGGCTTATGACATCTTTAAAAACATTTTCTACAAATCTCCAACCTCATGCAGAGCCAATCAATCTCAGTAGGACATTGTGCCCTACTTTGCTGAGACTGTCCTCCTACACAGGGCCATCAACTGCAGAAGAAAAAATATCCACTTACACACACACATCTTCAAATTCACTTTCTTTCTCTCTACTGTTTCCGAAAAGGTTATCTACCTGTACTCTGTTATGTACCTGTACTCTGGATGTGTCACTATGTAAATTGAATATTTGTTATTCATTTATGTTTTTTTTAACTCTGTGGTTTCTTTTTGTTCCACCTTCCATGTGCTCAGGTGTCCTAATCCAATAAACGAATTCATACATATATACAATCCTTCAATTCGCTATTCTTTCAAGCTGTCACTCAGTCTCTTCTTTTATCTATGGTTAATTCATTTGAAAGTTGTCTACATCCGATATTCCTTCCACGACACCACCCCATCTTTGTATTTCCTACCTGCAGTCTGCCCTCTCCTTTACTTCTTTATTGAAACTTCCTTTACAAATGGACAAATAGCTTCCCTAATCTCAATTCCAAAGGGCTTTCTCACTTCTTAGTCATCTTTGTTTTCTCTATTAAAATCTTCCCTAGAATGTAAAAGACCTATACAAAGAAAACTACAAAACACTACTACAAGAAACCCAAAAGGATCTACATAAATGGAAAAACATACCATGCTCATGGATAGGTAGACTCGACATTGTGAAAATGACAATTCTACCCAAAGCAATTTACAAATACAATGCAATCTCGATCCAAATACCAACAACATTCT
>NW_004444025.1:1465954-1475102 GCF_000243295.1 Trichechus manatus latirostris
CCCAGACACCTTTTTAGCTCAGTGGTGAAGTCACTTCCGAGACTCACCGTTCAGCTGGGGATTGGACGGCACCATAAAACAAAACGAGACTAATGAGGCACAGCTGTCCAGGGCCAAGGGCTATAGGGCAGAAGGGGACAGGAAAGCTGGTGATAAGGAACCCAAGGTTGAGTAAGGACAGTGTTGATGTGTAGTGAGGTTGTTAACCATTGTCATAGGGCAACATGTGTACTAACTGTCTAATGAGAAACTAGTCTGTTCTGTGAACCTTCATCTAAAGTGAGAATAGCAGGACACCTGGAAGAGCGTAGTCGATGTCACTGAAGTATACCGTAGAAATTTTTGAAATGGTGTATCTTTGGCTATGTATATTTGCACCAAAAAAAAAGGTCGAGAAGGGAGAGGGTTGAAATGTTGTGGGGTTGTTAACCAGTGTCATAAAACAATATGTGTACTACTGTTCAATGAGTAACTATTTGTTCTGTAAACCTTCACCTGAAGTACAATTAAAAAAAAAAGTCTTCCCTAGATTCCATGAGAAACTCATTTGATTTTTTTCCCCTGCAACTCTAACATTTCTCTTTCAGTTTTTCTCTAACTCCATTTCCATTTGTTTTCTTCTATACAAACATATTTCTCAAGGTTTATTCCCTCATTTTGTATATATTTTCCCTTCAAAATCTATCCTCAGCCTTCTTATCTTTTCTCACAGTCTTTAGCAATCTTGTCTACAGAAATGACTCCTTCATTCTTAGATCTAATCCAAATGTCCTGTCGCCTAAGCTCTAGCCCTGTGGGTGCAACTGTGTACTAGACATTGTCTCCTGGATGCCTCTAATGAAGCCACAAATTCAATATGACCAAAGCAATACTCTCCACCCTCTCCCTCAAAATCAATTCCTCCTTCTGACCTGTCTATTTCTTTCTAAGACTCCTCTATCATTCTCCTAGATCACTGATTATTTATAACCTCTCTGTTTTGGGATATACTGACACAGTTGAAAAAGCATATATGTCCACAGTGCTTTTAAAATCAATTTCCTCCTTTCGATCCCACTTAAAAGACAATTTTATTGCAAACCCTCATAACTTGCCATCTTGCTTCCAGGCCTTTTTGCTCTAATTCACTGAAAACAACAATGTCCAATTTATTTATTTTTTAAGTTACCAGGTGTCTCTTTAAAGACACTGAATTACTCCCTTGATACATACACTCTTCATTAAAGTACTCTACAAAGTGTTCTCTAGCCTCTATTCCAGCTTTATATCCCACTGCTCCCCAACGTCTCTCATCATTTTCTTCTTCTGAGACATTACTCACGCTTCATCCATTCCCAGGAATCCCTGCTCTCTCTTTCTCCCTACCAAATCTCATGTCAAAACCTACTCATTCCTGAAGACCACCAGTTCAGATTTCACCTCCTTCAGATCTGTCTTTTCTAATCCTCTCAATCATCTTAAAACCCTTAGATAATGGCAATTAGCTTATTCTGATTGTACTTCAGATTCAATGTCCGACTACTTTACAAGCTTCTGGAGTGACTATTTTTATAACAGTCTGTAACATCAAACAAAGAACATTAAACAGAGTAGTTTTCCATTAAATATTTGTTAAATTTTTAAATTTTGTGCTTTATTCACTCTTAAACTTGATACTCAAAGCTGGGCTTTAAGTAATATAGAAATCTAATTCGTTTTCAAAATTTTGGGGAAAGAAAATAAAAAAATTGTGACATATTTAGTTGAGCAATAAAATCTTTCTCAATAAATGTAAATCACATAGAAAATGGTTAATAATCAAGAAGAAATCTAATGAATTGAAAGATTCTAAGAAAAAGGATACACATTTTTTGCCTGTTTGTTCAAAAGGCAGAAAAAAAGTACACTAAAAATGAAGAAATTTAGAAGTGAGAAAAACGTCTTTACTCTTTTCAGTAATTCTTTTAAAATGTTGCTGGAAATGTGTTGCCCTTGATAGTTTTTTGGTATCACCAAGAAAGAAATTAAAACTTAAAAATTTGCAAAACTTAGATGTTCTATTTCTGCTTTAATTTATTCTCTTTACAGACCTTATATAACACTTACTGGAAAAAAAAAAAAAAACAGTTTAAGCTAAAGAATTTATTTGGAATCTTAAACTTATATAAATACTCCTACATTATTTCCCTAAATTAATATGAAGTTTCCAGTCACAAGAGTCAAAATATTATAACTTATTGTTTCAGGCCAAAGTTCTAGAAGCTCCAAGTGTTGAAGATTTCAGAGAGTAATAGTAAGCAGCTGATGGAGGTAAGGGACAGCAGGTAATAGCTGCAGTTTGTAGGTGATTCTTTCAAAGAACATTGGGGTGTTTGAGGAAAGGTTTTTGGTTTTCCCTAACAACATTTGGATTTGATTCCTCATCGTTGTACTGGCAAGAATCTGCCTCACAATATACACTGATGTGACTGAAGCAACTCACAAGTGAATCCTGTGAAGGCCACACTTTAAACGCAGCAACAGTTCAACTACAACAAGCATGACCAAACATTTAAAGCAGTCATTGAAAAACACTGTAGAATCTACTGTAAAAATAATTCTTTCAGCTCTGTACAGTTAACCCTACTAGGCTTGAAATCTTGCCCATATTCAGAAATGAAACTGATTTTCACAATTATGGATAACATGTAGCAAAAAATACGTCTAAAAAAATAAAAAGAACACATTAGTCTGTCGAAGCAAACAAATCTCTGGTTTCCAAGGCACCAACCTTGGGAGGAGCAACCAGTTTTAAAGCTATCCTAGTTTTCCAAAGCGCAAGAGAATTAGAAAATCTCAGCAGGGCTTAGCTTTTGACTTAACCTACTTCTTATCGTAAATTGTCCAAGGTATTTCTCCCTCATTTCATTCCTTTTTCAGGAAAAAAAAAAAGAGAGAGAGAGAGTTCATTTCTGTTTTTCTATTTAGGAGGTATTTCAAAATGAATATTATTTTAATTTTTTTCAATGTTTATTTTCCTTTTTTTTTAATGTATGTATATTTTAACCTTTAATCATGTTCCTGGAAACTTCTATCTCTTGTACTAAAGCAAAAACAGAATATTTTATGCCAAGGCCTTTTTTTTCTCCTTTTTATGTGATGTATATTTTACAGGATGAATTTAAATGGCCCTTTTTAAAGTATATTCTTCCAAAGTGGATTTTAAAGTTTCATTATTTTCCTTGATACACTGGATAAATCAAAGTGAAAATTTTGACTAATTGCTAATTCTCTTCATTTCCCTGGAGGAGCCCTGGTGGCACGGTGGTTAAAATGATCGGCTACTAACCAAAAGCTTGGTGGTTCCAACCCATCAGCTGCTCTGTGGGAGAAAGATGTGGCAATCTGCTTCTGTAAAGATTTACAACTTTGGAAACTCTATGGAGCAGTTCGACTCAGTCCTATAGAGTTGCTATGAGTCAGATTCAACCTGAGGGCAGTGAGTTTCCATTCTCTATAAAATCCAGTTAGTAATTCCGAGTTATAATCAGGAACTGTATAAAATATATAGAGAATTGAAAATCAGAACATTCCATCGGTAATGATACCAACAAATATGTCTTCTCAGAGCTGGAATAGTTCATTTATAAATTGCCCGTTTTTTAAAGACTGGTGGAACCAAGAACTTGATCTATCAGTTTTGAAACATGCCCTGAAGCACAAACACGAAAAGAGACAGACAATCTCAGAAGAGGAATGATGTCTGCGTCACACCTGGCAGCACGCCTGAGAGAAGCTTCAAAGAACCAAGGAAGCTGCTTTTAGGTTGCGGAGAGGATGAGCAGAGTTAATGAAGCCATTTTCTAGGCTTTTACAAAATCTTTCACTAAAGTTCTAAAGACTGTCGTGATTCTCTCAGGTGCCTGAGGCCTTGGAGAAGAAAATTTCACTCAGTTTTAATTAACACTTCGTATGGCCTATGAGCAAATGGGAGAAACGTGGCTGGGAGTGTTCCTTCATTTGCTGCCCTTATCTTCCCTAAATGTGATTTATGAGCCTACATTGCATGCATATCTTAACACAGAAAATTTCCTTCTGGGTGGAATAAATACATTTGCTGGATTCTGATGGAAAACAATCTGGAATTCTTAGAATGAAAACGGAGAATCAAACAAGCGAGGAGTAAAAAATGAAGGTAATTCTATGAATTTTTCAAAGAAATCCTTAGATGAAAAGAAATGATATATCTTCAGTAAAGTACAGAGATGGTGCTGTCACACTCTAGGACAGTGAAGGCAAAGTTAATTTTTTTTTTTTTAATGTTTTAGGTGAAAGTTTTCAGCACAAATTAGTGTTTCATTCAAAAACTTATACACAAATTGTTTAGTGACATTGATTGCAACCCCTGCAATGTATCAGCACTGTTCCCCTTTTTCCGCTCCACCTCAAGTTCTTCGTATCCATTTGTCCAGTTTTCCTGTCCCTTCCTGCCCTCTAAGAAGGATGTTCCTCACATGTGTTATTGTTTGTTTTACAGGCCTGTCTAATCTTTGGCTGAAAAGTGAAATTTGGGAGTAGCTTCAGTTCTGAATTAGCAAGCTATCCAGGACCATATCAATATCATCAGTCAGAACAAGGCCAGGGACCGACTGTGGAATGACATCAACAACATCATACATGAAGAAAGGAAAAAGTCATTAAAAAGACAGGAAAGAAGGAAAAGACCAAAACGGATGTCCGAAGAGACTCTGAAACTTGTTCTTGAACATCAAGTAGCTAAATCGAGAGGAAGACATGAAGTAAAAGAGCTGAACAGAAGATTTCAAAGGGCAGCTCAAGAAGACAAAGTAAATTATAACAATGACATGTGCAAAGAGCTGGAGATAGAAAACCAAAAGGGAAGAGCACGCTCGGCATTTCTCAAGCTGAAGAAAAAATTCAGGCCTCGAGTTGCAATAGTGAAGGATTTTATGGGGAAAATACTAAGCGACTCAGGGAACATCAAAGAAGATAGAAGGAATACACAGAGTCACTGTAGTAAACAAAATTGGTTGACGTTCAACCATTTTAAGAGGTACCATTTGAGCAGGAAACAATGGCACTGAAGGAAGAAGTCTAAGCTGCGCTGAAGACATTGGCAAAAAACAAGGCTCCAGGAGTTGATAGAATACCAATTGAAATGTTTCAACAAATGGACGTAGCGTTGGAAGTACTCACTCATCTATGCTAAGAAATTTGGAAGACAGCTGCCTGGCCAACCAACTGGAAGAGATCTATATTTATGCCTATTCCCAAGAAAGGTGATCCTACTGAATGCAGAAATTATCTAATAATATCATTAATATTACACGCAAGTAAAATTTTGCTGAAGATCATTCAAAAAGTGGCTGCAACAGTATGTCAACAGGAAACTGCCAGATATTCAAGCTGGATTAAGAAGAGGACATGGAATGAGGGATATCATTGCTGATGTCGGATGAATCCTGGCTGAAAGCAGAGAATACCAGAAAGATGTTTACCTGTTTTAGTGGCTATGCAAAGGCATTGGACTGTGTGGATCATAACAAATTATGGACAACATTGCAAAGAATGAGAATTCCAGAACACTTAATAGTGCTCATGAGGAACCTGTCCATAGATCAAGAGGCAGTTGTTTGTACAGAACAAGGGGATGCTGCATGGTTTAAAGTCAGGAAAGGTGTGCATCAGGGTTGCATCCTTTCACCAAACTTATTCAATCTGTATGCTGAGCAAATAATCCAAGAAGCTGGACTCTGTGAAGAAGAACGGGACATCAGGATTGGAGGAAGACTTACTAACAACCTGTGTTATGCAGATGACACAACCTTCCTTGCTGAAAGTGAAGAGGACTTGCAGCACTTACTGATGAAGATTGAAGATCAAAGACCACAGCCTTCATTAAGCATTACACCTCAACATAAAGAAAAATTCTCACAACTGGACCAATAAGAAACATCATGATAAATGGGGAAAAGATTGAAGTTGTCAAGGATTTCATTTTACTTGGATCCACAATCAACATACATGGAAGCAGCAGTCAAGAAATCAAAAGACGCATTGCATTAGGCAAATCTGCTGCAAAAGACCTCTTTAAACTGTTGAAAAGCAAAGATGTCACCTTGAAGACTAAGGTGCACCTGATCCAAGCCACGGTGTTTTCAATTGCCTTCTACGCATGTGAAAGCTGGACAGTGAATAAGGAAGGCCGAAGAATTGACGCCTTTGAATTGTGGTGTTGGAGAGGAATATTGAGTATACCATGGACTGCCAAAAGAAAGAACAAATCTGTCTTGGAAGAAGTACAACCAGAATGCTCCTTAGAAGCAAGGATGGCGAGATCACATCTCACATACTTTGGACATGTTGTCAGAAGGGATCAGTCTCTGGAGAAGAACATCATGCTTGGTAAAGTAGAGGGTCAGTGAAAAAGAAGAAGATCCTCAACCAGATGGATTGACACAGTAGCTGAAACAATGGGCTTAAGCAGAACAATGATTGGGAAGATGGCACAGGACAGGGCAGTGTTTCCTTCTGTTATGCATAGGATTGGTATGAGTTGGAACCAACTCCATGGCACCTAATAACAACAACAATCAGGACCATAGTCTCAGTGATTCCTCCAGTCTTGTCAGATCAGTAAGCCTGGTCTTTTTTTTTTTTTAGAATTTGAATTTTGTTCTACATTTTTCTCCCGCTCTGTCTGGTACTCTCTATTGTGATCTCTGTCAGAGAAGTAGGTGGTGGTAGCTGGACAATACCCAGTTCTGGGCTCAGGCTGGTGGAGGCTGTGACTCATGTGATCCATTAGTCCTTTGGGTTAATATTTTCCTGTGTCTTTGGTTTTCTTCTCTCTCCTTTGCTTCAAACATGATGGGACCAATGGAAGTCTTTTTTTTTTTTATTATGATTGTACTTTAAGTGAATGTTTACAATTCAAGTTAGCCTCTCATACAAAAATGTATACATTGTCATGTGACCCTAATTGATCTCCCTATACTGTGACATCACATTCCTCCTTTCCACTCCTGATTTCCTGTATCCATTCAACCAGCTTCTGACCCTCTCTTCTTGCTCATCTCACCTCCCGAAAGGAGCTGCCCATTTAGGCTCAAGTATCTATTTGAACTAAGAAGCACACTCTTCACGAGTCAACAGAAGTCTTTTAGATGGCCACTCACAAGCTTTTAAGTCTCCAGATACTACTCACCAAAGTAAGATGTAGAATATTTTCTTTATGAACTATCCTATACCAATTGACCTAGATGTCCCTCAAGACAATGGTCCCCAGCCCTCAGCCCCAGTAACTCGGTTCCTCAAACTGTTTGGATGTGTCTAGGAAGTTTCTATGACTTTGACATGATCAAGTTGTGCTGTCTTCCCCTATATTGTGTGTAGTCTTTCCCGTCACCGAAGTTAGCACTTGCCTTGGTGGTGCAGTAGTTAAGAGATTGGCTGCTAACAAAAAATGTCAGCAGCTCAAATCCACCAGCTGCTCCTTGGAAACCCTATGGGGCAGTTCTACTCTGTCCTATAAGGTCGCTATGAGTTGGAATCGACTTGATGGCAACGGGTTTGATATTTTTGTTGTTTACTATCTAGTTAGTGATTTTCCCTCCCCACCCCTCCTCGTAACCATCAAAGATTGTTTTTTCTGTGTATAAACCTTATCTTGGTTTTTTATAATAGTGGTCTCATATAATATATGTCCTTTTGTTATTGGCTTGTTTCATTCAGTATAATGCCCTCCAGATTCATTCATGTTGTGAGACGTTTCACAGATTCATATTGTTCTTTATTGTTGCATAGTATTCCATAGTATGTATGTACCGTAATTTATTTATCCATTCATCTGTTGACGGGTAATTTTTTTTATATTAAGACATACTTAGAGAACTTGCCTTCCTTCATAGTTGACAGTTCAGTACTTTGGCCTGGCATTGAGCTCTGCTGGGCTCTTCCTAAGGACAGGACATTCTGTGAGATGTTTGTAAGCAGTACCCTCACAAAAGAGTAACCATGCTAAAATAACACAAGCCTTTAAAAAGAAAGAAAGAAAAACCTCATAAACTAAACCACATTTATCACTAGAGCCAGAAGAGGAATCAGAAATTTAATGTATAAGAATGCCATGTAATAGAGGCAGTCCCCGAATTATGAACAAGTTCTGAGTTCCATTCCTAAGTTTTCTTTAAGTCAAGTTTGTACTAAGTTGAAACAGGTACAGTTTGTATCTAATGCCAGTTAGTCAAATGTTTGCCTTAGTATAAAGTATATAGTGCACCTTTCTAGGCATAAAAAAATTAAAGAAACTTTTTCAGATACATTAAACATCTTTAGCATAATAATACAGCAATAATTATAATAATGTTTTGATGCGTGTCACAAAGTAACATCTGCTTGTTATTACGAACCACGGTATGTACTTCAAAATTTCAATCTTAATAGGCTTTAGGGGGGTTGGCTCATCATTACGGGTTGTCCACAAGTCAGATGTTCGTAACCTAGGGACTGCCTGTATTCAATATAAGATTTGATATTGCATATATTTAATATTTTCAAACAGTAATTATGAACTACTGAGATCTTTCCATTTCTGCTACTTACATGTCTATTATTTTTTTCTCTTTTTGTTGAAGTCTTTTCAAACGACAGTGTATACTTACTCCTTCACTTAACCCATCACCTCATGCAATCTGTTTTCCCTGCACTGAAGTAAATCTGGTATCTGTAACTTCACCAGGTATACAAATGTAATAGTTCTTAGTCCTTATCCTCCAACTGATGGAACTGACACACTCTTTCCTTTCTATAAAACTCCCCATCGTTGTCGATTTCTATTGCCCTATGCAATCATCTTCTCACTGTTTTATTCCCGTCATGTCTAATTTCCATATCATCTTTCCCCTATAAGCATTCCCAAGGTTTTGGTTTTTTGTTTGCTTGTTATTCTCTACTTTCTTCACAACCTCTATACTATCTTCTTATCATTCCAGTCCTGTCTTCTTTCATGATCCATGGTCTCTAAAGCTTCCACCACTGTCGTGGATTGAATTATGTCCCCCAAAAATGTGTGTATCAATTTGGCTGGGCCATGATTCCTGGTATTGTGTGATTTTCCTATATGTTGTAAATCCTACCTCTATGATGTTAATGAGGGAGGATGGGTGGC
>NW_004444025.1:1475705-1483611 GCF_000243295.1 Trichechus manatus latirostris
TGATCATTTTTTCAGATGTTTCTCAAGTTTCAACTTACCATATTATTTGGCTCAGTCCTACATGCATCCTACATACTAGGCTGAAAACTCTTTAAGTCAGGCATCTTCCAACTCAGAGGTCTCTCCTAGAAAGTGTTCATATTATACTTGTTTTCCAATTAAGTGAATTTGATAATTCAGTAAATTCACTGTACTCAGAAAGTCACTCATAGAAAGAATAATTAACGTTGAGCTGTCAGCATCTCCAGTCTTTACTAAAACGTTAATGACCACACTGTCCCTGCAATAGAAAATACTAGCTGGGGGAAAGGTAGAGAATTTACATTCCAGAAGATTCACTCCAGGGCACAAACCAGGTAGGAAGGAGGACTTTGCATGATTAGAATATGAATCTGCACTGTTGGTCACATAATTGCTTGTAAAGAAAGGGTGCTGCAGATATTAATCCTTGCTGATTCCTCTGAATAGTGAAGACTCGTATTTCACACAACCTCTACCAGTTGTCACGATTCTTCACATCTAATCTTTGGGTCTTTCTTCTGTTCGTTTTACCTGATGATGATGGCATTCTCTTTGTCTGAAAGGAAAATAAACGGGTAAGTCAATGTCTTTATGAAAGGGATTAAGCACATAATTATATGGCAGAATGGGGGTGAAAGGATGGATTTCATTGTCTCATTGCATGGGTGAAAAGTACAAAGACTAAACTAGGAATTCAGGAAGGAGAGAAGGCCTCAACGTAACTGACATTACTTGAAGGGGCAATTACCTACATGAGTAAATCTAAAAGGCAAGTATAGGTTTACAAGACACTTCAAAATAACAGAGCTATGTGGCAATGCACTAAATACTTGAAAATAACATTTTAGTAAAGCGAAAATCATTCAGTCAGTTTTTCAGACAATAAACGACCTGCAGTAAACGGTATTAAATAAAGAATATCTTACTGTTCCCCAATTATTTTCCAAATATTTACCACTAGTATGAAGGACAGTGTATAGTTATATTAACTTTACTTTTCATAAGAAATAGAGGTGTCTGTATTTCTTTTTTGTGTATATGTGTTATTATATATAGTATAATAGCAGTTGTGACATTTAGCGAAGACACACTACAAAACAGCTGAAACATTGTCTCCATAGTAACAGTTTGTAAGAAAATACAGGAACTTAAGGGAATTTTACATACAAAGGAAGCGCATTTGACTTTTAGTCGCTAAATCATCAAAAAAGATTCTGTCCGAATTATTCTTTGAAGTAAATAAGGAAAATCTTGCTGCCAGAGTTACATTTAGTGCCCTATAGCAGCGATTTCCTTATTCACATCTCGAAGAATAAGAGTAAAATGCTTCTGAAACTGTCTACCTCTCACCTGATCGTCTGTGGCAAAATAATTCCATGTTCAGTATGGACATAGACACTTGTAGTGCCCACCTGGAGTTGAAAGACCATTCAACGTTCTGTATTTCTAATCGTAACATACAAATGAACGTTCAGTTCAATAAATGCACAAGGCATTGGGTAATGAAGAAGATAGAAAGGTGAGGATTTCCAATCTAGCAGGGAAGAAAAGACAAAGACTACAAATAATAGAGCACAATTCAAAAGGTGGCAAGGAATATAAAGCAGTGCCAAGCAAGGTGCTATTGTAGCACAAGGATAAAGAGATTACTTTGGACTGTAATCAAATCAGTCTTCATGGAGGAGGTTGCAGTTATTCTGAACTTTAATAAATATGATGGATTTGAAGAGGCAAAGATATAGGCAAGTATATTTTAGAACGGTCTTGTAGAAAAGGCAAACAGCATGGTACATTTGAAAAATATTTCAATAGAAATTAAATGAAAGACAGTAACATGGAAGAGATTTTGTCTTGTAAATTATTGTCGTTGTTAGGTGCCATCGAGTTGGTTCCGGTCTCACGGCAACCCTATGTACAACAGAACGAGACACTGAATGATCCTGTGCCATTCTCATGATCATGGTTGTGCCTGAGTCCACTGTTGCACCCACTGTGTCAATCCATCTCGTTGTAAGTTATAGATACTAGATAAATCTTGGTTGAATTAAATTTAACTATATTGAAAATAATTTAACTAATAACGAATTGGAAGGAATTAAGGGTTTGGGAGGGGCCTATCCATGGTGGATTTTGAAAATTATTCTATGGATTTAGAACTTATTACGTTGGAAATTAATTTACTTATTTAATACATATTTATTAATTGCTTAATACATATGAAACATTTCCAGAGTTTCTAGGAATTCAAAGATAAAACACAGTTTTTGAGCTTTGGGATGTCATTAACTGGTGGTCCTGGCCCAGGGTTAATGACAGTGGGTTTATTGAAGTGATGTCTGACCCAAGCTAAAAAGCTCAGTGAGAGTTCTACAGGCAAAGAGGACAAGAAATAGAATTCCTGGGAAAGGTAGCTTGTGGACTAAAGGCACAGGGGCTAGGAACAGTGCAGAGTGTGTTAGGGTTGTCCTGAATTCCCTAGACTTCTGATTTTAGCACTGAAAGTTTCATGGTTCAGGAATCCCCTCAATCTTAAACAAATTGAGATCATAGATCAGTCTCCCGTGTGGTGAGTGTTGACAGGGGAAGACCACAAGTTCAATAATTCAGAATAAAAAACTGGTCAAATAAAAGCAACATTGCTTTTAACCTTGAATAATCTAAATTTTTATTTACCTTGTAAGATTAGGTAAATTGTTACGAGTAAGCTTGCATTTTAGGCTATGGGTTGCTTAAATTTATTGGAACTGTACCTTCAGATTCTTAGATTTTTCCTATTAAAAATATCACAGTAAATCTTATAATATTCCCATGATAGCCTTACCTCTGTAGTCGTCATGATACCTTTAGATGTCCCTGTTGTACTAGAGGATAAAAATATCTTAGTAAATTTTTAGCATATACACAGAATTTTCTCTTAGATATTTATTTAACTAATAATTAATTAAACCATTTGTCATGGATTGAATTGTGTCCCCCAAAAATATCTGTCATGATTCCCAGTGTTCTCTACCATTTTGTCATTTGATGAGATTTTCTTATGTGTTATAAATCCTATCACTATGATGTAATGAGATGGATTAGTGGCAGTTATATTGATGAGATCTACAACATTAGATAGTGTCTTAAGTCAATCTCTTTTGAGATATATAAGAGAGAAGTGAGCAGAGAGACATGGGGACCTCATACCACCAAGAAAGCAGCACCAGGAGCAGAACGTATCCTTTGGACCTGAGGAGAAGGTCCTAGGCCAAGTGAAAATTGATGACAAGGAGTTTCCTCCCGAGCCGACAGAGAAAGCTGACACTCTGAATTTGAACTTGTAGCCTACTAGACTGTAAGAGAATAAATTTCTCTTTGTTAAAGCCATCCACTTGTGGTATTTCCGTGATAGCAGCACTAGATGATCAAGACACCAACTATTCAACAAACATGACTACTTACTACGTGTCAAGAACTATCGTAATCACTAGAGAAGGAGATACTGCAACAAACAAAATGACGTTCCTGCTAAGAGGGTGCTTACATTCCAGCGAGTAGACAGAAAATAATAAAACATAAAATGCATATATATAATGTAGGTGGTAGATGATGAGAAATAAAATAAAACAGGCCACAAGAAAAGAACATGTGAAGGAAAGAGGCCATATTGCAGTTTCATTAAGGGAGGTCAGGAAGGCCTTTCTGATGAGATGACATTTGAGCAGAGACCAAAGGACGTGTGAGAGTGAGCCAAGTGAATCTGGAAAAGAGTAATGAGCATACAAAAGCCTTGAGGGAAGCACAGGCTTAGAGTGTCCAAGAAGCAGCCAGGAAACTGGTTGGATAGAGATAAGCAAGGTAGAGAGTGTGTATTGTGAGAACAGAGAGGTACTGAAGACAGGCAAAGGACTAACAGGACCCTATGGGCTACAGTGAGCACCTGGATTTTACTCTGAGTGACATACAATTTTACTAGACAGTTTTGAGCAAAATCCAGAGTAATATGATCTGACTTGAGATACAAAATGATCCTCTGATTCAAAATGCAAAAAAAAAAAAAAAGACTTTAAAGGTCATACAGTAAAGCAGGAAAACCTATTAGGAAGCTTCAAGAGTTTAAATGAGGATAATGGTGGTTGAGAAAAGAGTGGTTAGTGCTAGAGGTGATGAGAAGTGTTTGGATTCTGCTTACCCTTCCAAACAGGAGGCGCAGGGGGGAACACAACTGAAAAGAGTTGATGAATTATATGTGAGATGTAACAAAAAAAGGAGTCAAGGGTGACTCCAAGGTTTGTGGTCTGAGAAAATGGAAGAATGAATTTACAAGATGATGGAAAGAGCCGATTTATAGGAAATCTTTAAGTTATGGAAATGTTCAGTTTGCAAAGGCGATTAAATATCCAAATGAGAATGTCAAAGAGGGAGTTGGATATATGAATCTAAAGTTCAAGAGAGATATCTGGGCTGGAGATATAAATTTTAGATTTGCGAGTTTATAGTTGGTATTTAAAGCCATGGGATTCGATGACAGCATTATAAGAGTGAGTGTAGAAAGAGAAAAGAACATGTTATTGAACTGAGGCCTGGGACACTCCAACATTTACAGGTTGGGGAGGGAAAGAGTAAGGACATATTAAGACTTAGAAGGAGCAGCCAGTGAGACAAGAGAACTTAGATGGTGGAATTCTCACTTGGAAGCCAAGTTAAAAATATGTATATAATGAAGCTGAGAGTAATCAATTATGTCAAATGCTACTAATGAGAAAAATATGACGAGATCTGAAAATTGTTGTTTTGGTCACATGTGGCTATAGCCGTCCTTTACTTAGTTGTGGAGTTGTAGGGACAAAAGCCTTTCTGGAAAAAGCGCAAAGAGAATGAGAAAAGAGGAAGTGGAGTCTGTGAGAATGGTCAAACTACACTGAGAAGCTGTGGTGTAAAGGGAAGCAGAAAATTGCAGCATTTGTTTAGAAACATGTGGGACAAGAAAGTTTCTTCAGACACAAGATATCACCACATGTATGTATGCTGATTTAAAAGAATCTCATAGAGAAGGGAAAATTAAAGATGCAGAAAGGGGAGAAAACTGCAGGATCAAAGTTTTTGAGTGGAAGAGGAGATAATATCTGGTGGCCAAGTAGAATTTCCACTATTACTCCAATATAATAGGAGGGTGGGCCAATTTTATGGTTACCCATGAGGGTAGTTTAGTATTTTTATTGAATAGGGCCTACAGATGAGATTTTCTGATTGTTTTTATTTTCTTAGTAAAATAATAATCAAAGTTACCATCCAAGAGTGGGAAGAATGGAAGTGGTTTTGGAAGTTGAGGATTAAAATTAGTTCTTTAGGAGAATGGAAGCAGTTGGATTGGGAAAACATATTCATGAAATTATGGATATATTTCATAATTCATGACTGCTTACCATAATTGTGGTTTTACTCCCTCTTTATTAAAGTTCTCAAGCACAGACTCAGATAAGACGATGAGTTTAGAGTTAAGAAAGGGAAATACATCAGAGAAAAAGGTGCAAGGAAGGTGAATGTGATTGTAAACCTGTGATTAGAATGATGGACCGCGGAAATTGCTTTGAAATAGGAGAGAAATGAAGCCCAAAGGGGTATGAAGAGCAAAGAAAGCCCAGTGAAGTCAGTGCCTTAGAGGTTCCAGTGCGGTTTCCAGTCAGGGCACCAGAGAGAGTGAGCTGGAAGTATAGGAGATGATGGGCAATGGACAGGATGTTAGAACTGAGTTTATGGAGATGGGCTAGTGATTGGTATTTACAAGGTCTGTGGTATGACCTTCAGAGTAGATTGCTCAGATAGAGTCGGGGCCGCAGTCGTTGGAAGAGGGAAGTTCAGAGGAATGAGAGGGCAGAGATTTAGAAGAATCATTAGAATGAGAATGAAATCACCATAATCATTATTTTATCATTTGGCTCATTCTCTCAGCCAGATGGTAAAACCTTCAAAAAATGAAAATAAGTGACACTGAATTCTGCCTATGGATGCAACAAGGAGAGGGAGGTAGGTCGTACTGACTGATAGAAGCAGGCTGCAAGAATCTATAGAGGTGGAGAGTGCATGTAAAAGCTGGTAGAATCCCAGAACAACTTCCAGAATGGCAGAGTGAGAGAGTGGGTCTCTCCTCACTTCAAAAAAAAAAAAAAAAATTAACTAGAGAGTTATTTTTTTTAAATAATTTAAAGTTACTAGAAATCGCCCTAAGAGTTTATAGCAATTGTCCTAGTTATCTAGTGCTGCCATAACAGAAATATCACACGTGGATGGTTTTGACGAAGAGAAGTTTATTTCCTCACAGTCAAGTAGGCTAAAAGTCCAAAGTCAGGGCATCAGCTCCAGGGGAAGGCTTTTTCTCTCCATCAGCCTTCTTCTCGTCAGTGTTCCCCCGGACTAGGAGCTTCTCTGCGCAGGAACCCTGGTCCAAAGGACGCACTCTGCTCCAGGCACTGCTTTCTTGATGGTATGAGGTCCCCCTGTCTCTCTGCTCACTTCTGTCTTTTTTATCTCAAGAGATTGCCTCAGGACACAATCCAGTCTTGTAGATCAGGTCCTGCCTTACTAACAGGACTGCCACCCATCCTCCCTCATTAACATCATAGAGGCAGGTTTACAACATACAGGAAAATCACACAGTACCAGGAATCATGGCCTAGCCAAACTGATACACACATTTTTGGGGGGAAATAATTCAAACCCATGACATTCCACCCTTTGGCCCCCAAAAAATCACAGTCTTGCAACATGAAAAACACATTCACCCCATCATATCATAGCAAATGTCTTAACTCCAAGTCCAAAATCCAAAAATTCCTCTTCATCTGTGAAATCTAGAATACAAGTTATCTGCTTCCAAAGGTACAATGGCAAAACAGGCACAAGAGAGACATTTCCATTACAAATGGGAGAAACTAGAGGAAAAGAAGCGGTAACAGGCACCAAGCAAGTCAGCAGAACACACTACATTAGCCCTCAAGGCTTTGAAAATAATCCTCTGTTCTCTGAGACAATTTACACAGTAGCCCTGCCCTCCAGACTCGGTATTGGCCACAGTCTCTGGATTCTGAGTGGAGGCCCCTCGGTCCTGGGCTTCAGCTCTGCCTTCCAGGCCCACTGGGACAGCAACTCTGCTCCCTCGGCTTTAGGCGCACCGTTCTCCCAGTCCATCTGAGTGGCGACTCCACCCTTAGAAACACCAGAGGCCATGGCTCCACCCTTTGAAACCCCTGAGGTCATGGCCATACCTTTTGACACTCAGGCAGCTCGGCTTCTTGTGTCCCTTGTCTCTTCAGCTTCTGCTTCTGTTTCCCGTGACCTCTTGGCCCTCGGGCCTCACGCCCGCATCTGCCCTGCTGGGGCAAGTGTTCCAAAGCTCTGTAGCTCCACCAGTAAGTGCCCGGAGGCACCCCACTCCACCAGGAAGCCTCCTCACACAGACACTCAGCTCTCTCGCTCCATGGGTCGGCTCCAACACGGTCTCGCACTGGTCTCCTGGTTCTGCTGCTGTTGGTTCTCTGCTGCTGCAGCTTCTCTGCTGCTGTAGGTTCTCTGCTGCTGCTGGTCCTCTGTCACTGCCGCACGTCTATCCATTCGAAGTTTTAAAACTGCTTCCACATTTTAGGTATCTGTTAGAGCAGCACCCCATTCTGTTGGTACCAAATTCTGTCCTAGTTATCTAGTGCTGCCATAACAGAAATATCACACGTGGATGGTTTTAATGAAGAGAAGTTTATTTCCTCACAGTCAAGTAGGCTAAAAGTCCAAATTCAGGGCGTCAGCTCCAGGGGAAGGCTTTTTCTCTCTGTCAGCCTTCTTCTCTTCAGTGTTCCCCCGGACTAGGAGCTTCTCTGCGCAGGGACCCTGGTCCAAAGGACGCACTCTGCTC
>NW_004444025.1:1483711-1588201 GCF_000243295.1 Trichechus manatus latirostris
TTACAACATACAGGAAAATCACACAGTACCAGGAATCATGGCCTAGCCAAACTGATACACACATTTTTTTGGGGGACATAATTCAAACGATGACAGCAATAAAGAAAAATTAATTCAAGATCTACTAAGTTTTACCAAGAACAGTGAGATACTGTGGCATTTAAGCCATGACCCACTCCCTTACCCCAAAGCTCTATCTTACAGAAGCTACTTCAAGAGTTTTCCTCCAGTCAGTGCAGTCAAGAGGTGGAGGCTCCATTTCACCTCAACTCCCAGTCTATGGCTACAGTTTCACCCCAGCAGGGGCAGAGTGCTGTTTCTCATGTCTCACATTTTTTAAAAGACAATATAAATTATCTAAAGTAATAATTATAACAATGTCTTATTGGGTTTGTAACATATATTAAGACAATATTAGCACAAAAATGGACAGAATGGAGCTATGTAGAAGTAAAGTTCTTTATTTCACAGCAATTACATTAACATAAATCTGAAGTTAATTTTGACAAGTTACATATATAACTAGAGCCCTAGAGTAAACATTAAGTGAATAATTAAAAAATCATTACAATATTATTAAAGAAATTAAAATGTTATACCAACAAGTGTTCACTTAATACAAATGAAGGTAGTAAATGAGGAAAATAAACAAAATAAACTTGAAACCCATAGAAAACAAAACACAAATTGCCACAGGTAGTTTGAACATATCAATAATATTAAATGTGGTTGGCTTAAATAATTTAATCAAAAGGCTGAGACTAGCAGATTGGATTTTTTAAAAATCCAGCTATATGCTATTTACAGGAGGCACATTGTAAAATCAAAGATACAAGTAGGTTAAAAGCAATGAATGACAGAAGACATATCAGGTAAACAACATTAAGAGAGGTGGAGTGGTTATGCTGATATCAGACAAAATAGACTAAAACGAAAAAATGATACTAGAGATAAAGAGGGACACAACATAGTAATTGTTGTTAGATGCCGTTGAGTCAGTTCTAACTCACAGTGGTCCAATGTACAACAGAATGAAATACTGCCTGCTCCTGCACCATCCTCACAATCATTACAGTGCTTGAGCCCCTTCATTGCAGTCACAATGTCAATCCATCTCATTAAGGGTCTTCCTCTCTTTCACTGACCCTGTACTTTACCAATCATGATGTCCTTCTACAGGGACCATCCCTCCTGATAACATGTCCAAGGTATATGAGATGAAGTCTTGCCATCCGCACTTCTAAGGAGAATTCTGGCTGCACTTCTTCCAAAACAGATTTGTTCCTTCTTCTGGCAGTGCATGTTATAGTCAATATTATTTGCCAACACCATAATTCAAAGGCATCGATTCTTCTTCGGTCATCCTTATTCATTGTTCAGCTTTCGCATGTATATGAGGTGATTGAAAATACCATGGCATGGGTCAGGCACACTTTAATCCTTAAAGTGACATCTTTGCTTTTTAACACTTTAAAGAGATCTTTTGCAGCAGATTTGCCCAGTGCAATATGTTGTTTGATTTCTTGACTCCTGTTTCCATGGGTGTTGATTGTGGATCCAAGTAAAATGAAATCCTTGACAATTTCAAACTTTTCTCCCATTATCATGATTTTGCTTACTGTTCCACTTGTGAGGATTTTTGTTTTCTTTATGTTGAGGTGTAATTCATACTAAAGACTGTAGTCTTAGTCTTTGATCTTCATCGGTAAGTGCTTCAAGTCCCCTTCGCTTTCAGCAAGCAAAGTTGTGTCATCTGCATATTGCTGATTGTTAATAAGTCTTCCTCCAATCCTGATGCCGTGTTCTTCTTCATATAGCTCAGCTTTTCAGATTATTTGCTCAGCGTACATATTCAAAAAGTATGGTGAAAGGAGAAAAGGGATCAATCCATTAGGAAAATGTAACAATTATAAACATATACGCAACTAACAACATATCCTGAAAATACTTGCAGCCAACAATAACACTTTGGTCAAAAATAGGAGAATGCATATTTTTTTCCAAAAGAACATAGAACATTCTCCAGGACAGACCATGTTCTAGGCCATATAATAAACCTCAATAAATGTGAAGGATTTAAATCAGACAAAGGATGTTCTCCAACTGAAATGGAATAAAATTAGAAATCAATAATAGAAGGAAATTTGTGAAATGTTTAATTTAAATATGTGGAAATTAACACACTCCTAAATAACCAATGGTCAAAAAGAAATTACAAGGAAAACTAGAAAATCCTACGAGATGAAGGAAAGAAAAACACAGCACACCAAACTTATGAGATGCAGCGAAAACAATGCTCAGGGGAAAATCTGTAGCAGTTAAAAAAAAAACTATTAAAAAAGAAGAAAAATCTCAAAACACCTTAAGAAACTAGAGTAATAAAATCCAGTAAATCCAAAACAAGCAGAAAGAAAGTGATAAAAGAGAGTCAAGTAAAATATATGAAATAGAGAATATCAACAAAACAAAATTTTGAAAAGACTAACAAAATTGACAAACTTCAGTTCGACTGGCCAAGAGAAAAAGGAAGAAAACTCAAATTAATAAAATCAGGAATGAAAGAGGTGGCATAACTATGATCAGGGAGAAATAAAAGAACTGTAAGGGAATACTATGAATAACTGTATGCCAACAAAATAAATAACTTGAATGAAATAGAAAAACTCCTAGAAATTCACAGTTTACCAAAGCGGGCTCAAGAAAAAGAAAATCTGAATTGGCATATATAAAGTAAAGAGATTGAATTAGTAACTTTAAAACTTCCCAAAAGAAAAGCCATGACCCAGATGGCCTTCCTACTAACCATTTAAAAAGAAGAATTAATACCAATTCCAAATGATAAAAAAGAAGGTAACACTTCCCAACTCATTCTATGAAGCCAGTATCACCCTGATTCCAACACCATTCAAAGACATCACACAAATGCAATATTCCTTATGACTACGGACAGAAAATTTTTCAGTAAAATGCTAGCAAGGAGAATATTACATCATACAGAAGGGATTACACACCATGACGAAGTGGGATTTATCCAAGGACTGTAAGGTTGGTTTATCATATGAAAATCAAGGATGTGGAGCACCTGGACTCAAATACACTGCTAATAAAAATGTAATATGGTACTCTGTGGAGTGCCGAATAATGACATCAGTAAGTCTAAGACTTAATACAGTGTTTATCACCCTTAGGTGTCTAATTAGTTGTTGGTTTGGCTGCCCTATTTTGAGGAGTCCTATTCAGCCACAAGAGCCTTGGTGGCGCGGAGGTTAAAAGCCACAGCTGCTAACCAAAACGTCACCAGCTGGAAACACTAGCCGCTCTGCAAGAGAAAAGTGTGGCTGTCTACTTCTGTGAAAATTCCCGCCTTGGAAACCTTACGGAGCAGTTCTACTCTGTCCTACAGGGTCATTATGAGTCAGAATCGACTTGACAGCAGTGAGTTTATTCAGCCATTATCTTTCGATTATTTACTCAACCATTCTCAAGGACGCAGCAAGAGACAACAGAAGCTTCTCCTCTGCCCCCATTATTTTCCCCAAAATTAACTTCACATAGTCTAATCCAAGATTATCAATATGTTTGTCCTATAAAGATTGTCCTAAAAAAACTTACATGTAAATGGCAATTATAAGAATATGCTATGTAAAACTATGTTTAGAAATGATATGACATTATCACTTCTATTTTGTGGAGGCTTTTTCTATCAGAAGTTGCTTGCCTATATTTTTGAGGGAAAACTCTTTTCTGAGAGCCAAAATATCTAGTAAAAATATCTTTATGAACTGGAAACACAGATTAATCCCCCTCATAGATACGAGGATTTATGTTGTGTTACTGAGTGCCAGATGTAAAGCTGGCACACTTTGCATGTCAACAAGGATTATTGTCATTTAATTTGGTATTTATTCAGGGACTTGCTCTATGAGCAGCCCACACAGGGAAAACACTTAATAACACAGATCTACTGCACTGGTGGTGTAAACTTCCGAAAAATTCAGATGGAGGAAGACCTGGGCTTCCCGGCTCGTCCGCTTATTCTAGGCTGAGGGAATAGTTTGTAGAAACTGCTTAGAAGGTTTGGGACTTTGGTGACTGTGCTTCTGAAACGTATGTTTCTTGGAGTGCCGTTGTTTGAATTGGAGAAGAGTTTGGGACTGGAGCTCCCTCCCTCATTTCTTACAGCTGCATGCTGCTGCAGTTTGTCTTATATTTGCAGCCTTGCTGTCAGCAGCTACGTCAGAGTGCTGGCGATTTCAAGGCAATATGCTGCTGAAGCATTCTTCCACCTTCCATGTTTACAAATGCTCTTCTTCACTTGACATGGTGCAGCTATGTTGTTCCCGTGGTTCATTCATGTTTCTCGTGTGCATGACCCGGTTGGTGTTGCTGTTTTCAATAAAATAGGGTGGTGTGCATAACCCACATCATCGGGTCAGCTTGCTACTTTAATTCCTATTGCAGCCATGAAAATAAAAACATCTCTGAAGCTCAGAGGACATTGACAAGTATACAAAAGCAACACAAATGCACAAAGGAAGATGCTAGATCTCTATTTCCTTTTCACTTGAAAACAAACAAAGGGAAGTTATAACTTGCTATTCTTTGTGCTACCATTAGGACTACTGAATATCTCCCAGGAGAGTCACAGACTCCTGTTGGAGAAACACTGCTATAGTCAACTGTTTACATTTCCTTAGTGGACTGAAATGGAAACCAGTCTGCCATTTTGATCTCAAAGTTTCTTGAAGATGCCTCGCTTCTCGCTCCTCCACACTTCGCAGTTGAAATGTCCACGAGCAAGGCTGTGTCCTTTCCTCTCCAGTCTACATCTTCCTTTTTGTTCAAGAATCAACCCAAGTAGCATTTACCCTGGGGCATTTATTTTTCTTACTCTATCCTCCTCTATTCCACATCCCGCCCCAGCCACCTCCCCACTCCTATACCACACATACAATTTATACTGGATACCCCACTTCTGTGCTCCAATCCTTCATATTATACAGTGAATAAGCTGAGCCTGGGAAACCTACCACACACACACCTCCACCTCTACCTCCTGCATGCAGCCCTGAGTCCGTAACAGCCAAGTTCTGTACCATGTTTCTCTAACAGGCTTTCCTTCAGCCCAGTCATATAATAAGAACTTAGGGGGCCCAAAGGCAGCAAAGGCATAACTTTGCAGATATCTTTTATGTTCTCAGTGTAGCAACATTAGATAGGGCTATCAGACTCTTGTTTACAATTTTAAACATAGAAATACTGAGGGGTGGGGTCATTGACAAAGCAAGCTCAAGTGGTACACGTATTATGATGAAGGGCCAGAAGGGCCTTGATGGGTCACTGTAAACCGGAGTTGTTGCCTTTTTTTTTTGGAGGGGGGAGGGGCTTTTTTGGGTTTTTTTTTTTTTTTTTTTGTACTTTAGATGAAGGTTTACAGAACTAGCTTCTCATTAAGCAATTAATACACATATTGTTTTGTGACACTGGTCGCCAATCCCGTGACATGTCAACACTCTCCCCTTCTCGACCTTGGGTTCCCGATTACCAGCTTTCCTGTCCCCTCCTGTCTTCCCATCCTTACCCCTGGGCTGGTGTGCCCATTTAGTCTCATTTTGTTTTATGGGCCTGTCTAATCTTTGGCTGAAGGGTGAACCTCAGGAGTGATTTCATTATTGAGCATAAAGGGCGTCTGGGGGCCATACTCTCGGGATATCTCTAGTCTCTGTCAGATCAATAAGTCTGGTCTTTTTTGTGTGTGAGTTAGAATTTTGTTCTACATTTTTCTCCGGCTCTATTTGGGACCCTCTATTGTGATCCCCAGCAGAGCAGTCAGTGGTGGTGGCCAGCCACCATGTGGTTGTGCTGGACTCAGTCTGGTGGAGGCTGTAGTTCTTGTGGTCCATTAATCTTTCCCTTGTGTATTTGGTTTTCTTCACTCTCCCTTGCTCCAGATGGGGTGAGATCAGTGGAATATTTTAGATGGCCACTCACAAGCTTTTAAGACCTCAGACTGTAAACCGGAGTTTTAAAGAAGCAGAAATGAGGGTAAGAGGCTTATTTGATGACAGAGAGGATAGTGGTCCAGACCCACAGTCAGAAACATGTCACAGGCACACGTGGCTCATAGTGAAGGGATGGAGATGAAGAAGACAGCCAATTCCAATCCTCTGAATTTCCAACTCCAGTCCAGCACGTGTGTTTGACAGTAAATGCTAATTGAGATAGCTGGAGTAAGGCTCTCTCCCTTTCGTGTTTAAGTGCCTGTACAAAATTGTGAACACCTTATTTTAGCACTTATCTGACTGGTGGAGCAGTGATTAAAGTGCTTTGCTGCTAACCAAAAGGTCAGCAGTTTGAACTCACCAGCCACTCTGCAGAAGAACCATGTGGCAGTCTGCTTCCATAAAGATTTACAGCCTTGGAAACCCTATGGGGGCAGCTCTACTCTGTCTTATAGAGTTGCTATGAGTTGGAATTCACTCGAACACAATGAGTAGAACAGGTAGGGACTACACACTTGTCAGTGTCTCCCAGAAGACTTTGAGCTTTGTGAGGAAAGGACTGAGAAATCATTCTGACTTACCTATCTACCTAGTAGGCGCTCAGTAAATATTTGATGACTGTGCCCATTGCTAATGTAAAAATGTCAGGACAAATTAAAACTTGCAAGTCCATCTGTCTTCACTGACAGAATTTTCAGACTAAGAAAAGCACTTATTGAATGCTAAGAATATTCATAACCATAGAGCATTGTGTTATATGTAGCTCATGTGAGAGTTTAAGTTCTCAGTTTCCCAACCCACCAGATCCCCTTAATGGTCAAATCCAGTTGACTCTCTATCTCTCACACTGGTCTCCTTTCTGCCTACCAAACTGTTTCCTAGGTCAGGGCACTATTTTAGCCGAGCTGAATTACCATTATCTTTTCCCATGTGTCTTCTTGCCTCAGTTAATTTTTCCATTCTGCCACCAGAAGATTCTAAAACACAAACCCAACCATTTCACTCAAGTACACAAAATCTTGCAAGGCCCACCACTCTTGTTTTTATGATAAAATTCCAACACTCTTTACATTGCACATAAGGTCCTTCAATATTTGACAGTGTTGTCCTCTTCAGCGAGCCCCAATGGTGCAGTGGTTAAGAGCTCAGCTGCTAATCAAAAAGTCAGCAGTTCGAATACACCAGCCACTCGTTGGTAACCCTAGGAGGGCGGTTCTACTCTGTCCCATTGGGTGGCTATGAGTCAGAAGCGACTCTTCGGACTCATTTCTTCTCCTTATTCTTTCTTCCCCTCTGCCTGTCTCTGCTCCAGCTTACCTAGTTCTTTTGGTTCCTTGAACACATCGTGTTCTCTCAAATCTGGGACCCCCAAGCCTGCTGTTTCCGTGGTCTGAAACTCTCCCTACCACTAACTCCAAGGCCTCCAAAACACACACCATATCTGAGTCTGCTTACTCACTCTCCAAGTATCAGCTCAGATACACTTCCTCAAATATTTCAATCACTATCCTCTTCTCTTCCACGTTTAGGCTGAGCTCCATTCCTGCATGTTCCTGTTACCCCTGTATTCATGTTATCATATTTAACTGTACCAGCCACTCACTATATTGTAAACTTTTTACAGCCAGGAACTCCATATGTTGTCCAACTATGTTACCTGCAGCACTGAGTACAAAGTGTAAGCAAACAGCAGGCACTCGTTAAGTATTTTTTAAATGAATGAAGTAGATCACAAGGATTTACTTCCGTAGAGAGCAAGCTAGGTGTGCATCCTGGCATAGGAGAGAGTAAAAAATAGACAAATGCTAAGAATTTGAAGTTTTTGTGTGTGGAACAGGAATAAAGTTACATTTCTGTGTGTGAGTTTGTCTCCAAGAGCAGAAGTAGTGCAGAGAGGGAAGAAGGGGGAGGGGGTGTCTTAACTATTCTAAAAGTCTGACCCACTTTCAGGATAATGTCTCTTAATCTCTAAGCTAGCAAACAGATTGTACCTAAAGGAGGATCTTAGAGTGTTTCAGAGGTTAGAGATAAATCCAAACGCAGAAGGAACAGAATGGTTTCTACCAGCAATAGAAAGGTCCTTGTTCACAGTTATTTTTGTCCAAACTCTACAGCCCAGTAATTAATTGAGGAATAAACTTTGGCCCTCCCCTGTACTGAAATAAAGTGGATAAGCATCCACAAGAGAATCTGGTCTCAAGATTTGTAGGATCCTACTATTCCCAAAGTCTATGCCATTGTATTTTAAAAATTTACCCCATTTCTATAAAATTGTTATAATAGCTAATACTTATAGACATTAAGAATTTCCACACCAATAATATCACTGATACTACTAACTATATTGTGGAGTAGGAAGGGCAGCTATTAATAGTAATCTTTATTTTTGAATTTGAGACCTTTCTGTTGTTGCTGTTAGGTGCCATCGAGTCAATTCCTCCTCATAGCGACCCTGTGTACAACAGAACGAAACACTGCCTGGTCCTGTGCCATCCTCATGATCATTGTTATGCTTGAGTTCATTGTTGCAGCCACTGTATCAATCCGTCTCATTGAGGGTCCTCTTTTTCGATGACCCTCTCCTTTACCAAGCTTGATGTCCTTCTCCAGGGACCGATCCCTCCTGATAACATGTCCAAAGTATATGAGACAAAGTCTCGCCATCCTCACTTGAAAGAAGCATTCTGGCTGCACTTCTTCCAAGACCGATGTGTTCCTTCTTCTGGCAGTTCATGTTATATTCAATATTATTTGCCAACACCATAATTCAAAGGCATCAATTCTTCTTCGATCATCCTTACCCATTGTCCAGCTTTCTCATGCATATAAGGTGATTAAAAACACCATGGTGTGGGTCAGGTGCACTTTAGTCTTTACAGTGACATCTTTGCTTTTTAAGCAAAGGTCATTTGCAGCAGATTTGCCCAAAGTAATGCATTGTTTGATATCTTGACTGCTGCTTCCATGGGTGTTGATTGTGGATGCAGGTAAAATTAAATCCTTGATAACTTCAATATTTTCTCCATTTATCATGGTGTTGCATATTGGTCCAGTTGTGAGGATTTTTGTTTTCTTTATGTGGAGGTATAATCCTTACTGCAGTCTTTGATCTTCATCAGTAAGTGCTTCAAGTCCTCTTCACTTTCAGCAAGCAAGGTTATGTCATCTGCATAAAGCAGGTTGTTAATTAATCTTCCTCCAATCCTGATAACCCATTCATCTTCCTATAGTCCAGCTTCTTGGATTATTTGTTTAGCATATAGATTGAATAAGTATGGTGAAAGGATTCAACCCTGATGCACACATTTCCTGACTTTAAACCATGCAGAATCCCCTTGTTCTGTTCGAATGGCTGCCTCTTGATCTATGTACACATTCCTCAAAAGCACAATTAATTGTTCTGGAATTCTTTGCAATGCTATCCATAACTTGTTATGCTCCACACCAACAAATGCCTTTGCATAGTCAATAAAACACAGGTAACCATCTTTCTGGTATTCTCTGCTTTCAGCCAGGATCCATCTGACATCAGCAATGATATCCCTCATTCTACGTCCTCTTCTGAATCTAGCTTGAATTTCTAGCAGTTCCCTGTCATTGTACTGCTGCAGCCACTTTTGAATGATCTGCAGCAAAATCTTACTTGAGTGTGATATTAATGATATTGTTCAATAATTTCTGCATTCTTTACATTTATCAGTAATATCATTATCATTATCTTAAGAACTAAGACATATTGTGCCTGTACTCTGTGCTTTGCATGCATTATCTCCTTTAAAGATCACAATCATCCAATAAATCAGTACTTTCATGATCCCATTTTGCAGGTAAAAAAAAAAAACACCTCAGACTTAGAGAAGTTAAGTAATTTTCCTAAGCTCACACAGCTAATAGAGGGAAGTGTTGGAATTCTAATATACACAAACTGACTAGAAAACCAGTTCCCTTCATTATTGTATTATCATGAATCTCAGAGGGTGGACAGCATGCCAAATTTGAAATAAAGATAACTTATTCTACTAAAACGAAAACGTAATAATCTAATCCGATGCTATTTTTCACATTTGCTGAGGATTTCGAGCAATATGTTTGTGTTTAGTTTTTTTCTTTTTCTTTTAGTCACCTTATAGCTATTCTGTCATGATAGAAATAATTTTTTGTATTACCATCATTGTTCACTTAAGTTACTCCCTTCTTTTTACATTTTCTCTGCAAGGAAGATCTCATCATACTTCTGCCTACTCTTCCTTCCACTCAATATTTCATAGTGGAAACTTGAGATGTCCCCAGTAGATCCAAATCTGAGGATAAAATAAAATTTATAGAAATTCAGGTACCATTGAAAATTTGCAATGTGCCAGGCACAATGCTTCCAACTACTCTTTTTTAAAGATAGGAAATTGAGCTTAGAGAGGTTAATTTGCCGAAGACCACACCTTTAGGAAGTAAGACAAGCAGGATTCTAAACCAGTCTGATACTCCCTAGAGCCTGTGTGCCTGGTCACACAAATTAGCACGTTGGCATTCCTACGTATGGTAGTTCGCTCTTGCTTTAGGATATGTGCGCAGGATTGCCCATTTAGCTATAGAAAGAATTGATCATTTCCATAGAACTACTAAAGGAGAAAAAAGACAACTACAAAGACAGAAGTCAAGCTGAATCCTCTGCATTATTTTCAGGGCACATGTCCATGTGTCATTTAAAAGGCAATCAGGATATGTAGTCCTGAGAGCTTAATATATATGTTATTATATACATATATATGAAAAGCAGTGGTTAAAGCACTCAGCTACTAGCCGGAAAGCTTCTCCATGGGAGACAGATTTACAGCCTTAGAAACCCTATGGGGAAGTTCTACTCTGTCCGATAGGGTTGCTATGAGTCAAAATCAACTAGATATATATACATATATGTACATATATATTATACCGCTGGGTCAAATGAGAATATGAATATGTGATACTTTCCTTTAAATATTTAATGACACTTCTATGTCAAGCTCTGCTCGAGATACAACACATAAAATGGCAAACAAGGTCTATACGGTCTTGACTCTCTCAAGGTACAAGAAAATACGTAATATTCTGCGAGAAAATAAATAGCAGCAATTGTGGATTAAAGATAAAAATAATAAAGGTGCCTCTAACAGATGGATATGTTTATCATTTCTGAGCTTGAAGCAGTTTAGAAGACAAAAAAATGTAAGTTTACAGTTTACACAGCCTTGAAAAACTGTCTTACACATACTAACAGAATGAGCCCGTTAGATATGGCTGCTTGTAAATATAAACGATGGGAAATTTTCCACTTTACATACAACAATAGCTTGTTTCATAATCTATGATAGCTTGTTTCATGATCTGAGATGCACAACCATTTAGGGTTTATACACATGTAAATAAATCAAAACTGAGTATTCAAGTGGATTTGATAGGCCTTGGTAATAAAATGGAAAATAATTAGTACTTATTTTCACTGCACAACTAATGTGCATATTCTGTAATCCGATCAATTTATTTCTAAACAATTTGCATTTTATTGGACCAGATAGTGTTCATCTTTGCACCTATAAGTGGGCTTGTTAATATCATTTATTGCCAAAATTAGGATACCTTTGAGAGTGTTCTAATTATGCCTGAACAAGAGGCATAGCCATTCATCTCTGTCTCAAAGATTTCAAAGGTCACCTCCATGCTTTGCTGTGATGAGCACTAGTGACTTTTGCCTTGGTGAGAAAATGAGAGGGCATGGTACTGACTATATTATATCAGGATTTGACATGACAAGTTTATGGTGCCATTCGAAGTGATCAGAGCCAAAAATACAGCAAAAGTGAAGAACTTTGCTTGTAGGAATAAATGTTTATCCTCCTCAGTGGAAACAGAAACAAAATGCATCTGCTAGTTAATAAGATGTGTTAAAGAAGGTGAAAAACAGTCAAAGTTAAATAATAATAAAATATATGAAACCTGTCATCTGTTATTACTGGCTACCTCATTCCTTTCATCTGTACATGCATTAATGCAATGATTTTGATGACTAGAAATCCTTCCGTAGTACTCCAGTAGCTGCTTACTACTAGGCTATTTCTCTGTTTCTTGCATGAGTTTAATGTTGTCGACTTGATTCCGTTTTCCTCATATTTACAGACAAATACATTGTTAATGAGTAACAGCTACTAACACGGGGCCCACATCTCCTGATTGCCTTCTAAATGACACATTGACACACTGTCCTGAAAATAATGCGAGCATTCAGATTAACTTCTGTCTTTGTAGCTGTCTTCTTTCTCCGTTAGTGGGAGTTCTACAGAAAGTTATCAATTCTTCCTATAAATAAACGGGCAAGAGTTAGATAAAGCAAGAGTTAACTTTAAATTTCAATGAATTGCCATATGCAAGAATGTCAACATGCTAATTTCCAAATATAGTTGTCCTTTAAAAAATAAAATCAAGCTGGATTTGATAAAATACTTATTGCATTCTATCCAGAAAAGTAATAAACACAAGAAGACAAAGTAAGAATAATTGCCAGATAAGTAAACAAGGTTTTATTTACTTTACTATCTGTTTATTAACAGACTTTTACATTAGGGTTTTGGGAGAAATCAGAAAAAGCAAAAGCCACATAAAGAGCAAGGAACATTTTAAAGTTAAACTCACAGTACACTAAATTATTTGGAAATTCTTTTTCTATGTTTTTTCTTCTGAACAACTTTCACTTCATAACCATTAACGGCTTCTATATCCAGACACATATAAAGGCCAATGAACTTTCTAAGCATTTTCTCCAATGAACAATAGTCAATTGGCAAAGTTTCTTAAACATTTCAATAAACACATTGGAAATCTGCACAGATTCAAGAGGCATACTGATCAGGTTAAACTTTGGAGAAAGACAAATGTAAGGAAAACAAGCCACATTTAAATATAATCTCTCTCCAAGGCAAACAAAGTATTTTAGGAGTTTAAAAATCAGTGAATCTTCACAGTATTTCTTCAAGTTAAACAGGCATTATTATTGTTGTTACATCAATGGGAAAATAGCAGTGGAGGATAAAGCAGCATTACAGGACAGGAAAATAATGCTGGGGATTCAAAGTATCAGTCAGAGAACCAAGACTCAGAGCCAAGGCTACACAGATCTACATTGTATAAAAATGCCAGCATCAACTATAAAAAGTAGCAAAATAATTCTGCATGAAAAAGTGATGCAAAGAGTTAGCACACTGGGCTGCTAACCGAAAGATTGGAGGTTCGGGTCCAGCCAGGGGCACCTCAAAAAAAAAAAAAAGACCTGGCAATTTACTTCCTAAAAGTTAGCCATTGAAAGAAAACCCTATGGAGCACAGTTCTACTCTAACATTCATGGGGTCAGAGGCAACTGAATGACAACTGTTTTGTTTTTCAAATAAATGTTGAGGTTTTCCATGAAACCAAAATTTATCTCTAACCCATACATGGGAAAAAATACTAATCCATTTTAAATGCTATTAAATAAACCAGAAGTGCTGAATTAAAATCACTGTGTTTTAAAATATGTACACTCTTTCTCTGATGTCATAGGAAATGCAGTTTTCAGTATCACTTCCCTCTGATTACAACCACAAAGAAAAGCCAGAATGTGAAAATGAAATGGATAATTAAATCAGTGGCTTGAGGGTACAGTATTCTGTAGACAGGAGACTCCCCAAGGGAAAGTGTGCATTAAAGGAATAAATTTCAGATCACCCACCTTCCCTGGGTGTGCTCTCCTAAAACAAGCCACCAGAGAACAACAAACTGACAGACATGTGGTGGATCTCCTACATACCCCGTGTCTAAGCAGAGTAAGGGACCCGTGCTAATGGATAACGGATGAGAGAATAGAAGCACTATGTGAATTATATTGTTGTTATTGTGTTCCATCCAGTCGATTCCAACTCATAGCAACCCTATAGGACAGAGTAGGACTGCTCCATAGGGCTTCCTAGGTTGCAATCTTTATGGGAGCAAATGCCCAAGTCTTTTCGCCCACGGAACCCCTGGTGAGTTCCAACCTCTGACCTTTAGGTTAGCAGCCCCGCTCTTAACCATTGCTCCACCAAGGCTCCTTAAACACGAATTATATAAACCAAACCTTGTTGCCTTTGAGTGGATTCCGACTCATAGCGACCTTACGGGACAGAGTAGAACTGCCCCATGGGTTTTCGAAGGTGGGGCTGGTGGATTCGAACTGCTGACATTTTGATTAGCAGCTGAGCTCTTAACCATTACGCCACCAGGGCTCCAGTCATGGAAACGTAAAGTATCAACTACTGAGATTAACTTATGTACATGTCTCTCATCTTCATGTGTATTTTGAGTATCTTATTAGACAATCAACTAAAAGATTGAATATCAAAACCTAATGGAGCAGTGAATTTCTGTTTCTGGTGATGGGAATTTGGGCAACGATCATCAGTAATGGTTGCACAACATATTAATGTAATTGATATCACTAAATTGTACCAGAGAAACACATTGCATTGGCAAATACTGTGTTATATACATTTTTACAAAACTTCTTTTAAAAAAACATAATGCCCAAATGAAGTATACAAAAAGTGACCTTTGACCTGAGAGTTTTTCTATGTTTAAAGTAATCTTCCAATCATTTAACACGAAGTAGAAATCAGAATTTTGTTGAACACACTTAAACAGTTACCAAGAGGTTGTCCGCGGTCTTCACTGTCACCACGCTGACTAAGCTATGTGTGAAGTACATTTGTATTTACTCATTTCAAAGACCGTCACCACAACCACACTCAGATTCCATTTTTCTGGCTCGTTTTCCTTTCTTCTCTCCAATTCATCTAACCTACTGCCAGATCAGTTATCTTCAAACACTTCCTAAAAAGTGTTTTATTATTTCGTTAATCACATTTTTTTCCATTACACTTTATTTTTCTATAGCACCAAATTCCAAAACCTCACCAAGGCTCGTGATTACATAAATTATTTTTGGTGCTTCAGTTTACCATGTTATGTTTAAATACAGAAAAAAATTGACATTTTTAAAATATGAATTTTTTAAGGGCTTAAAATTTGAATTTAAAAAAAGTGAACTTAGAAAGTGTTCTTCTATGACTTCAAATTTTAAAAGGAAGAAGAAGATGACAACTGATAAAGCAAAGTGTCTACTGCAAGAGTAATTCTTATTCCTATTCTTTTCAAAGACTTTCCAAACAATTACAGTACAAATATGACAATTTTGAAACCAATTTAGTTATTGTGCATGAGAATGTGCTTTCATGCATGATTAAGATAAAGATAAAGACAAACTAGTAATGCTTTCATGAAAACCAAATCTAAGCTTGCAATTCAAAAAAAAAAAAAGCTTTGGGGAATATGCTTAAAAAAAACGTTACCGTCTAGTGGATTCTGACTCATAGCGACCCTACAGGACAGAGTAGAAGTACCCCATAGGGTTTCCAAGGAGCAGATGGTGGATTTGAACTGCTGACCTTTTGGTTAGTAGTCGACCTCTTAACACTGTGCCACCAGGGCTCTGAGATATGCTTATTCACAAAACATCTCCTCAAAGTTATCAAAAAAGAGAATTATTTGAAGAAGAAGGAGTCAAAGTAAACTATTTGGGCCTGTCTTACAACTGTCTGTTCTCATTCCTCTGATAAGCATAAGGTCAAACAGCATTTTTCAAGCTGCTAGAGAAATTTACACAAAACTCAGCAATGATACCACTAACATAACTTTGGTTCTTAAAGGTAACTTTTAATAAAAAAAAGATGTATTATTTTATTTTCCGATTATTTCATGTGTATTTAAATTGTCCACATCTTATACAGTGTTTACTTTCATTTTCGACTGAGACTTTTAAGTTACTGTTATTTGATAGTTTATATGAAAATGAAAACGTAAGTTTAATGTTAAATTTCTTTAGAAATGTATTTTTTACTGAATGTTTGGAATATGTTTTTTATTTTATATTTACAATGGATTTATACTTCGTTTCATTCTTTTATTTAATGTTATTAATTCTAAGCATTTTTTAAACTAGATTAATTCTAGTATTTTATAATTACATGAAATTAACAAAAACGATCTACTATGGTTTATTTTATATCAGTGCTGCAGACACTTGGCAAGCTTTCCCAGGCACTTAATAATCTGCCTGCCTTTCCTGTATGACTATATTGCTCATTGCTTCTCAGCTTACATCTTTCTTAACTATCTCACCTATTGCTCTCCTTTCTGGAGTTCCTTGTTTAATGCCGCTCCTTTTCTCTTATAAAACCTTCCCAAACTATTCTAGTTCTGCCTGATCTCACTCTTCACGGAAGTTCAAAATAACGTTTAAAACCCATGGGTTAGGAAATAAAGCCAAGCTCCCTGAGGGTAGAGGTTTTAGTCCCTTTCCTTCATGGCTGTACCTCCGGAGTTTCTGGTACATCAAAAGAATTCAATAAATATTTGTTGAACAAATAAATGACTCTGGCCATGAGTTATCTTGCTTATATCAGAAGTATTTCAAGCTTGTTTTGTTAACTCCAAATAAATCAGGAATCCCTCTTGATACATGCCAACATTTAACAAGTTTGGATCTGCAGCTCTGGCCCATTTTCCTCCAGGCTCTAGTCTTGCAAATCTCACAACTACAGCCAGATGAATGGAATACCCTGGGTCAAGTTGTCCTGCTGACAAATTAGGCTTCAGGTAGCTGTCAGTACATGAGATAGAGTAGCACTCTCTTTATGCTCAATAGCCTCTAAAACAATGTGATAAATATGAGTGAGACATTAACGTTTAAAATACTAGCAAAGATATAAAATAGAGAATATATTTTTAGGATTATGTTTACCTATGCAGTTTAATGATAAATATAAAAGTTTTTACACAGTATCTAATTTAAACTTTATACCTTTGCAGCCATATCTTAAAAAGGGCCAGGTGCCAAACACTCTACATGAACATTTTCTTAGGACTGGTAACTCTGACTTTCAGCTCTTATTTAACCCATCTCATCCTTGCTTCAAACGTGACCTCGTGGCACAGCAGTTAAGCACTTGGCTGCTAACCTAAAGTTTGGAGGTTCAAACCCAACAGCTGCTCCATGGGAGAAAAATGTGGCAGTCAGCTTCCGTAAAAATTACGGCCTTGGAAACGCTATGGGGCAGTTCTACTCTGTCCTATAGGGTTGCTATGAGTCGGAATTGACTTGATGGCAGTGGAGTTCCTTATTTCACTGTGGGCTATAGAGAGGTCAAGTACCAACTACTAGCCTGCTTTTTCTCAGAAGGCTTTCAATACTCCACTTCATCATACTTGCCCTGCTCATTCCTTACACCTAAGTCCCCACATCTTCTTTGCACTGGGAGCTTTTTCTTTTTAGGTTTTAATTTTTTAGTTTTAAAATACAAAACTAGGTTTATTTTTAACTTGATCTCCTTTTAGGAAAAGCAGAAAAAGATGTAAGAAACCACAAATCACGAAGTGATTTCTCTACGTGTATAAAATTAGAAAGTGGTTTTCCTTCAAATCAGAAAACTAAGTTGCTCAATAGACAAACGCCACTGCTTTATCTCCAACAGTATTTCTAGAACTTCCTTTCTGGTCTCTAAAGCTCAGAGCTACAAAATAAATACAGATTTCAAAGAGAATTTAATTAAATAGGTAAAACTACTTACAAACTAGCCAAATGAGCTCAGTAATTTTCATGTTTTGGCTTGGTTTCTCCCAGCTTTGTTAAAGAAGCTCCCCCACCACAACCCCGCCAAAAAAATAAAGTGTTTGAAACCAAGTACCCACCTGTCAGACCGCTGTATAACAATCTTACTGCTACATTGTATGCTTACATTGCAACATGTAAGGACAATATGTGCTCAGAAAGAACTGATTTACTGATTAATCATCTAGAGCGCAGAAAATAATCTAAATTTGTGTGTATCATGATCACTCTTCAGATAATATCCTCTTCCATTTTGGAGATAAAATTTTACGTATGCTTTCTTTTTAGGATTGGAAAAAATTGTCATTCCATAACTACAAAATATAAAAATTAAATTTGCAAATTCTTGCTTCATAAAAACAAAAAAAACCTGTTGCCTTCAAGTTGATTCCAACTCATAGCGACCCTATAGGACAGAGTAGAACTGCCCCATACGGTTTCCAAGTAAGGTGGATTCAAACCGCTGACCTTTTGGTTAGCAGCCAAACACTACCCTAACCACTATGCCACCAGGGTTTCCAAGACTGGTCAAGTGAAGTAGTGAGAGTGGAGAAGGAACGTCGTCATCTATTTTATAATAAATTGTCATCATAGTCATCAATTATATGATATTATAAAGATAGCTCTAAGTATATAGCATTTTTAGTGGCCAGGATCACACGGTGAGGGCAATGTTTCACACAAAGTTTCCTCTTTCCCTCCCTCTTTCTAACTTTCTTCTCTTTATCTCTCTCATCAAAGCCAGAGTACATCAGGTCTGAAATGGCAGCTGTCCAGAGGGATTTGCCCCCACTCATTCCGTTCTAATGTCCTTTGTCTGTGTGATGACAAAGAATAGCATGTTTTTCATGAAAGGCAGGAACTGCTTTATTCTTTCTTTGATCTCTAAAGAGAAATTCTTGGGTGGAAAGGTGAGAGGACCTACCTTAAGCCTTTCCTAAGATTTTTTTAGTGCCATAATCTAAAAATAAATAAACTACTTTCATGTGAAAAGTCAGAAATTTCTAAAAGCACAAGTCCAAAATGAATGGGCCCTGATTTTCTTTTAATCTTTTAAATACTCAAAACCCATTCCTCCTCGTTTAAACATCTACGTGTCTCTAAGTCCCAAACTGGGGATAACTTTACTCATTTGGAAGACTGACTCTATAATTTTAGCTTGAAAGTAAATGAGATATTTGATACTCACTACTATTTCAAAAAAGAAGTGATGTCTTCAATATTTTTTCCTTTTTTCTCACTTTATTTGAACTACTGCTTGAACTATAGTCTCTGTTATCATCGAACTGTATCTTTCCATGTTACACTCCGTTCTCATCATTGTACTCATTTCTTCAGTCAGCCTCATACCCACTTAATTTATTTAACATTTTCTAGATGTGTATGTCTTCATCTTAATCAATTTATTGATTTCTTTCTCTAGCTCTCAATGCAATTTTACTCCTCACATAAAGTTAGTGATGATTTCATTCTAGACTTCAAGGAGAAGTTACGAAAATCACAAAATCATTTCATTTTTTCAAAAAATATTTAAATTCAAATAATTCACTCAATATATACTTTGTGCAAACCAACAAAGAAGCAATTATGAGGCATAAAAATATGGATAATACACATTACTCCTGGCCAAAAGAGCCTACAATCCCATATGGTAAATAAGAATCATAAGAGAAAACTATAGTGCCAGGCAATGTGTAAAAGTGTAATACAAGTTCTATAAAATGTCTTAGGAGTTTAGATGAGCTGCAGTCTTCAGGAAAAAGACAAATGGAGCATATGGTACCTTATGTCATGAAGATAAGTCTTTTTATAACTGGAAAAGCAAACCAGGTGGAAGAAACAGGATGAGTACAATGGAGAGAACTAAGGGAGTTTTAAAAATTGCTATTTTTAAATAGCTGAAATGTAGAGCATCTATGTGAGTGGTATTTAGTAATGATTTTCCTTGATTGCCCAGCTAAGAATTATAAGCTTGATTAGGAACAATAGGAATCTATATGATTAGGAGAGTGACATATTCAGTCTAGCACTATAAGGCTACTGATTTCAAAGTATAAGTGTATGATGCATGGAACAGGAAAAACGTCGAGTCTTGGAGTCCAGATAAGAGAATGACATAATATAGACATAAGGTGACAAGAGCTGTAGCCATTTTAGAAAGCGTGAGTATAGAAAGGGTACGAACAAAGTAAATATCAAAAGGGCAAAGGGTGGCAAAGAAAAATGTATCTTCGAAATTCGAAATCTGAAGATCTTGAAGACGGGTAGGCTCATTAATAGAATTTGAGAAGATGGCAAAAGAGAGAGCTGAAGGTTAAAGAAAGATCAGTCAATCTTCCCAATGTTCCCCTTCCTTCTCTGATGGGAATTTATACTCCCAGTCCAATTGTCATGGGATTTTTGCAGAGCCTTCCTCTGAGGATAGAGTATACTTCCCAGTCTGTTTATGTTGGATTTGTCTTTGTGACTTAAGCCAATAGTCAAGTCAACAGAAAGTGGGCAGAAATGACGGTGTGACAGTTCTCTACTGAGGCCGGAAGAGGTGTCATGTGATTCCCACTTACATTCTGGCATTCCTAGCATCACTATGAAAAGAATGTGCCCACATAGCTGCTGACCTTTAGCATGGCCCTTCAATTGAGACATCTGAAGCAGAGATGGGCACAGTCTAAATCCTGGATCCTTGCATGGCCTGTCCAGAGCTTAAAACAGAGCTATCCTAGCTCACCTGCAGACCAAAGGCAGGAAAAATAAATGCTTGTTTTAGTAAATCATTGAGTCTTGGGTAAATAACTGATAGTAGATGGAAAATAGCATATCGTATTTGACATTAGGACCTAATGTGGAAATATACTGCCCAAAATTAGAAGTTTTAGACAGAGATATGCCCTGAAATTTATAGAATTGGGAGCCACACACATAAAGTTTATGGCTGGAAAAGAATCAGGAAAAATAAACCAAATAAAAAAGCTAAGCAGAGAATGATTATTATTAAGACAACTAAGAAAATGTAGTCAGTGAAGAAGACAGAGAAGAAAAAGTGACTCAGCAGCATAGTGCAGTAGTGAATGTACAGACTCTTATAACAAATTTCCCTAAGTTCAAATTCCAGGCCTGAAATGTTTGACTCATAGTCTTTAGATAAGTTAGTACAGTCAGCCCTCCATATCTGCAGGTTCCACATCTGTAGATTCAACCAGCCGCAGATGGAAAATATTTGGGGGGGGGAAAGAAAGTTCCAAAAAGCAGCGTGAATTTGCCACGCATGGAGCACTATGCTGAATCCATGCAAATGAAGTGATGTGCCCGCATACCCTGCTGTAGCCTCCTGCCATCTCACATACCCTCAATGTCTCACCAGCTCTTTGTCTGAGCATTGTTCGCCTCAAGTCTCCTTCGTTCACTACTTGTGTTGTTGTGCACCCCTTTGTTTCTGTGAAAAAATGGCTCCTCAAAAGCGAAGAAGTGGTCAAAGCAATCCCTCAAAGGCTCACAGGGAGTGTAAAGTGCTATCTCTCCACCAGAAAATAAAAATCTTAAATATTTTGTAAAGTGGCATATCATTTGCTGAAGTGGGCATTAAGGTTGGTAAGAAGGAATCGAACATTCTCACAATAAAGCAGAGAGAAGCTGAAATTCATGCACGTGTTAGTGTTGCCCCTACAACTTCAAAAATGGTCTCTCTGGTTCCCAATAAATTGCTTGCAAAGAGTGAGAAAGTATTTACTGTTAAGTGTAAGCATTAACAACTATTTACATATCATTTACATTGTATTAGGTACTATAAGTAATCTAGAGATGCTTTCAAGTATACAGGAGGATGTGCTTAGGTTATATGCAAATTCTATACCATTTTATATAAGGGACTTGAGCATCCATGGATTTGGGTATGGGAGGGGTCCTGGAACCAATCCCCTGCAGATAGCGAGGGACAACTGTACACCTTTCTGAGCCTCAGTTTTTTCATTCTTATCATCAGTAGGCATGATATTAATATCTATTCTAGAAGGTTGCTTAGTGTGGGGAAAAAAATAAGTAAGGATAGAGAATATTTGAACCAATATGATTAACCAAATTTTACTAATTGATATAAACGCAACACTGCATCCAACAACAAGAGAATGTACCCTTTTCAAATGCACATGAACTATTCACTAAATGTGACCACATAGTAGGTCATAATTAAGTCTTAATAAATTTAAAAGGACTGGAATTGTAAGAATATGTTTTCTGACTATAAATAAACAACAGAAGATTAAGTAGAAAATCCCTACTGAACAGAAATTAGACAATACCTATCTTGGACAGCAAGGAAGTACAATTATCGTTAGATATCTCATCATACCCTCTAGAAAGACAATTTTAAAAAACTGACAACACAAAAAATATTGGTGAGGATATAAAGCAATTAGAACTCTCCTGTTGCTTACTGGAGACCTGTTTGACCAAACAACTCCCTTCTAAACATAAACTCCCCCAAAGAACACAAAAATCCTGTAGATGGAATGTTCAAAACATCTTCATTCCTAATAGCTCAAAGTGCAAACAGTCCAAATGTCACCACCAGGAGTATAAATATTACTAACACAGCACCGAATAAAATATGAAAGACAGAAAATAATAGATTCTGTGTCACAAAAAGTTTTATCATGGGTTAACATCTCTGCAAGGAAAAGAGGGAAAGCAGGATTGAGTAGGGGGTGTCATCAGAGAGTTATGCAACTCTAAGAAAGTTTCTACCAGCCCAGTAAGAAGCTCTGGAGCAAAGACTGACAATTTGTGTCATCCACCTTAATTATTCAGTCCCTGGGTGGTGCAAACAGTTAAATGCTCGACTACTAGCCGAATAGTTGGTGGTTCTAACCAAACCAGAGGAGTCTTGGAAGACAGGCCCGGCGATCTGCTTCCGGCAGGTCACAGCTTCGAAAATCCTATGGAGCAGTTCTGCCCTGCACAGATGGGGTCATTATGGGTCCGAATAGACTTAACAGCAACCACCAACAACAGAACTGAGTAGAAACGCTTACTCCTGCACCACCGGTGTTACCTGGGGCTTCTCCAAGAAGAACATGTCCTTAAGTTACTGCCATCTTACTTAGTCATTGACTGGGATTGCCCAAAATAGTGTGACCTGACTCGGAACCTGAGACAGCCCTGAAAAAACTAACAGAGAGAGGCTGTCAGCTAACCACTTTCTTTGAGACTGGCAGGGAATCCTTTGAAGGGGTATTTCAGCAGCACATCTCCATGGCTTTCATCCTTTAAGATTTAACTTACGTAAATAAATTTCAAAACTAATCTGTGGTATGAGATGTTAGGATAGTGGTTATCTTTGAGGAACAGACATTAGTGGTTAGGAAGAGGCATGGAAGTGGTTTCTGTGGTGCTGGGAAAGTTCTATTTTTTAAACTAAGTGCAGGTTATGTAGGCACGTTTACTTCATAGTATTTCATCAGGTTATCTACTTACAATTTGTATGCTTTTTTGTATGTGTGTTTATTTAATTTAAAAAAAAAGAGCAATTTCAGTAATGAGAATTTAAACCAGATGATGAAGTTTTTCTTGAGAAAATCTCATTTTCCTTCCCCAAATTTAAGTTTTTAAAGTTAATATAAATGACATCTTACTAATTAAATGTTACTAGGCAGTAAATGAGAAGCCCTGGTGGTGCAGTGGTTAAGTGCTCTACTGCTAACCAAAAGGTCGGCGGCTTGAACCCACCAGCCACTCCGAGGGAGAAAGATGTGGCAGTCAGTTTCCATAGAGTTTTACAGCCTTGGAAACCCTATGGGGCAGTTCTACTCCATCCTATAGGGTCTCTATGAGTGAGAAATGACTTGACAACAATGGGTTTTAGGCAGTAAATATTTGTTGAATTGAATTAAGTTCATCTAAAATAGACCAACTCCTGCAATTTTATTTATATAATTTCTCCTTGTATCCAAGAGTTATAATATACAAAAATTAATGCATTTCTTGTTCCCAAAACACATATAATATATAAGCAGATACATTTTTTTTAAAGCTACCGTATATTAGGCAATATCCTAGAAGTCACAGGGTGGTACAACCTATTAACATACTTGGTTGCTAACTGAAAGACTGGCAGCTCAAGTCCACCCAGAAGCACCTCATAAGAAATGTGTGGCAACCTACTTCTGAAAATTAGTCACTGAAAACCCTATGGAACAAAGCTCTACTATGACATACTTAGGTTCACCATGAGTTGGACTCTACACTATGACATCTGGTTTGGTTTATCAAGTTCCTAGGAATAAAAAGATCAATAGCATTCATCTTTATCTACAAAGAATTAAAACTCTAGCATGGGGAAATAAACTTAAATAATTAACGACAACATAAAATGAGTGATATACTAGTACTTAAAAAAAAAAAAGACGTGGGGTCACAGAGAATAAATATACTACATTCTGGAGGTGGAGCCAACGTGGCACAATAGACAGATGCACCATGCTGACCCTCTGCAACAAAGACCTGAGAAACTATGTAAAACAGATACAAATGTCAATCCTGGAAACTTAAGCATCAAATGAAGGGTTAAAGAACTAGATCAAACACTGAGTGGAAGAAGAAACTGATGGAAAACAGAACAAGCAGAGATATGGAGTGGAAGTCCCCTGCCAACTAACACGTCACAGTGTTGCCATCTTGGAACATAGCCAGCAAGGACCCCGGACAGGGAGGATGGTAAGGCAACTTCACAGGACTCCCAACAGGAGACAGAGCACCCGGTAACCAGAGAAACACGCCTTCCCATCCCTCACCCTTCTGCCCCATATGCCTTCTCTACTCCTTATCAATGGACCATGCCGCATTGCTTGACTAGAGAGCCACTGGCAGGCTGCCACCTTGGGTCTGTCCCACTCCTAAAGGCTGGCTCCCACTGCAACTTTAAAAAAAAATTTTTATATATATTTTTTCTTTTCTTTCTTCTTCCCACCTGGCCCTGTAAGCCACCTACAACCCTTCCCACTGGGCCACACTGTACTACCTTGGCTAGAGAGTTCCAGAACAGGGGGAAAAAATGGAAAACACAGAGAAGATTGTTGAAGATTTTCTGAGAGAAAACTTCCCCAAAATCATGAAAGACGAAAAGCTGACCATCCAAGAACTCGATGAACTCCATATAGGATTGACCCTAAAAGAAAGTCAAGAAGACATATCATAATCACAATTGCCAAAACCAAAAGACAAAGAAAGAATCCTGAGGGCAGCATGAGGAAAACGAAAAGTCACTTACAAAGGGGAAACAATAAGACTAATCTCTGATTACTTGTCAGAAACTATGCAGGCAAAAAGGCAATAGGATGACATGTACAAAATCTGGAAAGACAAAAATGCCAACCAAGAATAATATATCCTATAAAACTCTCTCTCAAATACAATGATGAAATTAGAACATTTCCAGATAAACAGAAATTAAGGGAATTTGTAAAAACTAAATCAAACTTACAAGTAATATTAAAGGGAGTCCTTTAGTTAGAAAACCAAGAACAACCATACAACAATACAAGACAGCATCAGCCAGATACCAACCTAGGTAAAGAACTCTCAATAATAAAACAAAGGTAAAAGACTTGAAACAAGGAAACGGAGCCATCAACCTGTAAATGATGAAAATGTCAAAACAATAAAAGGGGGAATAAATGGTATAGTTACAGAACTTTCAAATGGAGAAGTCAAAGCAATACCAAGTAATAAAAAATGGTTCAAACTTAGAAAGATAAGGTAAATTTGAAGGTAACCACACAGAAAGTTAACAAACCTACTCATCAGGATAAAAAAGAAGATAACATAAAGACTCAATAAACACAAAATCCATAATAACAAAAGAAAATCCAAAAACAAAGGGAACTCAAACAGAAAAGTAAGAGGAACAAAGAAAACACCAGCACCACAAAAAGAAAGAAAAAGCACAACAACACGACAGCAATAAACTTATACCTATGGATGCTGTTATTGTTGTTAGGTGCCATTGGGTTGATTCCTAATCATAGGGACCCTATGTGCAAAGGAATGAACCTCTGCCCAGACCTGCGCCATCCTCACAGTTGTTATGCTTGAGTCCATTGTTGCAGCCACCTTGTCAATCCATCTCCTTCAGACTTTTCCTCTTTTTTGCTGACCCTTTACTAAGTATGATGTCCTTCTCCAGGGACTGATCCCTCCTGACAACATTTCCAAAGTACGTGAGATGTAATCTCCCCATGCTTGCTCCTAAGGAGTATTCTGGCTGCATTTCTTCCAAGACAGATTTATTCCTTCTTTTGGTAGTCTATGGTATTCGATATTTTTCACCAACACCATAATTCAGAGGCATCAATTCTTCAGTCTTGCTTATTCATTGCCCAGATTTTAACACTTTAAAGAGGTCTCTTGCAGCAGATTTCCCCGATGCAACGTGTCATTTGATTTCTTGACTGATACTTCCATGGGTATTGTTTGTGGATCCAAGTAAAATGAAGTCTTTGACAACTTCAGTACTTTCTCCGTTTATCATGATGTTGCTTACTGGTCTAGTTCTGAGGATTTTTGTTTTCTTTATGTTGAGGCACAAGCCATAATGGAGGCTGTAGTCTTTGATCTTCATCAGTAAGTGCTTCAAATCCTCTTCATTTTTAGTGAGCGAGGTTGTGTCATCTGGTGGTTAATGAGTCTCCCTCCAGTCCTGATGTGCATTCTAGTTCATATAGTACAGATACTTGGATGATTTGATCAGCGTACTGGTTGAATAAGTATGGCGAAAGGATACAACACTGGCCCACAACTCTCTTGACTAAACCACAAGGTATCACCTAGTTCTCCCTGAATGGCTGCCTCTTGATCTATGCACAGGTTCCTCATGAGCACCACCAAGTGTTCTGGAATTCCCATTCTTCACAATGTTATCTACAATTTTTCTGATGCATACTGTTGAACGTCTTTGCATAGTCCATAAAACACAGGTAAACATCTTTCTGGTATTCTCTGCTTTCAGCCAGGATCCATCTGACATCAGTAATGATACTCTTCGTTTTATGTCCTCTTCTGAATCCAGCTGGAATTTCTGGCAGTTCCCTGTCAATGTACTGCTGCCACCAGTTTTGGTGGTTGACCAGTCCTATTTTAGAAACGAACAAGGAGAGGAATGGTGAATTTCAGAAAAATAAGAAGTAAGACTGACTAACTTCTCGATATAGCAGCCACAAGACTTACTAGTTAAAAGCGTTTTTTCTTAATGTAATTTTCTCTGTGTGTGTGTGTGTGTTGTGGATTGAATTATGTCCCCCCAAAAATGTGTGTGTTGATTTGACTGGACCATGATTCCTGATATTGTGTGATTTTCCTATATGTTGTAAATCTTTGATGTTAATGAGGGAGGATGGGTTGCAGTTGTGTTAGTAAGGCAGGACTCAATCTACTACATTGGATTGTGTCCTGAGATGATCTCTTGAGATATAAAAGAGAGAAGTGAGCAGAGAGACAGGGGGACCTCATACCACCGAGAAAGCACTGCCAGGAGCAGAGCGTGTCCTCTGGACCCGGGGTCTCTGCGCAGAGAAGCTCCTAGTCTGGGGGAACACTGATGAGAAGAAGGCCGACAGAGAGAGAGAAAGCCTTTCCCTAGAGCTGACACCCTGAATTTGGACTTTTAGCCTACTTTACTGTGAAGAAATAAATTTCTCTTGTTAAAGCCATCCACTTGTGTTATTTCTGTTACAGCAGCACTAGGTGACTCTGTGTGTGTGTGTGTGTGTGTGTGTGTGTGTGCGCGTGTGTTTTCATTTTATTGTGTTTTATTCGCAATGAATAAGTTTTTGGTCTTGCAAAATGCTATCATACTATCTCTGGCATCGTTTCTATCACCAAGGCCATGCTTTCCAACTACCAATCCTTCTTCTTTGTTTCCAACTTTCGAATTCCAATCATCAGTAATTACCGATGCATCTTGATTGCATGTTTGATCAATTTCAGACTGCAGAAGTTCGTAAAAATCTTCAACTTCTTCATCTTTAGCCTAGTGGTTGGTGTGCAAATTTGAATAATAGTCGTATTAACTGGTCTTCCTTGTAGGCATATGAATATTATCCTATTACTAACAGTGTTGTTGTCATGGTTTGAATTATGTCCCCCAAAAAACGTGTGTATCAATTTGGCTGGGCCAGGATTCCCAAAATTGTGTGGTTGGCCTCCATTTTGTGATTGTAATTTTATGTTAAAGAGGATTAGGGTGGGATTGTAACACCACCTTTACCCAGGTCGCATTCCCGATCCAATGTAAAGGGAGTTTCCCTGGGGTGTGGCCTGCACCACCTTTTATCTCTTGAGAGAAATAAAAGGAAAGGGAAGCAAGAAGAGAGCTGGGGACCTCATACCATCAAGAAAGCAGTGCCAGGAGCAGAGCGCGTTCTTTGGACCGGGGTCCCTGCGCCGAGAAGCTCCTAGTCTGGGCAGACACTGGTGAGAAGGCCAAGAGAGAGAATGCCTTCCCCTGGAGCTGACACCCTGAATTTGGACTTTTAGCCTACTTTACTGTAAGGAAATAAACTTCTCTGTTAAAACCATCCACTTGTGGTATTTCTGTTATAGCAGCACTAGATGACTAAGACAGTTGTACTTCAGGATAGATCTTGAAATATTCTATTTGACAATGAATGCTACACTATTCCTCTTCAATTTGTCATTCCCAACATAGTAGACCACATGACTGTCCCATTCAAAGTGTCCAATACTAGTCCATTTCAGTTCACTAATGCCTAGGATATTGATGTTTATGCATTCCATTTCATTTTTGATGACTTTCAATTTTCCTAGATTCATAAACCCTGACAAAATTAACGTAGGCTTATGTTTCTTGTCAGCTGAAAGATATATTATGCTTAATCTTAAAATAAAGCTCTCATTCCTTTCTGTTCTATAGGAGAGAACATAATGTCTTGACATTTAATTCAATATATTGTATAATCACTACTACTAAATTAACCTAGATTCTATATCTCTCATAAATCTACAAGAAGAGTAATAAATACATAATAGTCAGCAGTAGAGTTTAACATATTTTCTACATTAAATAAAATCATTCTTTCTTTGTGGCAGGGAAAGGATCGTGTTAAACAAAAAGAGAAGTTTTCCTTAATGTGTAAGAGTTTGCCAAGGAGAGAGGTAGGGAAAGGTCATTTCGGGGAAGAGAAAAACATAACAAAGGCATAAAGGCACATAAAAGTGTGAGGGAGGTGAAATATTTCTATTCTTAGAAGTGTTGAAGATTGTAACATGGCATAATTTAGCCCTGGCGGTAGAGGAAGAAGTGTGTAGAGAAAGACTGGTAGACAAGCTGGAAAGGGTAGATTGGGAACATACTATGAAGTTTAGGATAGATGAGGAGGTCTAGAGAGCTATTATAAAATTATGCTTTGAGGGCAGAGGATGGGAACCTGGGGAACAGCAGCCTATAAAGCTAGAGAAGCCAGTGATGGAGACAGGGGAGAAATGGAGAAAAGCATATGGAAATGTAGGAGAACAAGTGATTAACCCAGTGTATTGAACCTGATGGTGCAGTATTTAAGTGCTTGGCTGCTAACCCACTAGCTGCTCCACTGGAGAAAATACCTGGAGATTTGCTCCCATAAAGATTTCAGCATAGGAAACCCTATTGGGCAGCTCACTCTATCCTATAGCGTAGCTCTGAGTTGGAATTGACCTGACAACACACAACAACATTAACGCAGAAAGCAAAGGAAGAAAAGGCTTCAAGAATAAGGGGATACCCGGCAGGGCATAATGTTGTAGAGAAGTCATGTGAAATGAGATATGAGAAGGAAACCTTGGACTGGGCAGGTAGGAGGTCCTGGGAGACAGTGGGTCTTAGTAGCAGATTGGGGTGAGCACGTTCAGAGGTCTAGGAGTGAGGAGAGGAGAAGGAGTGAAGCAGCAAGGTAACTGTGTTGTTAGTTTTAGAACTGTTTTTGTCATCGTTGTATATTTTGAGAACAAAAATAACAGATAAATCATATGTTTGAAAACACAGAGAGAAGAGAATTTTTTGGTTTTAAGAACCAGAAAGACAAAGTTGTAGGCTGAGTGGAATAAGTCTACAAAGAAGGACTAATTGAAGATATAAGAAAGGAGGTAAGAGGACTATTGGAAAGAAATACCCTCTTTTTTCTCTGAAATAGGATGCAAGTAAGGAGGAATGAGTAAATACATAGGCAAATTTTGAAGTAGAAGAATTGATTGAATAAGTACTCTTAGCTAAGAAGAAAAGCAGAAAAAGGGTATATAAGTATTTTACTGGACTGCGTCATTACCTAGAGTCTCAGGAACAACAGAATCTTTATTAAACCAGTCAGTGCGAGAATTTGATTAATTGTCCCCCCTGGAAAACTTGCCTCAAAATGCCCTACACTTGCTCAATTTATCTTTTAACATGTCCCATTTTTTAATTCCTTCTCTTTCTCTATCTCTTCCGTCCTCTTATTCCAGAGACAAATGACACATTTTTGTCCTTCTCCTGCTGCCTCATGGACAGACTCTGCCCCCGCAACACAGGGGCTCTTTTCTGAAGGGGTTGATCTCTGGACTGGAAGAATCCACATGTTCCCCCTCCCATAATGGCCCCAGAATCCCTTACTACCTCTTTTTCTTTCCGGATCATTTGCATAAGGTTTGCCAATTCTTATGCTGAGTAGGACTTACTATAGCAATGATAATAATAATATACTAATAATCATGGTAAGCATTTCAGAAATTGTGATACCAGGACACAGAAGGTTTAAATAAGTTAAATTGCACAAAGTCTCATAGACAGTAAGTGCTGATGAACGTATTCAAACCCAGGTGGCTTTTACTCTCAAAATCCATGCTTTTACCTCTTCAATCCCAGCAAGAACAGGTTGAGAGGCCAATCTGAGAAAATGGTTTTAGTGCTTCAGATGTTACCCTCTGAGCAAAATTGAGCTAAAGGCTTCGGAGATTTAGAACTGAATTTTCAAAGGGCTTCCAGTGGACTTGTGTTTTGCAAATTTGCAGCTAAATAGTTCATGATTAATTCCAAAACAATCGAACTGTTCTCCAAGGAAAATCAAGAGAAGTTGAGCTGCACTCAAAGCTTTCAAATATGACTGAGCTCCATTTACCTTTTTCCAGAAATCCACATCATTGTACACAGGATTTGCTTTCTTAAGCACTCTAAAAATGGACCAAGTAGGTAAATACGAGTGCAAATGAATATTATTATGGTTTTTTCTCTATAAATTTTGAGTATGTCAGGGAAAATCAAAGATATTACTTTAACTTTTATTTTATTGTATTTTAAAATGTTGAGCATATTTTTATCATTGACATAGTTTAGAAATCTCAAACCAAAGGAGAGCTGTCAAAGTGAAATCTGTATCAGTAAAAAAAAAAAAAAAAAAAAAAAATTTGTAAATGTATCTAAATAATGGCAGTTAAATTGCACTTTTTTTGTTGTAATACATGGAATTGTAACTACACTGGACATGCTCTGTGAAACAAATCCTTGCCAGTATTTCATTGACACATCTGATGGTTAATAAGGTAATTCTGCCTTACACAAAATTCTGCCCCATAATTTACATTATCAAACACAATAATAAAAATAATAGCTAATAGGTAAGACTCTGCCTCTTCTTGTAACTTACTTGTATTCTAAAAGTCTATATAAAACAAATCTTTCTCAAGTTCTCTAGAGTTTGAAGGAGAAGGATTTCAAGACAAGATAACCTGCAGACAAACTGATTAGTTGATGACTTGATCAAGCAACTCTCATTCTAGAAGGCATATGAATAGATAGGTAGCTCTCCAATAGTCTGAGTCTACGTTGACTCTATAGTAGCAGTTTAATCCAAGGTCTATCTAGATCAATGGTCCTTAAGCCCTGTGTGCCTCACACTCACCTGGGAAGTTTATTTAAATTTTAACTTCTTAGATAGCGTGATGGTTAAAGTTGTGTGTCAACTTGGCTGGGCCATGATTCTCAGTGCTTTGGCATTCGTATGATGTTGTGATCACTTCCATAATGAGATTTGATATAATCTGATCACCTCCATGATGGGATCTGCTGTGAGTAACCAATCAGTTGAAAGGGAGTCTCCTTGGGCACGTGGCCTGCATCAAATAGAAGTGGATTTTCTGGCAAAGCTCGTGACTTTTGCTCACTCTGGAGCCTGCAGCTGGCTCCTGTTCATCTGACCTCTGGTTCTTGGGACTTGAGCTAGCAGCTTACCTGCTGTTCTTGCCTGCCTGCCGGTCTTGGGATTCATTGATCTTCACAGCCTGTGAGCAAGAGCCCTGCTCTCTGACCTGCAACATTGGGTTCACCAGCCCCTGAAGCTACGTGAATCAGGAGAAGCCTCTGTCCTGACCCACAGACTTGGGACGTTCCAAGCTCTACAACCTCGGGAGCCATTTCCTTGATATAAATCTCTCTCTATGTATAGTTACATGCTTTACTGCTTTTGCTTCTCTAGAAAACCCAGCCTAAGACAGATAGTAACCTAAAATTTTCTATTTCATAAAACTGAAATAAGACACAGACATCTATGCTTAAATCACCTGAGGTAATTCTGTTACAGTTGGTCCAGGGACAGCAGTTTGAAAAATGTGTGTTTTGACCATCTACGCAGAAGTATTGGAAACATGAGAAGGAGGAAATTGAACCTAGAACTTCTTTAAGAATTGATGTTCCAAAATATATAAAAAATTTCCTGCCCATTTTACTGTCTATATCTCTTCTGTCATCACTGAAGTCACCTACATCAAACTACGATCCTCTCCTAGCTGGACAGCAGCTTTCTATTTGATTCCTTACTTCAGGTATTGCTCTTCTCCAATCGATCCTCTACACCAATCGTATTTACAGAGGGTATTGTGCACTCTCAGGTACCCGAGATAATTTATTGGACCCACAGGAGAAAATATTATAACTTTCCATTTATATTTATTTTATCTGAAACAATAAGAAAGAAATAAAGCCTTACTAGTATTTAACATGTATATTAGACGTGGCTACTTATAATCAATTCTCAAGTCATTTATGTGAATGTTACATAGGGTACTTGAAGTTTATTGAAGTAAGACTGGGAATTCTACAACAAGAAGCAGTTAATAGTGGCCTCCAAACTCATTCATTCACTTTCGGTATGTTGCAGTGCATTGTAACTGGGCTATGCCTGGTTAAATGGATTTATAACTTATGATTATTAAGTGTTAATCATCACAAAACAGACAATTGGCTTTAAAAATATTCCTGAAATGAAACAATGAACTGAAATTAATAACAATCCTATAAATAAGCAATAAAATATCAGAGCTGAAAATGTATACCTCGCTTTTATTTAGCCATGTTTCCAGTTAAAAATGATGATCTAATCAAATTTGACAAATCAGATAAAAAATTTGAAATTATCTATTATTGACACTGAACTTTAGTGTAAATTCATGTTATGCTTTGGGATATTGGCCAATAAAGGAATACAGCTATATAATTAATAAATAAATAGGAAAGAATAAATAAAAATGAATCAAGAGTAGTTGCTCAAAATGTCTTCCTGACAAGAGTGAATGATCAAAACGTGTGGTCATTTGACTACTAGGCCTACACTACAACCAGAGTGACCTTAGCAAAGCACGTATTGCTCATTTCACTTTTATTTAGTCTTCAGTGGCTTCCTGCTACCGTTAACGTAATTTACAAAGCCTTGCTAATCGAGCGCCTCACTGGTTTCCATCTTGGGATGTTCTCCTGAACCCTGGACGTCTTTTGTTCTATGAGACTTGCCAGACTTTCTGCCTGGCTTCCGCACACTGTCTCATGCCTGTAATACCCTCTTCCCAATCCCTCCTCCTGTTCGTCCTGTAATCTCCTACTTAGCAGTCTCTTCAAATTATAACAAAACATTTTAATGCCTTTAGTGGAATTTTCCAAAACACTTAACTAGGACACGCCCCCTTTTCACCTGTCTTGCTAGAATACTCTGCACTTTCACACTTTAATTACTAGTGAAATTCTTTATTTTCCCCAATAATCAGTATAAACTGAGGTCAGGGGCCAGGACTGTCTTGCTCACAGCTGCATGCCTGCCTTTGCCTAACATAATGTCTATTTATTTCATTTAAAAAATGAATTTTCAGAGAGCCTTTTAAAAAAATACAGGCAAAAACAAATAGCGTATGTCTTTGATTATCCCTCTAAAACACTTAGGTCACCGGGGTGTATAATAGAAGTGCCTGTGGTTTAAATGGGGCCAATAACTCAGGTTACTCCAGAACAGGTCCTGAGACCAAGTCAGTCATTTTACTTATGGTTGGTGGAAAAATATGGAAAGATCCAATGTTCTTGGGGAACTTTGAAATTTTAAATTCTACAATATTTTTCTTTGAATGACTCTTATAAACCAAATTTTTAAAAATCACATTGAAGTCCTCATAGAAAACGAAAGTGCTAGTGAAAAGGTAGTAGGTTATTGTCATTTTGCCGATCAATATGGCGGCATCCTAACTTTCATTCAACCTTTTATACATGCTGTATAAAGAGCTGCAGGTTTGAGGATACACTAATTAGTTCTAAAGGAAGAAAATCATGCCAAAAATAAAGTCCCTTTGACTGAGCATTTATAGTAGGAATTATAGGGAGACATCAATAGGGCAAGATATTCTATTAGGCAATAGAATCAAAGAAAAAATAGTTCTCTGTTCCCATAATCAACTACAATGCTTAAATAACTAAATTAGAATATTTTTCATCCTTGTGGTCAAGTTTATTATGATTTACTATAATTAATCAACCAAACCAGTTGCCATTGAGTCAATTGCAATTTACGGCAAGTCTGTATGTGCAGAGTAGAACTGCTCCACACCGTTTTCATGGCTGTGACCTTTCAGAAGCCGATCTCCAGGCCTTTCTTCCAAGGTTCCTCTGGGTGGGTTCTCTGCACCTCCATCCTTTAAGTGAACAGCCTAGCGCTTAACTGTTTGCACCACGCAGAGACTACATTTACTATAATTAGGACAAGATACTGTTGAATATTTTATTTCTTATTTAGAGATATAGGACAGCCTTCCAAAGGGAGTGAGACATAGAAAGGTGTGGGTAGGGGAACAAATTATACGATGAGGAAGCATTAAAAAATAAACCTATCTTGTCCTTATATTTTTCTGTCTCTTATACCTATTTATCACTATCTGTTGGTATTAATGATATTTTTTTTAATTAAATATAGTGCATTCACTTTCCAGGCTTTTTGTATTAATGGTATTACCATTTGACATTTATTTTTATATGATTTAGTACCAAGGTATGTGGTATAGTGGAATTATATTTTATAGAGTTTTTTTAATGTACCAGTTATAATAGCAGACTTATTAAAAAGAATGATTCATATGACAATCCTGTAAATGCTCAGTTATGAACATGATTAAAGAACCATGATATATATATTATATATATATATATATATTGGCAATTTCATTTTATAACTTTGCCTTTATTAACTTTGATGTTTTTGAGAGATAACTCCTGAATGGTCACTGTGATATATCAGCTTATGCTAATGATTTGGTCTTTTTCACAAAATTGCTCCTTTCTAATGGGAAAATGTGGTTTATTTGGAAAATGATCCTGTTCAATGTTATAGCCTAAGAATGATTTGGGTGAAACTCCTATTCTGTGGCTCATGAATTATTTCTGTCCTCTACTACCATCTCTCATAAAGAAACGTCCAAGGGAAAACAGGTTGTGTAACCCCATGGGGATCTCAGGGAAGTACAATAGGCAGCAGAACAGAAATAGAAAAATACTCGTCTATTTCTCATTCCGTCATTGCATTCTTCAATTTGTCAGAGCGAACATTGAAAAGCTGAGTAAGAAACTCATATTGGCTAATTCTGGACCCCATATGACTATATTCATAGTAATTTACATTTGATCTCAGAATATCTAAGAACTTTGGAATATTACTGACATATTTTAAAGGTTTTTCTGTGTTAATGCTAGGGCAATGAGAAATGAAGGGTGAGCATAATTATGTGTCACCTTTAAAAAATATTCATGAACGCAAAGAAAAACGTGTATATGATGGAAGATTGTGCAGAGGGGAGCTGGTGTTTCGATTTTCACTTTGAATTGTAGAAACTGCACCAAAGGATATTCTCTTACTGTTAATGGTCAGCTCTTTCTACAACTGTGATTTATTTTACTAGAAGCTGGAACAGGTGTGGTCTATCTTTGCCAAAGTCTTCCAGAAGTTCATACCTGCCCGAGGGCTAAGGTTTCATATCGGCTTAGTGAGGCTGTTGAATGGCATGCAATCCAAGAACTTGTGTCTTATTACCGTGGCAGAGTGCTGGCACACTAAGAAAGTCTGTATCGGAAAATCCAGCTTTGCATTTTGAATTTGGACAAATTGAACTCTTATCGTTTGGGAGATATTGCTAAGAGGTTTTCTCTCAAGAAACATTTCTTCACTGAAAATGGTAATGAAAAGAACATTAAAGTTTATGAATATGCATAAACTGAATTAACTTTTTTATCTCTCAAAATAAGTGTTGCTGCTGGGCAAAGATCAAAAGTAGTCCTTTTCAACCCTTGGAATAATTATGGCTAAAGTTAGTAACGAGAAAAGCAGGAGGCCAAAACGAAAGAGGTTTTGGTGTTTGGAATATAACACTTCAACCTTGAACTCTATGAAAAAAATACAAATATAAGTTAAGGTAAAGGGAAAAATCAAAGATTTTCTATGCTCCAATTAAATACAGGGTTCTTATTTTAGGTCAAATGCCATTTACTTTTAAATACCTGGTTTTATAAAAGAAGTCTTATAATTGCCTTATTTCTTTTGAAAAACACATAGCCTTGTGCCAGCAGGTACACTTGTGGGACTGGTTCATTTGGAGGTGCTGTTGGATGTCATGTGCTCTGATGATCACAGTTTTAAGATTTCAAGAGAGTAATTGCAGAAGATCAGCGTGCTGACCCTGCCTGCTATAAATGGCTGCATGGAACGAGGCTAGGTAGATCAACATAGCTCAAGTTTTGAAGTGAAATTTTATCTTATTTCTGGCACCGCTAACACTAACCTGATCCTTATCTGTCTAGGAAAAAAATTCCTCCTTAACAGGCCGGCATAACTCTTTACGATTTCCACATACCTCTCAAAAATTATGAAAGACCCATTGTTAAAACTTGGTATAAGCAGGGTATTTAAGGCTTTTTAGTGTGCTCATGTTAATCTGCAAACTTTGCTTTGTTTTAGAAATCTCTGAGGATAAATGCTTTTTCAGTGCTCTTTATATTTTTTGGATCCCCTCTCAGGTACACAGAACCGTAAAATAGAGAGAAAGAAAATAAAGAGAATATTATTAAAACACATTCCGTCTATTTTTGTATCTTGAAGAGTCGTGGACTGGGAGTCCAGATGGTTTGCTTTCAGCCCGCTTAGAGCCACTCCTTCACAGAGTCTATAGAGTCGCTGTGAGTTAGAATCGACTCGACGGCAGTGGGTTCGGATTTTGGTTTTGGTAGAGCGACTAGTGAGCTGTGCCTTCTTGGCTTTCTGTCCTTGAGAAAGACACGTGACATCTCATGGGCTTCCACTGACTAAGTGACCACCATACCCCTTTCTAGTTCTAAACTTCCATGTGAATAATTTTACAATTTTCTCCGTTTTTCAATATTTTAATAAAACTATTCCCAAATGTTAATATCTCTAGCTTCATTCTAATTTCAGAGGAAAAGTACTTACAGTGTACAACAGAGTTGTAAAGCCTGTCATTTAATGGTACATCCTAAACCAGTTATTTAACTTGTCAAAACATGTTTCTCGGGTGCAAGATGAAGATTTGACAATACTCTGCAGTATTATGCTTAGGACTACACTAGATAAATGAAGAATCTATATTATAATTTACCTAAGGAGTGACAAATAAGAAATGGAGCATTTCCAATGCATGTGAAGCCTCGTGGGTGTCCCACAACAGCTAACACCCCTCTTCCTCCACTATGAGGGTAACTAGGAGTCTGAATTTTCTGTTTATGAGTCTTTGCTTTTTGTTATTTTCTTAACTACATATATGTATCTATAAAAAATATAAAAATGGTATTATACCAAGTATATTTCTCTGCAACTTACTTTATTCACTTAACTTTTGTCTTTGAAATTTACTCTCATTGATGTAATATCAATGATTTAACAGTAATAATATTTCCAGTCTATTACTGATAGAAGTTTGTGTTATTTCCAGTTTTTTTACTCTTACAAACAATGCTGCTTTTACCAGTCTCATGTATGCCTCCTGGCTCACACTCACAAGAGTTTCTCTAGGGATACACCAACAAATGGAACTGCTGGGTCACTGGGCATGTGCATTTTCAGCTTTGCAAAGTATGAGTTTGTTTTCCAAAGCAGGCATGCAAATATATATCCGTACAAATTTCTGTAGAAAGTGAATTATTTGTTCCTTCAAATTGAGGAGAAACTTCCTTCTGTAATTTTTGGAGGTAATTCTGAAATAATTTTTTTCAATTCCCTCCATAGTATCAATTTAGTATCCTTTTTACTTCTCCTTGGTATAATTTTGAACATTTACAGTAACAAAAAAAAATCATCTATTATATCTAAATTTATTTTTTTAGAATGAAGATAAAAATTGAGATGTTTTGTAATAGTCCAACATTTCTGGTAGTTTGTAATAAAGTTGTGCTTACAACCCATGAATCATATTAAGGTGACTGTCTGAGATTCTTTTTGACTGGAAATCGACAGTAAGGGTGATGATCGGTCAGAGTACGGAGAGTAGTCATTTCTCTCCTTTTACTCCACCTTCTATAAGCTGGCAACTCTCAAACTTATTGTCTCCAACAAAGATGAGTTCATATCCCACCTACAAGACATCCCCACATGGAGGACTCAAAGACATCTCAAACTCAAAATATCCGAAAGTGAATTTACCATCTTCCCTTAATTCTGGCCCTTCTCTCTTCCCTCTTTCATCCAGTTTTACAAGCCTAGATCCTGGGAGTCAACTTTGAATCTTCCCTTTCCCCGACTCTATATACCATCAGTCACAAAATCCTCTTGATTTTATCTATGTATAGTCCGCTCTTTCCCTCTCCTCTGACAATACATTAATGATGATCCCCAGCACTTGCTTAGCACTGTGCTAAGAGCTTCATATACTTTGTCTTAATACATTCACCAATACTGTTAGGTAGTTACTATGACTATCCGATTATATTAATTAGGAAATTAAATCGGAAAGAAGTTAAGCAATTTGTTCAAGTTCATGCACCTAATCTCACTCCAAATCTCTTAACTACTTCCTTCCTAACTTCATGCCAAACTATCTCAAACTCTTGAGTTGTGTATGGTCCCTTGCTTCTATTCATTTTGTCCTCCAAAATTTTCTCCACTATGCAACCAGAAGACTTTCTAAAACATAAAATCTTATCTTTTCACTCCCTGGCTCAAAACCCTTCAGTAGGTTCCCATTTCTCTTATTCTAAAATAAAAATAATTAGTACAGTTTAAAAGGTATCCTCTGCCAACTTCTTCAACTTCTAAGTAGAATATGCTCCTTTCTGCCATAACTCATTTGCATATTCCCACTGAATAAAATCCCCTTCCCTAGTTATTAATAAGTAATTATTAATCATTTTTCATATTCTTAAAAATTCACTCAAAGTTCATTTCTTTCAGAAAGACTTCCTGACCCAGTAGTCTAGGTCTTTCCATAACATTGACTAAGAGTAAATGGATTCTGTGTGATTATTGGGGTAAAATAGCAAAATGTTACATTTGCAACTCTACCATCTAGGAAAATTGACTCAATACCTAAACCAAAAAAACTAAACGTGTTGCCGTTGAGTTGATTCTGACTCATGAAAACCCCATGGTTGACAGAGTAGAACTGCTTCATAGAATCTTCTTACCTATATATATATATATTTTAATTGTACTTTAGATGAAGGTTTACAGAACAAACTAGCGTCTCATTAAACAATTAATACACATATTGTTTTGTGACATTGGTTGCCAGCCTCACAACATGTCAATACTTTCCCCTTCTCAACATTAGGTTCTGCATTACCAGCTTTGCTGTCTCGTCCTTGCCCCTGGGCTGATGTGCCCATTGATTCTCATTGTTTTATGAGTCTGTCTAATCTTTGGTTGAAGGCTGAACCTCAGGAGTGACTTCATTACTGAGCTAAAAGGGTGTCTGGGGGCCATACTCTAGGGGTTTCTCCAGTCTCTGTCAGGCAAGTAAGTCTGGTCTTTTTTTGTTTTTTTTTTTTTGAATTAGAATTTCATTGTACATTTTTCTCCAGCTCTGTTGTGAACCTCTATTGTGATCCCTGTCACAGCAGTCGGTGGTGGTAGCCAGGCACCATCTAGTTGTGCTGGATTCAGCCTGATGGAGGCTGTGGTAGTTGTGGTCCCTTAGTCCTTTAGACTAATATTTCCCTTGTGTCTTTGGTTGTCTTCATTCTCCCTTGCTCCAGATAGGGTGGGAGCAGTGAAGTATCTTAGATGGCCATTCACAAGCTTTTAAGCCCTGAGACACTAGTCACCAAAGTAGAATGTAGAACATTTTCTTAATAAACTATATTATGCCAATTGAGCTAGATGTTCCCCGAGACCATGGTCCCCACATCTTGGCTGTATTCTTTATGGAAGCAGATCACCAGGACTTTCTTCTGCAGTTCTACTGGGTGGGTTTGAACTGCCTACCTTTAGGTTAGTAGTCGAATGTAAACCATTCGCACCACCCAGGGACTTCTGCTCAATACCTAGGTAGTAATAAAAATAGTTAACATTTGTTAAGAACTTACTATATGCCAGCCATGGTACTAAGTGCTTTACATATTTTAATTTTGTCATACGTTCTCTTAGAGCTATGTACATGTGCTTTATAGCACTTATAACAGGTGTGATAAGCTAATTAACGATGAAGTTAGTTGTTTAATATTTGCCTGTACTTTTATACAGTATCTCCACAAGGGCTAAGATCATATGTTCAGTACCTTATCCAGTACATTGACAAGAGTAATATGTAAAACAAAAATATGGATTTTAAGACATAACTACAAAATTAAGACATTGCTTAATTCTTCAGGGTAACAAATTTAAATAAAATTTTCTAGATCTTATATTCCATTATTCAAATGCCGTTGAAAGATTTATTTTGTATCTATAAAATTCAAGCTCAATAAACAGAATATATCACCCATAAATTACAGGATGAATTTTTAAGTAGTTAAGGGTAGATCTCTTCTACTAGCAGATACTACACCTGTTTATAGGAGTCCTGGGTGGTGCAAACAATTAATGCTTTCCGATGCTAATGGAAAGGTTAGTGGTTCTATCTGCCTAGAGGCACCTCAGAAGAAAAGTCTGGGATCAACTTCTGAAAAGTTAGCCATTGAAAATCCTATGGAGTACAGTTCTACTCTGATGCATACGAGGTCACCCTGAGTCAGAGACAACTAGATGATAACTGGTTTTTAAGAGAGATAAACATCTTCCACAGAAAAGAAAGTATAGAGGGGAAGTCACATAAAAAGAGCAAGCCATAGACACTATTCTGTATATTGGAACTATATTATATAGGCTGAGGAAAGCAGTTACTGGCTGTGTATTATTGAGTCATTTGGGTTTAGAGTCTAGCTATACCCAAATGGAAAGAGGAATTTCAGTATTTTCCAGGTCTCACTAGAGCAGAGAATTCGATGTCATATTTCAAGGATAGGAAGATCCTCCTATTAATTTGAGTTCTTTTCATCTCAAGCTGCATGGGAGGAATGTAACTATTAGTGAATTACATTCTAAAGTTAATGATTTACACATAAATGAAGCAAATTGTAGTTTTCATGCATGATCATCCACATTAGCAAGTCCAACTGTTATTCTGATATTTCCTTATAGCAGTAGTAGTAGTCGTTGTTAGGTGCCTTCTAGTTGGCTCCAACTCATAGCAACCTTATTTATAAAAGAACAAGATGTTGCCCGTTCTTGTGCCATCCTCACAATTGTTGGTACGTTTGAGCCCATTGTCGCAGCCACTGTGTCAATCCATGTAAATGAGGGTCTTCCTCTTTTTTGGTGACTGACTACTTTACCAAGCATGATGTCCTTCTCCAGTGATTGGTCTCTCCTGATGACGTCTCCAAAGGAAGTGAGATAAAGTCTTGCCATCCTTGCTTTTAATGAGTATTCTCGCTGTACTTCCTCCAGGACAGATTTGTTTGTTGGTCTAGTAATCGGTGGTACATTTAATATTCTTCACCAACACCAGCATTTCTAATTCTTTAATTCTTCTTTGGTCTTCCTTCTGTATTGTCCAGCTTCCACACGTATACGAGGCAATGAAAAAGACCATGACTGGGGTCAATACCAGTAGAGAGTGTGAAAATATACTAAATACCAGGCATAGTTAGAGATGGGAACAAGAAGCCTTAATACGAGAACTTCCAGGTTCCCAAACCTAAAAGAAGTTTCAGCTAGACATGGTCCTCACATATGTTCCTCTAATACCTAGACCTCTTACTGGACAGACAGCATAGTGTAACAGTCAAGAGTTTAGTAGAGGTCAAAAGCTTAGACTATGGAACCAGACTGCCTTGGTCTGCTACTTACCAAATCCATGGCTAAAAGTCAATTAATAAAATTTTCTGTGTCTCAGTTTCCTCACATCTATAGTGATAATAATAATAGTAGCTACTTACTAGGGGTATTGTGGGGATTAAATTACACCTAAAGCAATTGGGAAGCCATGGTAACGCAGTGGTTGGGAAGCTTCTGTCATATAGCAAGCATTGAAAAATGGTCACCATCACCGTCAACATCATCGCCATCACCCAGGTACTGAGCCATCTTTCACAAGCTTCAGGTTTACAGACAGCAGTGGTTTGAAATGTTCATATTACACCTGACTGTTGACGCCATTTCTACAACAAAACAGAGATTATTTATCATACCACCATCAATGTGTGGAGTGAACCACAAGCACAACATTGTAAATTCCCATCAATTGTTACCAGTGACAATCAGCTCAAAAACTCAGTCTTTATTCCTAAGATAAGATAGTTACAGAGACAAAAGGCTAATATCTGAAAGCCCTTCATACCGCTTTCAAGGACAAAAAGACTCTTTTAGCTCTCTACCCACACACTATTAAACACAGGGATTGTGCAACGAAAATATATCAGTAAATAGAGTTTTAAATTCTGTGTTATATTTATTCTTAGGATATAAGCTCTCTTTCAAAAATTGTTCTTATCTCATATTTTGCACGTATATTTATTATTAAATTGCAAATGACAGGAGATGGTAGATTATAGTTCAAAGGACATCATTTTTTATTTTAAACGAATTGAGTTTATATTGTCTGGATGCAAAATTATTTTTTATCCTTGTATTGTGTTTGCTTGCTTATCTTGTATGTTTTTCTCAATTCTCTAATAGATACCTACAATTCTTACACCTTATTTTAGGATTAGGAGGGACATTTTATTGAGTCATCCAGGGGAGAATCAGAGCAACAAATGATATGAAGTCTCCTCACCACAGGATAATCAGAAAGTCTAGATTGCAAAAACCACAGAAACCAATTATTCAATCCTTGGCAATTATCCCAATTATTTTAAATAATTTTAACTGAATTTTCCATGAGGAATACGTATTTTTTAATGTTTTCTAAAGATCTATTGGTGGAGAAGATTCTGTGCAATATACTCAGTCTACCAATCTGAAAGAATTCCAAAAGAAGGTATTTTCACTTTCCGAACCCCAGTAGCAATTCATGTACATCTCTTCTGGCATTTATCATTCTCTACCTCATGTTTCAGGTGTACGAGCCCTTGTCTTCTCGCCCCTACTACGTCCTATAGAGGTAAGCATAAACGGAAATGTGAAGAGAAAGAGGCACAGTTGCGCTTATTAATCCTTTACTATATTCAAGTAGTATTATGCCTATAAATCTTTTATAAACCCTTTGAATAAGTGTTTACTATTATTTTTATTACATAAATAAGAAAGCTGAGGCCCAGAAAAACTAAAGTTCATTACGCAGAGTTTCTCTAACTCCAAAGCACAAACTCTCTGCGTGAAGGCACAGAACAAATTCATTTTTGAATCTTCCACAGAGATGAGCAAAAATATCCACCCACAGAAACTCTGCATAAGTGAAAGAAGTTAAATATTTCCCTTAGGACAATTTTACCCTTTACATCAAATAGTATTTTTCACCTATGTCCTCTGAAAAATTATTTTTATAAACAGCTGTGCTGTGTCTAAAATAAGCAAATAAATAAACAAGCAAAATACTAGGTTGAAGGACGAATGCAGGATGAATAAGAGCAAAACATGAGCAATGAATGAATATTTGAGAAAGTCAAAGGAGTTTTCAAACATTTTCTTTTCATTATGTATTTAACTGGTGATGCATGTAAACAAATAAAGAAATATTCTTTATTCTTACAGAATATATTATTACAGAATATGATTCCCTTATTCTCTAAAATACACTAGGCTTAGTTGGATTGGATTGGATTGAGTAATTCCACTAGTTAATAATTCAATTAGTTAATGTGTTCTGTGGTAGTCAAAAAGTAATAAAAGACTTTTTAAACATGAATGTTGCCAGTGAATACCAGCTTCTGACATCTTTATTTTGCCAAGTAGTTGATTGCATGAGCCTTTAAAATATAAAAATTTTGTGTAGGGGAGTAAAAGCCACGGAATGGAAAAATCTGTTTTAGTAAAACTGGTCTATTTTATAGCAAACATTTCAAATGTGTTGTAATAAATCACATTTTAAAACTTCAACAGTTTTCTATGACCTACCCAATGTGGTAGGCAACCTCTAAAATATTGCACAATAATACCCACCTCCTGGTATTCTTGCCCTTGTGTGATCTCCTGTCTTTGAGTGTGGACTGCTCTTAGGGACTAGTTCTAACAAAGAGAGTAAAGCAAAAGTGTTGAGATGTCACTTCTGAGATTAGGTTATAAAAAGAAATTATGGCTCTCTCTCCCTCTCTCTGTCTCATTAGCTCACTCTGAAGGAAGACAGCTGACATATTGTGAGCTGCCCTATGGAAAGGCCCACACAGCAAGTACCTGAGAGAAGCCTCTAGCCAACAGTCAGCAAGGCACTGAGGTCCTCAGTCCAACAGTCTGTGAGGAACTGAATCTGCTAGCTACCACGTGAGTGAACTTGGAAGCAGATCCTCCCTGCCTGAAGTTTTGCCTTCAAATAAGAGTGCAGCCACTGCCAAAATTTCAGTTGCAACTGTGTGAGGGGACTGGAGGCAAAAGACCTAGTGAACCTGTGCCCAGATTCCTGGATTCCAGAAACTGAGATGAGAATTGTTCATTGTTTTAAGCAACTAAGTTGTGGTGTAATTTTTTTACACACCAAAAGATAACGAATACATATAGTAACAGAATACATATAGTAACCTAAATTCTAGAGCCAGAAAGCCTGGGTCTAAATCCCAGCTCTGCCATTTATAGTTGCGTGACCTAGTGGCATTTTTTAAGCCCTCTTTTTTCTCTCACCTTCAAAATGGAAATAATAACAGCAACATTTTATATGAATTGTAGAGAGGATTCATGTGCTTCGAACATGGCCTCTACATTTGATAAGCCTAGCATGATTGGCTCCTTAAGAAGTAAATAGTTCTGAAACTAAGGCATATTCCATTGTATGAACTCAATATATCTTTGAATGAAATTCTGAATTAAATAATTTTTCATTGAAAAGACTGCTCATAGAAATTTCATATCTTAATTGTATCATCTAGGCAATCTGCTCATGTGACCGATCTTTTGAAGCACTTATTCTATCTAGAGAGAGAGAGCAGAGAGGCTTTCTTACATAATCAATGCAGAAAAAGAAAGCACTCCTACTAACGAGAAAACACCAACTTAGAACCCACATGCAGCAACTGCATTCCAATATAATCTCTCCACCAAAGAAAACAGAATCAGATCAATGGAAATTCTACCTGTTGTACGCCAACAATTTTACCTGAATTTTGGAAAAAAAGAAATGTGCGAAGCAAGATGCGCTTTTCAGCAACTTTCTCCACCACTCTTAGCGTTTCCCCTTTTAATGAGAAAACAAGAGTTGTATGGCACAGACATCAGCACTGGTGAAGATAAAGACCCACTCAAAAAGTGAAAATGCTTCTTAGGACTCTGAGAAGCACCTTGCACTCTTTGCCAAAATATAAACTCACTCCAAACTCCCACAGGGCTTCCTCCTGTGATGAATTCTAATTCGCTTCAAAAAAGAAATTTCGTATTTACATGGAAGAAAAAGCCTCTCTGCTCTATGATACTGTCAGAAAAAGTCAAAAGGATATTCCAAAATTAATAGTCCAGAATATAAAATCTTTGGTGATTGAGTCTTATTGAAGTAAATAGTTTCTGAATAGAGGGAGACATTCCCACTGCATGCCCTCTGCAGGAGTCTGTCATGGAATTTATTAAAAAAACCAAACCAAACCTGTTGCTGTCAAGTTGATTCCAACTTGTAGTGACCCTATAGGACAGAGTAGAACTGCCCCATAGGGTTTCCAAGGAGCAGCTGGTGGATTTGAACAGCCAACCGTTTGGTTAGCAGCTGAGTTCTTAACCACTGTGCCACCAGAGCTCCCATAGAGTTTATAGGCAACACCTCTCTTTTTCTAGGTTGGCAGAGATTCTTCATCCTCCATATATACACAAAAGTCAGAATGCAAGCCCCTCATTCACCTGTCTGTCATTAGGCAGATCTGTCTTAAAGTCACATCCTCAGAGTCTAAAAGAGCCAACCTAATGAAAATCAGACAGTCAGCTATAGGAAATTTAATATACTGTGTTGATCACTTCATTGTCCATTTGGTGTGAACTTATGGAAAATTGTATTAGGATAAATAATGAAAGTATTGTTTTAGGAAAATGTATATACTTTTAGTCTATCAATATGAGGATTGGGAGGAAGAGGGAAAAGGGAAGATATCAGCAATCGTTGATGAGGGTAATGAAAAATTTAAAGCAAGATATCATAACCACTGTTTATGATTAGGAAAATAAGTAATCAAAAACAATGAGCTCTTCTCCTCTTAGAGGATCAACAGTATCAACTTGCTCGCGAGCTGAGGTGCATTACAAAGCCCTGCTATCCAATAAAACGTCTTCCACCAACTGGCAAGGCATTGGAAATGCCTCATATCTAACCATGCATTTTAGTTAAAGCACTCTGTCCAAGATTTCCATTTTTTAAAAAAATCTGACTTTGAGAGGGATAGAACATCTTATCAGATTACCTTACAAAAGACTTCTGAAGCAACAGGACTAAAAATATGAGCAGTCCACTTTGCATCAGTAATAGACCTTCTTGCCCAGGTAAGATAAGAGGGCTATGTGGAAGACTTCCATGGGAATCCCTGGACATTGAATTCCTCAGATAAATGCAAATAACTTATTTTAGTCAATTGATTTAATCTGTTCCCTTGCAATTTAGCTAATTAAAAACCTAGAAACTCACCTGCTTTTAATATTGCTTATTCTTTGGCCCACTATTTATAATGAGTAATGGAGTGGCCAAAATACTTTTAGCAGAAATAAAATAAGCAGATTTAAAAAAAAAAAAAAAAAGCTATAAAATCTATTAAGTGGAAAGTTGATCCCAACAAAGAAAAGTGAGGCTGTCACATTTTCCAAAACCTACTATTGTTGAGTAACTCTTTCCCAAGTTGACTTTGAACTATCTCAGAAATGGAGTCCTTCCTTGAAACACTTATAGAAGGTAATTCTGACACTTCAGGTTTCCCAGAAGGACTAGTGGGAGTAGAATGCATCCAAATAAGAAAACTACTTGCCACAAAATTGAAAGACCTCTGCTTCCAAAATCAAGCTTTTCATATCACAGAGGGCTTAATTTGCATGCACTTTTCATTCTTTCCATGTGAATGGATATTCTAATGCCAAATATCATTAGAATGGAATAAGGTCACTAAAGAATAAGAGCAATGAGCTTTCTCTAAACATGAGTGGCTGGTATATTGGATATGATTGCAAATGATATTTGCTCTAACACCATTGTGTCCACTGTTCATACTATGGTTGCTTAAAGCCCAAATCTACAATAAATTTGGAAGGGTCCTGGATTTCTTTCACATTTCCAGATTTAGCGAAAGACCTCTTTACTGTACTTGTTGACACACATACCTATACATGTAGCTGCTCTTAAAATGAGAAAAGCTTAAAGAAAAACAACTCTTTTTAGTGACGACCCAGGTCAGGAGGCTTCCCGGTTTTTATTGCCACTTCAAAGCCAAACCAGATCAACTGGCCTAAGGTCCCACTTTGGCATTGAATGGAATTCAGTGCAGCTGTCTGTGTAGTGGAGGTTTGAGATCACAGGAATTTTGCCCGAAAGCCTCGCCTCTGACCCATATATGGAAGAGTCCCCTGTGTTCTTTGTTCATTTGTGCCAAGAATCTCTTTTCTGTTCTCTGCCTCACCAGACTTACGACTTCCAATGGTTGGATAGTACTATCCCTCATCTTTTCAGAAAGTCATATGAGAGTTGTTAACTCTGACACTCCTTTAGATTGTTTACGTTCCCTTTCCAGTATGCTCCCTTCAGCAACATGGACCGCAAGTGGAACCCAGCCATTGGAAGGCTACAGAAGCCGGATGCCACGTTTTCCATCTCCTTTAGATGTCCTTGACTCATACATCCCGTCTGGGCTAATGTTGGCTTTCTGATTGCAGTGTGTGCAGTGTCTCAATAAGTGCCCAACCACTCTCAAAGGGTCACTCCTTGTTTCAAGCAGCACTCATGCTTTTCTTGACTTCTCTATCCTCTCTGGCTGCACTGAAGAGTCTACTGAGATCTGTTTTTCAACAGAAAAAATTATCCTTTCCTTCAAGCCACTTTATCATGTTGGGTTTTTTTAGTGTTTCAAAGATAATTTGACTAACAAATGTGTGAGTCTTAGATATGAGCAATCACTTTCCAGATCAGATCAACTATAGTAAAGCTTTAAAGGGAAAACTTCTATCCCTAAAGAAAATTGGACACTCATTTAATCACTCCTGTTATGCCTAGGAAATGACCCAAGTTTCAAATAATCGAGGCATGTGAAATGGAATAGCTGCTGGAGCTTCCATTTGTATCACCAGTTATGTCTGAGATTTTTCATTGCTCTCTTCAGCTTCAAAAATAAATACAGTGTCCAGGGATCCGTTCAATCAAGACCATAAGGCAGAAGCAGGAAGCTGGAAGATATATACTGATCGTTTTGTTTTTCAATGTCTCCAATGTAATGCTTGGTTTTAAAAAAATAAATAAATGTGCTCAGGATGAAAGACCATAAACATCCAAACTCCAAATTGTTTGGCAGTGCCTCCATCACGACCTATTATTTTTTAAGTTGGTTATTTCCACAAACATTTTTGCTCACGTTTGAACTATTTTTCTGAATTTTCTATAAAATTTTTTATATGAGAACTATGCTTCTACCACTGATGTTTTTAAGTTGATCTAATGTTAGCCTGATTATAAGTTAAAGAGACTAACGGCTTCTAATTGAAGATTTATTTTCTTATGTTCAGGGAAATATTTTTTTTGAGTTCATATAAATAGTCTGCCCAATCACCAAGAATTTGACATACACTAAATGTCTGCAAATGGTCCAAAAATTCAGAGACATTATTTTGTTTGTTTGTTTGTTTTCATTTTTCCATGGGCTCCAGCACTTCCTGTCTCAACTGTGACAGGAAAAGAAACTACCAAAACACAGCAGGCAAGCCATTTCCGTCCTGTGGTTTAATGAGCCAGCCGGAAATCAGGAGGTACTAGCAGACTCACAGGCTTTCCCAAGTGGGCAACACAGATATTAGCAAATGTTACACATGTAATAACCACCTCCTTTTAAAGTCTGGCCATCAACAGCATTGCAACCAAAAAGAAAAATCAACATTTAAAAAGTGGGCTTGGTGGGTCCACTATGGCGGAAAAAATGTACAGGGCAAGTTGATTTTGACCACTGTTAACTGAAGAAATGTGCCAGTGGGTTAGATCCTTCTCTTTATCTTCTACATTAAAGATGGGGTAGCCATTAGTGAGAATCAACTAGAAGGCAACTGGTTGCTTGGTGACCTAAGACAAGTCTATCTGAATGTTCATTTACATTTAAAGAATAAATCCATTGTTCAGTTACCAAGTACAGCCTATTTTAACCTTTTAATCGTCTACGTTTAACTATGGCAAGGATATTTCATCAGCATATAATTTTCCCTTAAAACAAGACATATTTGTTACTATTTTCCTTACCCTGTCATAGCATGAAGATATTCTTTCCGAAAGATAAGCACATTTCTCCACTGTGTTCACGCACCCCTTCTGAGATTTGTTTCCCTAAACTTGTCCAAATGATGAAAAACTTTGATAGAACTGAAGCAATGTCGACTGATACTTAAGCAACCAGGTTGTATCATCACTAAAATACCAACACTGATCCTACTGCAGCTGAACCACATCACCCTGGATTGTTCATTGGCCTCAAAAAAAAGAAAGATTCTTGAAAGTATGGAATATTTAATAAATTCATATGTTCATACTGCTCAGAAAAGCAATACCTTTCAGTTTTTTTATGTCAAAAATCTTTTTCTTCTTTTTAAGAAATATCTACTTTAAACTAAAACTGAAGGGAAAAAAATGTATAACAGAGGATCTGAGACCATGTCACCGATATACCTTGTCAGAGGATCGTTTGATCAGCTAGTTGTACTATTTATTGTCAATCAGCAGGGAAAAACTCCCACACAACCACCATGATCAGTAACTACACATCAGGTGAATAAATGCGCTCGAGTCAAGCATTTATTCTTGTTTCTAACTAAATGACTCCTCACCACATTACTCTCTGGCCCATTCTACTGAAATACCACCATCTGGAGCCATCTCACGGAACACACAATTGCTATGTGATATGATTGGGGCTAAGTGTCAAAATAACTTTCATACCCAACCGTATAGTATCTGAAATACCACCACCTTAGAACCATTTCTTTCAGTTTATTTAATGATCTTTCCAGAATTCCCAAAAAAGTAAACTAAGTCACACAAAACCAGATCACATCCATTTTCCTTTCAGGAGACACCCATAACTCTATCACAGATCAAATGTCTTGGGAACTCAGAGAAACAAACTCTGAAGGGGGAAGAAAGGGTGCTCAGGAAGAAGTGAGATCTGGTGCAGACAAAATGCTTCATGTTTTAGGGCAGAGTCTGCCCTGCAATGATAAATTATTTTTTTCTGCTCCTTAAATTCTCCCTGCAGTTTATCTCTTCACTCTTCAATATCTATGCCTGAACTACTTGCCCTCAACTGTAATTGCTCCTCTTGCTCCTTTATGAGTCATAGTCGATTCAGCTAAGTACACCTTGGAAAATTCTACTGGAAAGAGAACACCTGGGGATAATGTGATATCTCAGTGAATTACGGTTTCTCTTCCCAGCATTCCTACCCATATTTGGACTCTGTAGTCATGGCAGAGCAATTTTTCTTGTATTAAGAACATAGTAAAATCTTTCATGTAATACAATTATTTTATGGTTAAATCATTCCTTTCTTAGAAAAATGTCTGCTTAGAAAATGATATATTTGATAACTACTTTGGAAAATTTAGGGGCTGTTAGAGATGATGAGCAGGCTTTTCCCTAACTCATGATGAGAGTGAAGGGAAAAAATAATGCAATGAAAAAGAAAAATGCACTTGGATGAAGAATTCAGCGTCCTAGTGGAAATTCTGTAAAGCTCAAGACATACTGAATGATGCTTAACAGGCCCTTACCTACTACTCTGCAAAGGAGAAAAAAAAAAGCACGCCCTTAATGTGTGGTACAAAGCTTAAATGTCCTACAAAAAAATCCCTTGCTTCTTATTCCTGCAGTAGTTGAGCTGTAAGAGATAGAACCTCTGTAGTCTGCTCCTTCTGGCCTACTACATTAGGTTTTGCAGGGGCCAAGAACTGGGTTCTGAATCTATGAACTTAAAAGGAATACAGTAGATTCCAAATTCTACTGATCTTTTTTTCATAGCCAGGGTAGAAATATTCCACCGCGCTTCACACATATTTTTCTTCATTTGTGTGGTTTCAGGCAACATTTTGGCTCACTTAAGAATATTATTTATGTATTGAGGTTGCTCAGAGGGCAAGAACACTTTCACTCCTTCCAAGCATGCTGCACTCTTCTTTTATCTAGTTTTATCAGAACTGCTTCCCAAGGAAAAATTCATGACATTGCAAGCCAAAAATATTCAAACTGAGGACAGTTCTCATTAGAGAATAAAGGCACTAGGAAAGAGCGTCTATAGTATGAACTTATGTTGGACCAAAAGGGTTTAGCACTAGAAATCAGGGAAGATAAAGCCTAATAAAGCCAAACTTATTGCTGTAGAGTCAATTCTGACTCATGGTGACCCCATGTGTTACAGAATAGAACTGCTTCGTAGGGTTTTCTTGGCTGTAATCTTTATGGAATCAGATCGCCAGGTCTTTCCTTAATTTTGCAAACCCAGAGTAATAACATTCACATACACACAGGTGTTAACATGGCGAGCAGCAGGTGTGAAGTATTTTATCACTTCCTGTTTTCCTTGATAGGCATTATCTTCATCAATTGAGGCTGTCCGGTATCTTTGAAAAATAATATCCTAATATTTTGGCTATTTCCCAAACTATGAGTCCCACCTTCCCAAGAAAAAATCAAAAACTCACATCCTCAGACCCCTTTGCAGCACATGACTGAGTCCTACACCCAGACTTCCCCAAGTGAGATGTGAGGAGTGTACGGGGATATCGATCTTCCAACAAGTGTTTTGGGAGATAGCCAGCTCTTCAAGGACTGAAGGGGCAGAGTTTCTGGTGTCCAGACCCAGTTCTCATGAACATAGCAGTGATGTTCTCATTAGGTAAGCCTCTGTATGGTGGTTGAGTGCTGATTCTGTCTGTGAGTCTTTGAAATCTCTCTCCCTTTCCATCCGGGCAATAACTTACGATAGAACATTTTTAGGCTTAGATTATTCAAAATGGATTCTGTCGTTTGGAACTAAGGACACTAACCAATAAATCATCCCTTACATTTTTTCATTCTTCCTGAGTTGAATCCAATTTTATTTTGGTTCGGTATGTAAACACTTTCATACCTGACCTTTTAAATTATCTTTTTAAAGCTGATGTTTATGATGTCAAGAGAAGACAGCACCATCTTCCTTCTTTAACAGACAAGTTGTGATAAAAGTTGTACAAAATGCTTTAATAGCTATAATTCTTTCTCTCTTGGACATTACAATGTGAGACGTAACAACTAAAGAATAACAGCAATTGAGAAAGCGTTACTAGGCACATGAACACTATAAATTAATTTATAAACAAATACATGTTACCAAGATATCTAGAGGAAGATATTTGAGGAGGCTCCGAAAATGACCCCCAATGATCCCCACCTCCTAGTATTCACACTCTTAAGTAATCCCTTCCATTTGTGTGTGGAATGGACCTCATTAATTGCTTCTAATCAATAGAATACAGTAAAAATGATGAGTTGTCACTTCCAAGATTAGGTTATAAACGTCTGTGACCTCTCCTTTCTTGTGTTCATTCTGGCTCTTTTTGCTTGTTCTGATGAAGCAAATTGCCATGTTTTGAGCCCCTCTATGGAAAGGCCCACTGACAAAGAAACTGAGGGAGGCCACTGGCCAACAGTCAGTAAGGAACTGAGACCCTCAGTCCAACAGCCCATAAGTAACTGAATCCTACCAATAACCACATGAGTTGAGCTTAGAGACGACAGTAGCTCCTACCAACACCTTGATTTCAGCCTCGTGAGAGACATGGAGGCACCCAGCTAAGGCACACCCAGATTCTTAACCCAAAGAAACTGTGAGATAATAATAAATATTGTTGTTTTAAGCCACAAAGTTTGTTTGTTTGTTTGTTTTTTAAGCCACAGAGTTTTGATGTAATTTTTTGTGCAGCAATAGATGAACTAATACGAAGTAAAGAAATTATCTTCTGAGACACATGATAAATTTCTGGAATTGAGGACTCTAGTAGCATTCCAAAAGGTCTGCAGTTTGAATCCATCAGGCGCTCCTTGGTAACCCTATAGGGCAGTTCTACTCTGTCTTGTAGGGTCACTATGAGTCAGAATCGACTTGACGGCAATGGGTAGTAGCATGAGTGGTTCAGTGGTAGAATTCTCCTGCCCTCTATGCAGGAGATCCTGGGATTCCCAGCCAATATAGCCACCATCTGCCTGTCAGTGGAGACTTGTGTGTTGCATAATGCTGAACAGGTAGGTGTCAACAGAGCTTCCAGACTAAGATGGACTAAGAAGAAAAGCCTGGTGATCTACTTTCAAAAATCACCTGGTGAAAACCCTATGGATCACAGCAGTTCGATCCATAATCATTAATGGGGATGAGATGATGCAGGACCGGGCAGCGTTTTGTTCCATTGCGCATGGGATTTCCACGAGTGAGAGGTTGATTTCAAGGTAGCTAACAACAACGAAGCAACAGTAGTATATCTAAAGAAAATTAGAAATTTTGTTTGGCTTTTCCCTTATTGAATGGTGCGGTCAAGTTGAGAAATTTGTATACTAGCATGGTGTGTTATGGCTAAAAAGCCCAGAAGAGATTTGTGGGGAGAAGAAGCCCCTAGGAATGAAGTAGCTATTTGGAGAAAGAGTAGAAATATTTAAAGGTGATTGGGGGATGTGGGTACCAGGCAGTGTGAAATGTAAAGCTCTCCTTTTCCCCCACGAAACATTTAATAGACTCCACATTATTCTTTAAAGCATTTAGAGGTAAATTTGAGTTGAGAAGAAAGTGAAATAGTAAGACCTGCTGAGAATAGCTAAAAACTAGTGAATTCAGGTTAAAATCTTTAAGAACCTCCTTTCATTAGTGAGAGATGATTCTGTAAACTAAATGTCTAAGAGGTATAAATGGGAAAGAATAATAAATCAAGGACATTCTTTGAAAAAGAAAGTTCATGTGTTGGTCAGTACAGTGTAGCTGGGAGCACTTTAATAGCTAAAGGAGTGAGGTAGATTAGTTTGTACTTTCAGAAGGAATTATGAGGAATGGCATGAATATCTTAGAGAACAACCGGCTACCATTTTAAAGGGGTAAGTCACGACATAATTCATCCAGCTGGTTTAATGAATGCCAATTACTTCACCTAACAATGATGCAGTCTAAATCTTCATACTATAAATCAATGGTCTAAAGAGGTAATAAATCTTGGATTACCTCAGAAAAATAAAAGGAGGATGGTACATATTCCTTGGAAACGTAAAGATAGTAACATGAATTGTAAATTCTGCTTTCATATATTTATTCACAACAAAATCATAAAGTTGCTAACGGACTCAAGAGAATATCTAGCTTATTTCTTACAGTCTTGGTTAAGAATATCTAATTAACCCTGATAGTTGCCTATCAAAACCACACATATCTCCAGGAAAGACAATTCTACAATACTCTTCACTAGCCCATGTCAGAGCCAAGCATATCTGAGGAAATTCTTTTAAAATTTTTATTATTTTTACTTCAGTAATTCTGTAAATCTCTTCTATAAATTAGCCATTCCCTTTCATTCTATCCCATCTCCTACTTAACTCCTAGCTAATTCCATTTTCTGTGCTCCTCACTGCCTCTATTTTGCCACTTTTTGATGGCTCATTTTGTTGCAAGCTTTCTTTTAACTTATAGGAAGTATGGAGGCAAAGTACAAGACATAGACCCCAACCTCAAGGAGCTTGCATGAGTAGTAAAAAATCTGATAAAACCAAGTGACAAAACGTCTGACAAAACAATTTTGAGAAGGGGACGTATCAGTGTTATGAACTGAATTGTGTCCCACAAAAAGAGAAGTTGAAGTCCTAACCCCCGTACCTATGAAGGTGAATTTGTTTGAAGAAATAGGATTATTCTTTTGTTATCAGCTGGGTCAAACGAGGTCATACTGGATGGAGTGGGGTGAGTCATAACCCCAAGTCCTTCTAAGTGGTGTCTTGTAAAGGGCAGGACAGATTCAGAAAGACACACACAGGAAGGAGACAGACCATCTGACAACAGAGGCAGATGCCCCTACGAGTATAAGAATGCCAAAGATTACTGCAACTATGAAAAGTTGAAAGAGACAAGAAAGGCCCTTTCCCTAAAGCCTACACCCTGAGTTCAGACGTCTGGCCTCTAGGTCAGTGAGAAAATAAACTCCTGTCCTTTAAAGGCACCCACTTTGTGGTATTTTCTGAAGGCAGCACTAGGAAACCAAGACAATCAGTGATGACTGAACCAAACAAGATTGATTCATCCACAGATTCAGACCTGGAGCAAAGTCTTCCAGAAACACAAAGCCTGATGGTAAGACAGGAGGTAGATCTCCAGAGAAAGATTGGTATACTATACTCAGTAAAAAAATAAAACAAAAAATCAAGGATAACTGAGCTGAGCACAAAAAATCAGGGAATTATCACCTCCCTTCACTCAAACAAAAACAGCCCCTTTTTTGAGGCTCATGCCATTAGGCCATATTTTAATATTCATTATTCTTCCCTATAAAATTCTAAGTTCTCTCTTCATATTCATAAAGGTCTTTGTCATCTGACTCACAAAATAAATTTTTCCCCAGCCGAAAAGCTTCGGCACCCACGAGGACAGTCCATCACACACTGAGCCTCACAGTCCTCCCTGATGGCAGCAATATCCACGCCTACTAAGAACCCTCTGTAAAAGATGGGCCTGGGACACTGCTATTGTCAGGGGTTGCTCTGGCACCAAAATATTAAATCCATATATTTCACTGCAGCCACGTTTAATAATCAGCTCAAAAATAATCTCCTCCAAGCCACCTTCCCTGAACAATTAGTTTACACTAAGTGTTCCATTCTTAGGTCCTATATCACTATGATCATAAGTTTATTACAGTGCATGTCACATTGCAGTGAAAATACTTGTTATGCAGAGTTTCTAGAATATAGTGGGCACTCAAGAAATAGTTGTGGAACTCAACCTACTTTTCCTTGTCTGACACTCCAGTGTTTCTGTTATATCTGTACTAGACCTCCAGAACATTTTGTTAAATCTCTTTCCTAGTTAGGGTATAGTGCCCACTCTCTCTATCCCTTTCAGTGATATGTCCTACATGGACTGGAGCAGTAATCTCCACCATCTGCTCAGGGCTCAGCGTTGGCTTATAACCCTTTATTAGTTGGTAGTCATGTCTTGTTCCTCTTCCCAAGAGGCTGCACCAACTCACCTTTACTTTCTTCAGTGCTCCTATCTGAACTGAGCTCTGTTAATTTTAGCCCACACACAAACTCTTTGAGTTACCTACAACACAAAGAAAATAGAAACTCCTTCAATTTTCTACATTCCAACTCCCTTCCCCCATTACAAGCATCTCTACCTTCAGGTTCACGCTTTAGAAATGGTGCCTATCTTCTGCTGAGTCTGTGAGTTCTTAAAAAATGAGAGTGGGGATAAGGGCAGTGTCATGGGTTGAATTATGTCCCCCCAAAAATGTGTGTATCAATTTGGCTGGGCCATGATTCCTGGTATTGTGTTGTAAATCCTGCCTCTATGATGTTAATGAGGGAGGATGGGCAGCGGTTGTGTTAGTAAGGCAGGACTCAATCTACAAGACTGCATTGTGTCCTGAGGCAATATCTTAAGATATAAAATAGAGAAGTGAGCAGAGAGACAGGGGGACCTCATGCCACCAAGAGAGTAGTGCCAGGAGCAGAGTGCATCCTTTGGACCTGAGGTTCCTGGGCAAAGAAGCTCCTAGTCCGGGGTAACATTGACGAGAAGGCTGACAGAGGGAGCGAGAAAGCCTTCCGCTGGAGCTGATGCCCTGAATTTGGACTTTTAGCCTACTCGAATGTGAAGAAATACATTTCTCTTTGCTAAAGCCATCCACTTGTGGTATTTCTGTTATAGCAGCACTAGATGACTAAGACAGGCAGAAACTATATCTTATTCATCTTTGTAGACCGAACAATAAAATAGTGCTTGGGACATAGTAAGTATTTAATAAATGTTTTTAAACTCTTTTTTCTCATTAAGATGGAGAAGGAAATAAAGAGAAGAATCAGGAGTATAAATAGTTAACATTTATTTATTACTACTGTATGTCAGCCACTCTCTTAAATGATTTACCTTTATAATGTGCTTACTCTTAATTTCCCCTTTGAACAAAGGGGGCATTAAGGTTTGGGGAAGTTTTGTAATTGTCACTCTACTCTCAAGCATCAGGCTAGGATTTGAAACCAGGTGGCTCTATGTCAAAAATCCTGCTCTTAACTACCATTCATTAAATGCTTCTAAATAGAACATAGGATGCTAAGCACGTCCCATGTATTATATGCAAAGCTTCAAGCAGGGATAAGAATGAGGAACTCAGGGAACAATGAGTACACTTTACTGCTTACAGTAAATCATATCTCTCCAAGAGGAGTAAAAAATAAAGTTGGAGAAGTGATATGAGACAAGATTATAAAGTTGATTGGCAATGGAGAGACATTATGAAATACTAATTTAAAACCTCAATCAAATTTACTTCATATCTATAATATTCAAGGAGTAGTGATTAGCATTATGGATTGAAATATCCAGAAACCTTAAGAACTAGGAGTTTATAAGGAAGATACACCTTAATCACAAATATTTATCATTGAAGCTAGAAAGTAATTAGTGTAAAAATAAAGTTTACAGTAACTCAGGAAAAAAAAGAGATTATTAAAAATCATAGGGGAAAATGTTTTACAAGGGTGACATTTTAGACGTATTAGAAGAAAAGGAGATTTGGAGTTTGAAGGAAGCTCTTTCCACTTGGAGAAAATAGCCCAGCAAAAGCACTCTGCAGGAAATCACGGGTAAAATTCAGAATGTAGTTTGACTGGAGTAGCCAATCTAAAATGTCAATAGTGAAAGATACACCCAGAGAGGTGAATCCAAGCCGTCACCTCCTTTGCACACCTCCCTTATGCATCAGAAAAGCAGTTGCACTAAATATTTGTTAGGTGGGAATCATATGATCATAACTGTGATTGAAAAGACTAATCTGACAGTGTTGTGTTGCATGAAATAGACATATGATGACTTTATAGAAGGGTATTAGAGGCTGCATGCTAAATATAATACAAGCATTATATAAAAAGGATTGGTATTTGGAAAATGCGGCCTTGGTGATAGAAATGATGCTGGAGATCGCATGATAGAATTTTGTAAGACCAACAACTTCTTCATTGTAAATACCTTTCTTCAACAACATAAATGATGACTATACACGTGGACCTTGCCAGATGGAATACACAGGAATCAGACTGACTACATCTGTAGAAAGAGAGGATGGAAAATCTCTATATTATCAGTCAGAACAAGGCTGGGGCCGACTGTGGAACAGACCATCACTTTCTCACATGCAAGTTCAAGTTGAAGCTGAAGAAAATTAGTATTAGTCCACGAGAGTCAAAGTACAATCTCGAGTATGTCTCACCTGAATTTAGAGACCATCTCAAGAATAGATCTGATGCATTGAACACTAATGACCGAAGACCAGATGAAGTATGGAATGACATCAAGGACATCATACATGAAGAAAGCAAGAGGTCATTAAAAAGACAGGAAAGAAAGAAAAGGCCAAAATAGATATCAGAAGAGACTCTGAAACTTGCTGTTGAATGCAGAGTAGCTAAAGCAAACAAAAGAAATGATGAAGTAAAAGAGCTGAACAGAAGATTTCAAAGGGTGACTCAAGACAAAGTAAAGTATTATAATGAAATGTACAAAGACCCGGAGATAGAGAACCAAAAGGGAAGAACATGCTCAGCATTTCTCAAGCTGAAGGAACTGAAGAAAAAATTCAAGCCTCCAGGTGCAACATTGAAGGATTCTATGGGGAAAATATTAAACAACACAGGAAGCGTTATAAGAATGTGGAGGGAATACACAGAATCACTGCACCGAAAAGAAGTGGTCGACATTCAACCATTTCAGGAGGTAGCATATGTTCAAGAACCAATGGTACTGAAGAAAGAGGTCCAAGGTGCACTGAAATCAATGACATAAAACAAGGCTTCAGGAATAGAACACTAATTGAGATGCTTCGACAAACGGATGCAGCTCTGGAAGTGCTCACTGGTCTGAAAATTTGGAAGAGAGCTACCTGGCCAGGCGACTGGAAAAGATCCATATTGATACCCATTCCAAAGAAAGGTGATCCAACAGAATGCGGAAATTGTCGAACAATATCATAAATATCACACCCAAGTCAACTTTTGCTGTGGATCATTCAAAAGTGGTTGAAGCAATACATCAACAGGGAACTGCCAGAAATTCAAGCTGGATTCAGAAGAGGTCGTGAAACAAAGGATATCATTGCTGATACCAGATGGCTCTTTATTGCCAGCCAAGAATACCAGAAGACATTTACTGGTGTTTTATTGACTATGCAAAGACATTTGACTGTGTGGATCATAACAAATTATGGATAACATTGGAAGAATTGGAATTCCAGAACACTTAATTGTGCTCATGAGAAAACTGTACTTAGAACAAGAGGCAGTCATTTGAACAGAACAAGGGGATACTGCCTGGTTTAAAGTCAGGAAAGGTGTGTGTCAGGGTTTTATTCTTTCACCATACTTACTCAATCAGTATTCTGAGCAAATAACCTGAGAAGCTGGACTATATGAAGAAGAACACGGCATCAGGATTGGAGGAAGACTCATTAACAACCTGCGATATACAGATGACAGAACCTTGCTTGCTGAAGTGAAGAGGATTTGAAGCACTTACTGATGAAGCTCAAAGACCACAGCCTTTGGTATGGATTACACCTCAAAATAAAAAAAATAAAAAAAATAAAAAAACTCCTCACAGCTGGACCAATAAGCAATATCATAATAAATGGAAAAAATATTGAAGTTGTCAAGATTTTCATTTTACTTGGATCCACAATCAACGCTCATGGAAGCAGCAGTTAAGATATCAAACGATGCATTACACTGGGCAAATATGCTGAAAAAGACCTCTTTAAAGAGTTATAAAGCAAAGACGTCACTTTAAAGACTAAGGTGCACCTGACCCAAGCCATGATGTTTTCAATTGCTTCGTATCCATGTGAAAGCTGCACAATGAATACGAAGACCAAAGAAGATTTTATTTCTTTGAATAACTTGTCGAAGAATGTTGGACATACCTTAGACCACCGGAAGAACGAACAAATCTGTCTTGGAAGAAGTACAGCTAGAATGCTCCTTAGAAGCAAGGATGGTGAGACTTCGTCTTACACACCTGGGACATGTTATCAGGAGGGACCAGTCCCTGGAGAAGGGCATCATGCCTGGTAGAGTAGACGGTCAGCAAAAAAGAGGAAGACCCTCAATGAGATGGATTGACACAGTGGCTGAAACAATGGGCTCAAGCATAACAATGTTTGTGAAGATACAGCAGAACTGGGCAGTGTTTTGTTCTGTTGTACATAGGGTCGCTGTGAGTTGGAACCTACTCGACAGCACCTAACAACAACAACATAGAAGGCAGAAGTCTTCAAAGTTCAGTGTACATCAGAATCACCTGGAAGGCTTGTGGAGACACAGATTGCTGGGTTCCATCCCCAGAGTATTTAATTTGCTAGGTTTAATATAAAGCCTCAAGCATTGCTAATTCAATGGTAGAATTTGCCCCTTCCATGTGGAAGATCTTGGTTCCATTTTGGCCAATGCACCTCATGTGAAGCTGCCACCCCTCTGTCAGTGGTGGATTACATGTTGCTATGATGGTGAACAGATTTCAGCAGTGCCCCAGACTAAGATGGACCAGAAAGAAAGGGCTGGTGATCTACTTCTGAAAATCAGCTAATGAAAGCCCTATGGATCACAATCCCCAACCAATGATGGAAGTGGTGCAGCACTGGGCAGCATTTGCTTCTGTTGTACACAGGACCCTAGCTCTGTTGTGCATGGAGTTCCCATGAGTCGGGGTCGACTCACAGCAGCTAACAACAACAACAATTGTGGGGCATGGGCATGTGCATTTTTAACAACTTTCCAAGTCATGATGATGCTGAACTAAGGCAATGGCAGTAGGAATTAAAAGAAGATGAATGCATGGGACAGGCTAAAATCTTTGCCTTTCAGAACACAGCTCAAGCATCAGGATACGTTTCAGTCCTGGCCTCATTTCTTCCTACTAGACTCGAGTAGGTTATTCTGTGTCACTCCTTCTCTACTGTCACAAGACCCTAGACCCTAGACTTGCCTTAAAAATAACATTTGATACTGTTTCCATTTTGTTGTTGCAACCACCACCACAGAAGGAGTTTCTTAAAGAAAACTCACTGCCATTGAGTCGATTCTGACTCATAGCAACCCCCATAGGGTTTCCAAGGCTATAAAGCTTTACAGAAGCAGACTGCCATATCTTTCTCCCTCGAAGTGGCTAGGGGGTTCAAACCACTGACATTTTGGTTAGCAGTCGACTGCTTTAACCACTGCGCCACCAGGGCTCCAATTTTCTTAAAGAAAGGGAATCTCTTACTCATCTTTGGAGCCCCGGTGGTGCACTGGTTAAGAGCTCAGGATGCTAACCAAAAGGCTAGCAGTTTGAATCCACCAGCTAATCCTTGGAAATCCTAAGGGGCCATTCTACTCCGTCCTATAGGGTCACTCTGAGTAGGAATCAACTCGACAGCAATGGGTTTTTATTTGTCTTAGTTTCCCTAGTCTTAGTAAATAAATTAGGATTGATGGTGTTTCCCTATTAGGGCCTGTGCCCTGGAGCAGTCAATCCAATGAAACATACTCCAAGTCAGAAAGAGAGAAAAAGTTTATTTCGGAGGCGGCACCAACAGGGAGTCCGATAGCAACACAGGCTGTCTTTATGGAGTCTCGAAAGGCAATTTTACATTAGAGCTTATATATGATTTTTACAAGGGTTAGAAGTGTCTTTGTAACCCACAGATGGCATAGCTGGATGAGTTATTTATTACAAGATAATTATAAGAGACTCTTCATCAGACTAAAGAGATACATGCTGGACATCTCTTTATCAGGCTAAAGATATACATGCCAGACATCTGGGCTCTATCTCCATGTGGGGGGTCATAAGTCACAGGTGGCCAGACAGAGCAAAACAAATTTATTAACAAAGGTATGCAGAAAGAAGAAGGCAAGCAGAAAAGAAAACTTACAGGTTCATCATGGCGTTAGTTACGTCAAGCTCTCAATTGCCCATTTTGAAAAGGAGAAAACATGCTGTGGAGTATTAGGGTCACAATGGAGTTTAACAACTGACTGAATTTATCAGGCAATAGAGAGAGAAAAAAAAGTTAAAAGTTACTCCAACATTCCACTGGAGTAATACAGTGTAATAGTAGTAACAGTCATTGTAGTCCTCATCTTTGGGAAGATTAAACTAAAGGAAAGATACAGAGTGATCAAAAAGAAGCTAAGAATGAAGACAGCGAAGTGAATGAATGGGAAGTTGCTAATGAATTCATGTCTTGATAAGAGTTAAGAATAGATTGTTGGCAATAGGAAGAAAAGTAAGAATCTAAGATATACTTCAAAACGAGGATTAACAAGATTTGGTGTTATGTATTAAAGATCCCTGGTTGCACAGTGGTTAAATTCTTGGCCACTAACCTCAAGTTAGGTAGTTCCAATTGCCAGGAGAAAGATGTTGCAGTCTGCTTCTTAAAGATTTACAGCCCTGGAAACCTTATGGGGAAGCGCTACTCTGTCCTATAGGGTTGCTATGAGTTAGAGTCGACTCAAAGGCAATGAGTATGGCTGGTTTTTTTCTGGTTTTGGTGTCATATTGAATATAAAATACAGAAGGTTAGGAGGAATCAAAGTCAGTTCTAAGGTGTTAAGCTGCAGAAATCTGTGGTCCACTGATTGCAGTATAGAATTTAAGGGAAAATGTTTGTTTTAAAATGGAAAGAGAAGTTCAAATGTGGGCATATTGAGTTGCATAATGCAGCAGTATTAAAGAACCTTGATCAAGCATCCTTAAGGTTACTTTCCCACTCTCACACTTTCTTTTCCAAGATTGTACTATGTAAGAGGACATAGAGCTCCCATTTAAAAATTTCAATTTCTGGAAACCCTCCAGACAACTGAATAACCATTAGCATATGTTCTTAGTTTGTATACTACTGTGCAGAACTAAAGAGACCAAGGGTAGTATTAGTTCAATTTTTCCATGCTTTAACTCTTTGGTTATATAAAACCCATTGCCACTGAGTCGATTTTGACTCACAGCAACCCTATAGGACAGAGTAGAACCACCCCATAGGCTTTCCAAGGAGCAGCTGGTGGATTCGAACTGCCAACTTTTTCCTTAGCAGCCGAGCTCTTAAATGCTATGGCACCAGGTATCCAAAATTCCAGTCTCATCTGCTACGGATACTCACTCTATCATGTCTTTTTTGTTCATTGGTATAAAGATCCAGCAATAATGACTCTAAAAACATCTTTGATCCATATGAAAGTTACTACTTAGTACAAGGGAAGTTGTTAGATGACTGTGATCTTACTGTTTCAGTAATATGAACCAACGCAGACAGTCATATAAAGGGCAGATCAACTCAGGTTGTTTAATGAATAATCAAATAAAACTATCAAATACCAAATTGCTATAAAAATAATCAGAGAAAACAGTAAGAGTTAAAATATAAGTGGGAAAAAAGTTTTTCTGCAGTTTTTTCTTTTAAAAGTTAATCCAATTTTGAAAAAGTAATTAAATGTCCTCAAAAAGCTTCAAGATTTTATCTAGTCTATTCCCTAAACTCCAAAAGAAACCGTACCTAAATTCGAAAAGGTTGACGCCGTCCAACAAAATAATTTTTTCATAGAAAGTATAAAGAACCATTATCCCAGCGATATTATTACATTAATGGTAAATAAAGTGAAATCGGTAATAGAGAAGGTAGCTACACAGTTTATGTTCAGACGACCAGGGAATAAACATATTCCTCTTTGGGAGACATTCTTTCATACTGTGATCAGTGGTCTGGTGGCCCCGACCAATCACAGCTTTCATATGGAGGCATCAAAATCTATGCAATACAGTCCCCTTATTAGTAAAGCTGCAATGTTCTCCTCCTTAAAAAGACTTCCAGATTAAGATGTGCTTTTGTGTTCTTAGGTCCCTGAGTGGTGCAGTTTGTCCTCTACTGCTAACCTAATGCTTGTAGGCTCTAACCCACACAGCAGCACTGTGGAAAAAAGTCCTGGCAATCTGCTTCTCTAAAGATCACAGCTACTAAAACCCCATCAAGCAGTTCTACTTTGTGATACATGGGGTTGCCATGAGTCAGAATCAACTCAATGGCAAGAGGTTTGGGTTTGTTTGTTTGTTTCTGTGTTCTTACAAGAAATATTTGTTCAGCTTACTTACTATAATATTTATATTAGAAAATTAAGGACAGTATACATTAAATTGGTGAGTTCTGTGTTGTGTATTTATCAACAGTTAAAATAATAAAATTAAATGATGGACCGGACATAAAATGATTGGCCAATTTTGGGTGCAAAAATAGTTTATTAGCAATAATAATTATTAGTAATAATATTTTCAACTAATAAAATACTTTGCCTGAGTAAAATAAATAAATGCCAATATTAATGTTGTGTGCGTGTGTGTGTGTGTGTGTGTGTGTGTGTGTGTGAGAGAGAGAGAGAGAGAGAGAGAGAAAGAGAGAAAATGTTTCCTGAACTAAATATTTGAAATATTTTAGGAGAGGGAATTATCTTAAGATCAGTATAACAATTCAAACTAAGCAGAAGGAGTCAGGAAACCTAAGGACTGTTTCATTCATTTGAGAAGTCTTTTCAGAATCCGCCTGAGGGTGAAACAGACTAAACTGAAATGTGGCAGAGTGCTCCATCCCCAGACATACTCTTCTCCAATTACACACAGCAACTGCGGTAGACTTCACCACAAGGAAGACAGAGCACGCAGACAGGCGCTGTGAAGGACAACCTGCTCGCATTCCTGCGCGATTAAGCAATGTGTTTCTCCATCTGACCAGATGAATATTTTCGATAACATCAAACCCCAAATCCAAAAACTTTCAGCAGCCAGACATTTAGTTCAAAATCTCCCTCGACGGTTGCCAACACAGCAGCTGCCAGGAGCTCAAACCTGACCAGCAGAGCATTTTCCATACCCGTCCGCAAAGAGGTGGAAGGAAGGAGCTCGTCCCTGTTCAGGACTATCTAATTTGGCTCAGATTTGGGGGAAAGTTGGGGGAAGGGGAAAGGGAAAAAATATATATATTTTGGCTGTGCTAGGATAATGGGAAAGTCCCTAAATAGCCCTCTGATTTCTAAAAAGTTTCTCATCTTTGTTTGGGGTAAGAGAGATGCCAGAATATATGTAATGCTATTTCTAGTCTAATTCTTTGGAAAGGGTTGTATTTCACCAACTTCAAGGAGTTCAGTGACAGGTTAAAGAGTAAATAACACAGCAGATGAGCATATAGTACTATGGCTTATTAGAATAAATGAATTAGATGAAATGGGTGATTTATTTCTCACTTTTCTAAATGAGAGGAAAAATACAAAATATTTAAATCTGTGTAGGCACAAAACAGGTTATATTTAAGCCATGACTAAATACAGGTTAAATAATTCAGGCTAGTGTTTGCCAACAGGATTGCCTTTTATATTCTTTCTCTTTCTCTCTTTCTTGGTTTATTATTAAGAAAAAGGGGGGAGGGGATTATAGTACAGAGATCAGAACATTCTACAGGAATATTCTAGAGTCAGAATCTCTGACTCACGGATTTGGCTCCTTCTCAGAATCTGCATTGACCCTGAGAGCAGCACAGTAAGGTCTAGGCCTTGAATAGCTATAATAGCCTCTACATACGAAGACTGGACAGAGGCCTGCAAATCCCTCCGCCCTTCACGTGAACTACTCCAGGATATAGGGAATTGCTGACGAGCTTCAGAGGAAAAGGTAATACAACCAAATAGCCGTAAGCCTTACTCAGTGACGAGAAACTGCTCTTGCGAAACATCGTGTTAAACCAGTTGCTGGGGAGTCGGCTGTAACTCATGGCGACCACGTTTGTGTCCGAGTAGAACTGCGCTCCACAGGGTTTTCAGGGGCTGGTTTTTGGACGTAGATTGTCAGGTCATTCTTTTGAGGTGCCTGTGGGTGGACTCAAACCTCCAACATTTCAGTTAGCAGTCGAGCGTGTTAACTCTTTGCACCCCCCAGGGACCCTGGGAAATCTCTTACCTCAGGGTGATGTTGTCAAATGGAATAAAGACCTTTAATGATGAGACACAATGTCGTAAGTGCTGTAAGTGATGAGTCATAACATTTTGTGGAATTGAGAGAAGAAAACAATTAACTCAGTGGGAAGAAATGTAGTCTTGAACTGTGAGTAGGCTTCACCCTGGAAGACTAGGAATAAATAGTAACCTAGGTAAGAAAATAGCATGTTCAAAGGCATACAAGTTTAAAACGGTGTACTCAAAAATCTGAGTGTCAAATGAAACAAGCAAACAAAAATGCTGTGTTGGTGAGGTAGGTTGCAAAAGAGGCCACAAATTCTCCCATCTGTTTGCATACCCGTTTGCCATGTGACTGTGCAAGAGGTGGGTTCTACCTCCTCACCCATTAACCCTGGGCCAGTGGGTATTATCAACTGTGACACAAGCAGAGGCTTGGAAGGTGCTTGCACACTGGGGCTTGTCCACTCTCGGTCTGCTGAGGGACCCCACAATCACCACCATGTGAATAAGCCTAAGAGACCCTGCTGAAAGCACACTCCTGATCACCCCTCCAGGCCTACTGACAGCCAGCACCACCCACCCGTCATGCCAGCGAGGCTGTTGTAGACCAACCACTTCCTAGTTGACCAGCCAACTCACTGCAGCTACGTAAAGGAGCTCAGGTAGGACCTCACAGAACAGTGAGCTAGGTAACGATTACTCTCGTAAGACACCAAGTTTTGGGTGTGGTTGGTCACGTTAAATGACATGTTACAGAAGAGTGTATCAGCCGGAGATCTTAAATGCACAAATCGCACACTCATCTCTTGTTTAAGAAGGACCGAGTTGCTGTCGAGTCCATTCAGACTCATGGAGTCCTCAAGTGTGTCAGAGTAAAACTGTGCTCCATAGAGTTTTCGATGGCTTATTTCTCAGAAGTAGATTGTCAGGCCTTTCTTCTGAGGCACTTCTGGGTGGACACGAATCTCCAACCTTTTGGTTAGCAGCCAAGAGCATTAACTATTTGCACCACCCAGGGCCAGAGGCCACTAAATGAAATGGGAATAAACAGTCCATACACTCTCCAGGAGGGCCAGATAATTAGAATGGGAAGGCATGCGGGCAGAAACAAACCCCAGTTACCCTGCAGGAACTCTCCCTTGGATACACCACCCCTTTCACCATTGAGTCCAGCCACACAAAACCACATCTCTGCCTTTGGACACTCATCCCTGGATGCTGTTAATAGAACCTCTGCCCCTGCAGCTTTTGGAGAATCAGTGTAACTGCTGCCCCCTCATCATGATAGATCCCGTATGTGACCCCATATGTCACCTCCTTATTTACATCACTAGCTTCCAAATGAAAGTCTTCAGCAGTTCTGTGTGATCTGCAGAGTTAAGTAATATGCCCACCCTGTAGTAATAGAAAGCAGTGTGGGGAGGGAATGTTATTCCTTCCCTTGTGGAGGAATGGTCTTGTAAGTTAAGAAATGCTCTAGAGACAGAAATAGCGCTCAAAGGTGCTGGGCAGCCAAAGATGATGTATAATGTCCATTATGGCCTATCCCTTCATATATACAACCTTCTTCCTTACTTAAACATAAAAACGACAATAAAAAAAAATCCCTCCTAATATAATTCAACCACCATTCCACAAATATAATTCAACCACCACTTCCTTACATTTCTCCCCAAAGGAGGACATCACAAAATTTCATCAATACAGCAAAGAGTTCCAAGTCCAGGATCTCTGAAAAATGTCCTTATTCTTCTAGTTTTGTCATGATCTTCTCTTATAACTTGATATACTGTATTGCACACACCCTGAGGAGGTGTACTGTAACTATTGACCATGATGTAACATTTACCACCATCAAAATACCCTATATAAAAGCAAAAGAGAACAAAGGCAAGGGACAAAAAAATTATTAGAATATCCAAATGTATACATGACACATGAAGGAAGAAAAGATGAGTAGATACTGCACGTGTTCACGAGACTGTTTAGAATTTGTAACATTCCTCCTCCGTTACCGATCCGTGTTCCCTTTGCCCTCAGCCAGCTGCTCAACTGGTTGTGGTGCTTTACCTGGTGAGGTAACCCAAACCTTTATTTCTCGGAGATTTGAGCCCAGAGGTCCCACCTTTCCACTATTATCTTTCATTAATTCTTATCTCCCAACCTGACAGTCTCATGGGATGCCTTGTGTTCCAGACATAGTCTTCCCTGCCCCCACTGGGTAGTTGCCACACCAGTAAGTGATGGAGGGTTCCTTTGAGGGACAAATTAGCAAGAAGTAATTAGGTAGTACAGGACATAGCCAATCCATCATTTCCATCTCCATACACTTGAGATTACTTCTTTTAGAGCCTAGGTCAAGAGTCAGTAAACTTTTCCTGGAAGGAAAGAGAGTAAGTATTTTAGGCTAAGAGATAAAATCAAGAATCATATGTGGATACTTAAATAATATATATCATAACAAAAGATTGACATTGTCAAGGATTTCACACTGCACACAGACGCACACAGATGCACACAGACGCACACAGACGCACTCTCTCGCCAAAGCCAGGCTGTGTTCATTTCCTAGGACTGCCATCGCAAAGGACCACAAACATGGTGGCTTAAAGCAACAGAAGTTTATTCTCTCACAGTTCTGGAGGTCTGAAGTCTGAAAGTTCTGGAGGTTTGGGCAGGGTTATGCTCCCTTTGAAATCTCTAGGAGGGAATTTTTCCTTGTCTTTTTCAGGTCCTGGTGTCTCCCAGCATTCCTTGGCTTGTGGCAACGTAGCTCCAATCTCGTCCTCCATCTCTACATGGCCTTATCTTCTATATGTCTCTCTGTGGGTTCTCCTCTTCTTATGAGGACTCCAGTCAAGGGATTTAGAGCCCACACTAAATCCAGGACTTTTTCATATATATATTCTTAACTAATTACATCTGCAAAGACCCTGTTTTTAGATCAGGTCACATTCTGAGGTTCCAGGTGGACCTGGGTTTTGGAGGAATGCTATTCAACACACTACACAATTGATACTACAGCTGGCACCTCTGCTACTGCACCCTCTGGAAAGTAGATATTATCAACCCACCAGTGATGCTCCTGCTTCTCTGACTCATTACCTTTCAAATCATGGGCTTATACAGAGTCAAACTGTCAGAGTCTGAGCTAATCTTACACACAGACTTTATAAATTAAAAAATTAGAAAAGCTATTTTCTAGATTCTACCCTGAAGAGGTGTAGAGTCAAGATACACAATGCTGCTGGGAGGGCAAATAAAATAATTAAGTTTCAAAGATGAAAAGTGACTTGCTTTTAATCATTCAACAAATAAGTGGCAACACCAGAATTCTAATTAGGTTTTCTGTCCCCTTAGTTCCAGCTGTTTACCACCACGTTATCCATCCATAGTGTAGAGACAGTAATTACACAGTAGACAAGTGTAAAAGTAAGACAAGAATACGGCTGACAGTCATTAACTAGCCCATATTCTAAAATGGGGAAGGGGAGATTCCCTTAAAGGAGGCTGAAAAGGACCAGAGAATTGAGAGGGAAATTAGGATAGAATCAGTATCAAAGATGTCAAGAGAAAGGAGAGGTACAAAAAAGAAAGTTGAGGAGGAAAAGCTGACAACAGTTCAGGAATCTAGAAAGAAAAGAACATGCATATTTCCTTAGGAGTCAACAATTAGGAGGATATAGACAACCTCCACTGAAAGGCAAAGTCGTAGAGCAGGAAAGGAGTGGGTTAGAGGTCTTGAAGAGTGACAGCAAAATTTGCAGTAGATACCCTAACTCATGGCTCTATAGTCAGTTCTGACTCATGACGACCCTATGTGTTACAAAGTAGAACTGCTCCATACGGTTTTCCTGGCTATAAACTTTATGGAAGGAGATCGTCAGAACTTTCTTCCACAGCACCAATGAATGGGTTTGAACTGCCAAATTTTAAGTTAGTAGTCAAGTGCAGTACTCTAGGGGCAATCAAAAGGACATTAACCAGGGTTGTACGCAGGGATTTTCCAGCCACAGTGAAATTCCATGAGTCTCTAGATGCTTCCAGAAGTCTTCCTATAAATGGAAAGGGAATGATCATATTAATAAAGGCATGGGTAGCTACTACAATAAGAATATGGCAGAAAGATGAGAAAGCAAAGAACTTTGGAGTGGTGGGCAGAGGGTCTGCTAAGTAATGGACCACAGATCTATGCAGGGTTTGTAAGAAGGTGACCTGAGAGGGTTGTTAGATAATAAGGGGGCTTCAGGAGACTGGAAGTTTCTGTGCAACACTGTTCTGTGTGGAGTGAAAGTTTCTATCAAACTAGCAGTTGAAGAGGATAGTATGAAAAGCATTTGGAGTAAAGGAGATAATGGGGAAATAGAGGAGGGGGCGGGGGGGAAAGGCAGATCAGTCTGCAGCTGAGATTTGAAAGTAACTTATTTGAAACACAGATGATGGACGTAAACAGCTCCCCACAAATACTTCCTAAGGAATGATAATTATGCCAGACTCGGAAATTACATATTTTATACTTCCTCCAAGGTCAATGTGCTGATAAAAAAGAAAGAAATGATTTTCTAACTTCTTGCAGGACAATGTTTGAATAAACCTCTATCCAACAGAGTATTGCTGATGCCAGACCACAGGGCCTGAACGGGAGAAAGGCCAGGTTGTTTTTATACGTATAACAAAACATGTATTTTTAGTTTTTAAAGGGGTGTAAAATATTAAGATCTGAAAGAAAAAATATTTTATTCTTTCACTCAATCATTATTACTTGAACCTTTTTAAATACCAGGAACTATGCTAAGTATTCTGAATGTAATGATGGACAAAAAATATGGCGCTATTGCTTGTGGAGCCCACAAGCTAGTCAGGAGACTGCAATAACCAAACAGTGATACAGATATGATGATGTACTCTTATAAATGTCAGTGGGGAGAAATATAGAACGCACTGAGAATAGAAGCCAAGGAGGTGCTGACCCAGGCTGGAGGGTAACAGAGTCTGCAGTGGAAGTGATGTTTGAACTGATGTCTGTAAGATGAGCCCAAGGGAGAATGGATTTATAAAAGTGTTGGGATAACAATATGTGGTCCAGTTCAAAAGAAAGCAATGTGTGGTCTAGCTCAAAGACCAGAATGCAGAAAGAAACCTGGAGAATTCTGGGAATTTAAAGAAGGCCAGAGGGCAGAGTACAAGGTGAAGAGCAATCCACGGTAATGCTAGTGAGAGGAAGAAGGGCCAGATTATATAGGTAAACAGGACCTATAAAAATTATAAAATTATAAAGATATTTTCTCCCAGAACGTTAGAAAGGCATGAATGGTTTTGAGCAGGAAAGAGGCCTAACCAGATATTTGTTTAACAAATCAATCTGTTGAGGCGTTGGAGGGGAAAGAGTGGAGGTAGTTTTAAGAGTAGAAATTGATTCTTGGACCAAGAGGACAGCAGTATAGATAGAGGGAAGTGGAAGATTTAAGAGATAAGTAGGCAGTAAATAGGAGAGAATATGGCAATAAATTAGAAATTCCAGATGAGGAAGAAGAAAATAACAGTGATGCTGCACTCCTAAATTTCTAGCTGGCACAACTTGATAGATCTTAACAGCAAACAGTGAGATATGAAACCCCAGAGGAAGAACAGGTTTTAGGGAAAAGATCATGAGTCGAGTGTTAGGTATGTTGCGTTTGAATTGCCTAAAAAGGAAATATGTTGAAAGCAGTTGGCTCCACTAGCCCACAGGAAAGATTTGGGCTAGAGGTGCACATTTGGGAATCATTTGTTGCCTAAAGGGTCCGTGAAACCTTGAGCATGGAGAAGATCGAACTATGGGGAGAATAAAGGACTTAGGAGAACACTTTAAAAATATAATATTTAAATATCAGAGAGAGGAGAAAGAATCTTTTCTAAAAGGATACTGAAAAGGACTACCTAGAAAGATAACAGGAAAACAGGAAGCTATGTAAATGATTCCAAGGAAAGAGAAAACTTCAGGAAGGAGGGAGTGGTTGAGGTTTTCACACGCTGCATAGTGGTCAAGTAAGATAAAGATTGAAAAACGCCCACTGTGTTTAGTGAGGTGGAGTCCTAAGAGTTTTTAAAGAGCTCCTTTTCAGGAGGCAATGGAGCAGAAGCCAGTTGTAGTGTGTGGTGGGAGAGCTGAAACACAGAGACAATGAGGGAGTAGGAGCAGAAGACTTTATTGAGAAGTTGAGCTAAGACGGCCAGATAAGAAAGATGGAATGGAGTTTGGCCTGTTCTAAAGAAGTCTTATCCAATGCCTTTTGTTTAACCTATACAATTAAAAAAATAAAATTTGATAGAGCATTTCAAATTGGGGGATTTCACATAAAAATCCAGTTTTCTTGCTGCCCTTGAAATGTCCATTGACCTGGCAACACAGGTTGGATGTCTCTCATTTGTCAAAAGAGAAATGGAGGTTGGAGAAGATGAGTGACTCCCTAATATCATTGTTAGGAAAGGACAGAGCCTGGATTTCAATCGACGACCACGGGCCCCAAATCTTGTATCCATTTCATAATTCTATTCTGCATTAAGCTTTCGGAACTATATGCATGCATTTCGATGCAGTTCTGGAGTGATCAGAGACACCCGATTCCAACTTTTCTTCATATGATACTGACCTGGAACCAATTTGAGCCCTTAGATGTGCACGGTGAAATCAGAGCCTTATAGTTTGGGGCTCTCCCTTCCTGCTGCAGCAGCTAAAAGTATATTCTCGATAATGTTCAAAAGAAAGCTGTGGGGATCCCTGGAGAAATTTCTCTCAGAATCAATTACTTCAATGCAGATATGCACTGTCAGTCACGACTCACTAAATGATGGAAGTCAGAAATAGTCAAGAATCTAATAAGAAGTAAAATACTTGGCCAGTTTCACATTTTATACTCACAATGGCTGCCCTCCAAAAGTCTGGTCTCTAGGATGGAAATGTCTTTTCTTAATTCTGTTATGATTCTCAGTTCAGGGGAGCTACTGTTCCAGAGATCAATAAACTCAATATGAAAACTATTCTCTTTGCCTTTGTTGAGGAAACTCTTACTCACCGTATTGATATTTTTTTATTATTATTATTCCACTGAACTTACATATTACTCTTGTATTTATATGACTTACTGGTTACAAAATAAATGTATAATTAATGTAATTGATTTGAAAATAAAGTATTATTTTTCATAAGCATCAGAGCTTATTTTTTAAAAGTGTAATCTTTTTCTACATTATGAGCTCTGAAGACAAAAGAATTTTAAAATGCCTTTCTTCTTCAGGATCAGGCTAGTGCATCTCTGTTTCCTCTCTCTTTCACACCCTCCCCTGCTTTTTGCCACAAGTATGTAAAACATAGAAAAAATTACCTTGTCTAATGTTTGCAGGCTCCTAGGAAAGGTCTCAGTAATGGAAAACATTTATTAAAAATGCAGTCAGTTTGCTCTTTTCTGGTATCTTAATGAAAACTTAAATCAAATGGTTTAATTTAACAGAAATACATTTAACCAAAAAATAAACAAATCCAATGGACATGAAGAGACATGTCTTATTTTACCTGGAGAGCTGATGAAAATTGCTATCAGTTTAGTATCCTTTTGAAAAGAGATCGTAGCATTATCAACACAAGAAAATGTAGCCTCCAAAATGAAAACAAAAAACTACATTTAAGGAGTCAAAATTAGCACAAATTGGTAGGCGATGAATGTTTGCTCTAGTAACACTTTTTAACTGAGTTTATGTCTTATGTCTCTTTTTAAACAATGGCGATAAAAATGATTTTGCTTCACACGATGCAGCATTATATTGCCTCTGAAGTAGCTCCATATAACATAAAATAATGTATGCCAATATAGTAAAATACGTTTACTCAATGAACATAAAGGCATTGTATTCAAACATTTAAGAAAATAAAGGGAACCCTTCAACGCTTGCTTCTTGTTAGCTGCTTTTGAGTTGGACCCAACTCATAGCAAGCCCGTGTACAACAGGATCAGACTGCTGTGATCCACAGGGTTTTCACTGGTTGATTTTTGGAAGTAGATTGCTAGGTCTTTCTTCCTAGTCTGTCTTCGTCTGGAAGCTCCACTTGAACCTGCTCAGCATCATAGCAACACAAAAGCCTCCTCTGACAGATGAGTGAGATGAAGGGTTATGTCATCTGAAACACTTATCCTACACATCAGAGTCACATAGCATATTCCTCATATTTATTCGTGAACTTCTCGAATATGATGCAAAAGCACAACGGTAACTGTTGCAGCTTGTATTCCCCTGGAGATTACCTCGCGAGAAGTTTATTAGGTTTACTAGAGAGTGCCCTTGGATTCAACATCTGTGAAAGGGAAGGGGAGGAAGGAGGGCTGGGCGGAGGGAGACGGTGGGCTGTGACGCAGTCTCAACAAATGCCTCAGCCAGCTGCAGGGAGTTCTAAGGCTGCGAGGAGCCTTCAGAATTTTCCTGACTGAAGCAAGAGGCCCACACGCTTTTCGCCCCATGTTGGCTCTATCATCAGGGTCCATGTGGTGGCCCCAGAAGCTGTAGATTTATGTCTAGGAGAAAGAATGGGTTTGCTTCCCAATTAGCTCAAACCAGAGGCACAAACCTGTTTCTAATGGGCTCTTCTGGTGTTACTTGGGTCATGAACTCATGCCTGAACAAGAGGTGAGGCCAGTGGAGTTGGGTATCTAAGCGGCTTAGTCTAGGCTACACAGCTAATTTCAGGAATGCAGGGCAGGTTGCAGTACACTGGATGAAAATGGTGAGGGGTCGTTTATCCAAGGCCAAATAAGGGACTGTTGCCACATAAGATGGAGGAGAGGCTGAGAGCTCCAAACGACACATGCCCACCACATCCTCAGACAAGAACTGGGGAAAGGTCAAAGTAGGTCAAGGTATGGACTAATAACTTTTTAAATTATACCGTGGGTCAGCTTTAAACCACAGAGTTTACCACATATTAAGTTTAGAATAAGCTAAAAAATGTTGACGAGTCAAATAACTTGAAGAGGTCACTTTGGCAGTTTGACAGAATACATACAGAGAATAAAAAGAAGTAACCAGGAAACCCACATTTTCTGGGACCCCACCCTGAACTTCCTCTAATATCTGTCTTTTAGAACTTCTGCTTCCACCTCCTTTTTCCATCTCTTGCCGCTCTTCCATCGTCTGTTCAGTATGTTTGAAACTCATTATCCAGAGCCTATTAGGTCCCTGGGTGGTGCAAATGGTTTCTACTCAACTATGTACCTAATGGTTGGCAGTTCAAACCCATCCAGTGGTGTTGCAGAAGAAAAGCCTGGCAATCTGCTCCTGTAAAGATCACATCCAAGAAAACCCTATGGAGCAGTTCTACTCTGTAATACATGGGGTCATCGTGAGTTAGAGTGGACTCAGTGGCAACGGGTTTGGGTTGTTTTATGTTATTGTTTGTTGGGCTGACCCAGAGCCTAGAGACACCTGTAAGCTTTTCAAGAGGATTGTTTATAATTATGCAATTGTACGTGAAATCATTTGTCTGACCTTAGACCTGCTCGCTCTCTCTCATCTATCTATAAATAATTTTGAAGAGAATCAGAATCATATTTTCCTCTCATTTTCATTTTTGTTTACTTCAGTGAAATCACAAAGAAATATCTTGCAAATATTAGTGGTGTTCATTGAGGAGAATTTTCCATCACAAAGTGAAAGTTGGATACTTCTTCAGGTCAGGTAGAGAGATCAAAAGCTGTTCAAGGAAGAAATTCTTCTCGAAGTCAACTCTGTGAATATATTTAATGGAATAGTTTAGTAATTCATTTTCTAAAAGATTTGTTTCTTGCTGTGTAATCTGTAAAGAAGTTACCCGTCCCCCAGTCTCCCCCCAAAAAACAAACTCTGAAGCAGACATAAGTGTGGGAGAGGAAAGGTATTTATAAAAGTAGCAAGTGCAATTCTGCATCAGCAAACGTAACTTAGAATGCTCAGGTGTTAGATACACAAAGTGCAGGGCCTGCGCTGGTTTTCATTTATTTTGACAGTGACCCAAGGGCAGAATCTGGGCTTCAGGATGCTGACAAAATTGGAAGTCAGATGATGGCCTCAGAAATCAAGCTCACAAAATCCTGATCAATGTAAGTCACGACTGCTGTCCCCACTGGTACCCTCTGGTCTACTCTCAGGCCAGAGTTCGGAACTGGACTCAGTACTTCTTTGCTTTCACCTTAAGAATCTACCCGCACCAAAAGCTTTGTTACTGAAGTGGTTGTTACTGAAAGTTTTAGGGGAGATATGGAGGAGAAGCCTTTACTTTGCCCAGCCACAATCATTTGTACAGCAGACATACAGCATTCCTGAGATTTCTCTCTCCTCAGCCTGGTCACGGAGCTTCCCTTCCCTCCGACTCCTACTCTCTTGCCAATCCTTCGGCCCATCTGCCCCAAGGATTCTAATGCCCAGCCTTTTTTAAGCAACATGAATTAGAGCTCTTCTTCTTTTAACCTCCAAATGTGCGTTACATTTGCAAGCACTTAATACTCTCTTCAATAATGGGAAAGTCCCTTACCACGTGGAAGCCTCTATGCTGAGCAACAAGGAGAAAAGGATCCTCCAGACACCAGAAGCTGCAAATCATTAACCACTAGGCTACCAAAAGGTTGGTGGTTCAATCCCAGCCAGAGGCACCTCAGAAGAAAGGCCTGGCAATCTGCTTTTGAAAGGTCACAACCATGAAAAGCCTAAGGAGTTCAGTTCTACTCTGCACACATGGGGTCGCCATGAGTCAGAATCGACTCAACAGCAACTGGTGGTGGTGGTGGGCACCAGAATTTACCCTTAAATTACAGCAAAGAGATTAATCAACATTTTCCTATTGTTTTGCTATAGGCCTATAAAGCTGAAGTTTGATTTACAATGTGAAATACAACTGTCGGGAGACTAAGCCATTCACATCCTCAGACAGTACTTGCTCCCTCTCTATGCAAATCTAAATGAGAAGCCAAATTATATCCAAGTTTCTTAGTAAAAACAGAATCAGACAAATGGAGTTACTTATATGAATTGAATATTTAATAGAAATTGATATAAACTGCCTAACAGACTTGTAAGTTTTCATATGTCTTGCAAAATTAAACTTACAATTAGGTAGAGTTATATCTATGTGGCACTGAGACAGAGAGAGGTTGGGTTACTGGCCCAAGATCACACAGCTAAAGAGTGACGGAGCCAGAATTTGAAATCAGGAGAACACTTTTTAAAGAGTATGTTCTGTTTTGCTGCCTCTTTACTAATATGTACAAAAAAAAAAGAAAAAACATACAAACCAAATCTGTTGCCGTTGAGTTGACTCCAACTCATAGTGACCCTATAAGACAGAGTAGAACTACTCCATAGGGTTTCCAAGGAGGGCCTGTTGGATTCGAACTGCCAACTTTTGGTTAGCAGTTGAATTCTTAACCACTACTCTATCACGTTTCCAATATGTACCAGGAAGTGGGTAAAGCCCTGGGAATACCATGTAAAACTCATCCATGGAACATTTCATTCTATGTAAATGTAGCAAATCTTTACATATGCATATTAAATCTCGCAACTGTCATTTGTAAATCTGAGTGAAGTCACGGGTAGCTTTCCCCACGATGGGTTACTTCAGTCTGCAACAAAATCCAAAACATCCCACAGCACAAAGGAAAGTATCTTTTTGGTCTAAAAAACCAGAATTTAAATCTTTAAAACATTTCTTCTGTTGGATCTGTCACCTTCTACATGAAATCAGGTTATTATAACCTCATGCCTTAGAGTTCTTTCATTTCTGGATTTTCTCAGAACTCACCCATTGCAGAGAAGTGAAAAAAAAAAAAATCATCCATATATTTTTACCTATAAAATTATGGAGTCGTTTTGGCCCTTATAATATTCTGATATGTTTATTCATCTTTTCTTGCTCCTATATTGAAGGTATTCCTTTATTATTCTAATTAAAAATGATGATGTAGTCATAAATTACACTATATTAATAGAAAACTAATCCAAGAACATGTAGGAATAGATCGACTCTTTTCAGTTTTTTTAGAACATTTTATCTCAGTTACCCACTGGAGATTTTAGTTTTATTGTGCATATCTTAAATTTTTATCTTTTGATACATTTTCCTTTTGTCCAGGAGCGGATATTTTTTAGAGGTCATGTTGCCCATTCTATCGGGACAGAAAGCTTTTCTTTGCCAACAAAAACAGTGTTGACTGATTGAAGACACTGTTGTGGCTGGAAAAAAAAAAAATCCACATCTGTTCTACCGTAAAACAGAAGTTGAGAAGCTACTTTTTTCTTCTTGTTCTAATAGCATTCCTGGAATAAGTTTAGTCCTCACTGAGACTTTACAAGTAATAGTAAAGCAATGTTATTCTTGTTGTTAGGTGCCATCGAGTCAATTTCGACACATAGCGACCTCATGTAACAGAGTAGAACTGCCCCAGAGGGTTTTCTAGGCGGATTGCCAGGTTTTTCTCTAGTGCAGCCAATGGGTGGATTCTAAGTGCCAACCTCTCAGTTAGCAGCGCAGTGCTTAACAATGTCAGGCTTATTATAGAACACTAACCTTAACCAATGAGTTCAATGCAAACCGGTATTTACTGAATACAGACTCTCATGGAGCTTTTATTTTAGTGAAGAAAGGCAAACTAAATTAAAAAAAACCAAACCCATTGCTGTACAGTCGATTCTGACTCAGAGCGGTAGAACTGCCCCATACAAGGAGCCGCTAGTGGACTTGAACTACCTACCGACTTTTTGGTTAGCAGCCCTAGCTCTTAACCACTGTGCCACCAGGGCTCCTAAATAGTATAAGGTAGTGATAAAGGTTAGAAAAAATCAAGTAGGGAAAGAGGATAGTGTGAAAATGGAAATGGGGAAAATTTCGATAGGGTAGACTGAAAAAAGCTTGCTGAGTGGAGGCCCAAAGAATGAGGAACCCAGTCATTTGTGTATCTAGGGGAAGAATATTCCAGGCAGAGGGAGAGCAAGTGAAAAGACCCAGCAACAGAAACATGCTCATTATGTTTGAGAAACAGCAAGGAGCCAATGTTGTAAAAGCAGTATTAGAAGATGAGGTCTGAGAGCAACAGGGAATAAGATCATGGAGGACTTTAAAGTCCTTAGTAAAAACTTTAACTTTTACTTGGAATGAAATAGGACATTATTAGTGACATGATATGACTCAAGTTTTAAAAGAATCGCTCTGACTGCTGTGTTTCAAATATACCGCATAGGGCGAAAGCAGGAATCTGGTTAGGAAGCTACTGAACTAGCCCAGGGGAGACATAATGGCGGTGGCGATACAAGAACGGAGAAGTGATTTGATGCTGGATCTATTTTGATGGCAATGTCAATAAAGTTTTCTGGTGGCTAGGATGGGAAGTATGAGCTAAAGAGAGAATAAAAAAGAATAACTTCTTTTTATTGCAGAAACAACTGCTAGAATGGGATGACTATTTTTTTGAGATGAGGACAACCGTAAGAATATTGGGATAATTGGAGAAATCAAGAGTTTCATTAGCAACATTTAGATATCTAAGGGAAAATATCTCATAAGGAGTAGAATGGAGGAGCCTGTGTTTTAAGAGAAAATCTAAGCTAGAGATAAACATTTGAGTCATCAGTGGATAGACAGTATTTCAACTCACAGGCTTCGATAAGGTCAGTAAGGCAGTGAGGATAGACAAAGGAAATAGGAACATAACTTAGAACAGCTACGATCTTTATAACTGCACGTCCCCAAACAAGAGCTGCACAGATAAAGCTTTCACATGGATTCAGATATTCTCTTCTTGTATTGTTGGTGGTGGTGTCGTTAGGTACCGTCCGGTCGGTTCCAGCTCATAGCAACCCCGTGTACCACAGAACCAAACACTGCCCAGTCCTGCGCCATCCTCACAATCATTGCCATGTTTGAGCCCACTGCCGTAGCCACCGGGTCAATCCATCTTTCTCTTTTGTGCTGACTCTACCCTCCCAAACATGATGTCCTTCTGCAGGGACTGGTCCCTCCTGATAACATGTCCAAAGTGCATGAGACAAAGTCTCACCATCCTTGCTTCTAGGAGCATTCTGGCTGTACTTCTTCCAAGACAGATTTGTTTGTTCTTCTGGCAGTTCATGGTATGCTCAATATTCTTCCCCAACACCATAATCCAAATACCATAATTCAACTGCATCCATTCTTCTTCTTGTAAAATGAGCAAAAAATAAAATAAAAACTGGTATCACTGTAAAGGCTCTTTTCTTCCATTTTGTGACTAAAACATAAGTTACAGAGAATTGTGAGCACTGGGGTTTTCTATTTTATGAAAGCTTTTTGTCCACAAATTAATGATTGTGATGATGTCAAAGAAACAAAGAATGGTAAGTGGGGATAAAAGAACCCTACAATGCCAAACCCCATAATTACCTCTAATAATCCTCCCCTATTGAAAATTGCACAAAAATATCTCATCACTTTTGTAATTCTTCCACACACTCAATAATTTTCTTTCACTTAAGATGCCTTCTTAATTCTAACCAAATTGCACAAATCTCCTTACACACCCTATAAACCAGTTATCCAGGAGTCAATTCCAGCTCACGGTGATCACGTGTGTCAGAGGAGAACTATGCTCCTGAGGGGTTTCAGTGGCTGACTCTTTGTAAATAGATCAGGCCTTTCTCCTGAGGCAACTCTGGGGGGACTCAAACCTCCAACCTTTTGGTTAGCAGCCAAGAGCTTTAGCTTTTGCTCTACCCAAAGACTCCACAAACCCTATAGGTATGCTTTTTCAAAACTCATTTTCATGTTAACATAAAATCCTCAAAGTTTTTTTTTTTTTTCTTTGTCCGAAGATTTGTTTTTCTAGAAATAAAGCTGTGCTCAAGCACACACAAGAGACTGGAGATCCCAAAATGGTTCTTAGGAGAAGTGACATCTGGTCTTGTGAGTGTCTGTGCGTTAAAGTGTAAATTGTGACACATTTCAAATAGGCACCATTACCCCCCCCAAAAAAAAACTGTTCTTTGAACAAAACAGTTTTCCCTGCAGTGATTTGTTGCACCAGTACCATGCTGAGCATTCTAGAATACTTAGATAATTAGGTAAGTAATTATTATTTTAACCAAATTTTGAGCATCGCAGAAGTGTCAGGAAGACAACAGAGTACGTTGATAAGAAACCAATGTCAAAAGCAATAAATCCAGCTTTAAGTAGTTTATGCTTTGATCATTTACACTACGTTCATTCCCTGGACACTTGAAATGGTCAGTCAACAGCAGCTGCTATGATACACGAATGTGTACCCCTTGACATCAATATGGCAGGTAGGTGTACTCAAGGCAGCTGTCAGGCTAACTAGAACGGGCAGCAAAATCCTACCAAAACTTTGGCTACATGAAACCAAAAACATTTTGCAATTTACATAGGTTAGAGAAAGAAATCCTAAATTCAAGGGAAACAATGGAAGTAAGATGTTTGTTTTGCAGCGTGTGGAATAAACCAGCGAACAGTTGTTTGTTACGCTGCGAAGGATAGGAATGCATTGGCATCTGACAAAATAGAGACACATATCTCCTCCCCATGCCTACTGACTGGCTTAATGTGACAGTAGGTTCTTGGTTCACGAGCAGGAAAAGGTCAGTTGCTTCTGTAAGAGCCATCACCACTGATCCTCCTTTAAGTTATTCTGACTTTTACACACACAGTCTCAAACATACATACTGTAACACTTTATAAGACAACAAGACATGTTTACATCAGTGTGATTGATAAAAGACTGAAAAAAAATACTTCCCTCCAATGAGTTCCACACAGCATATTTGGTGATAAATGATAAGATAAACTCTTGACATTGATGGTTTTTATTCTCACTGTCTAGTCCAGAATCGCTTGGGTTTAGATTTAATACACTTAGCTGTTAACTGAAAGGTTGGAGGTTCAAGTCCACCCAGAGACACCTCAGAAGAAAGATCTAGTGGTCTACCTCTGAAAAATCAGTCACTGAAAACCCTATGGAGCACCCTATGGGGTTGCCATGAGTCGGAATCAATGTAAAAGCAACACATATATACGGTTAAGAAAACAAAATAGAATACACACTTTTTCAAGCTTTACGTCTATGGTGATGGTTTTCCACCACTCTGACACTGTTCTCTCTGGCCTGTGGCCCAGACTCACCTTTATTTTATTAATGGGGTCAAGTAACTGACTGGAAAATGCAAGGAAAATAGTTGGTAAGGATGCTCGAAGCCATTCCTATTTCAGCTGTGGAAAGCAGACTGCAGTCAGGCAATACATCACACCTTAGGTAGGGAGAAGGAACAAAGTGCAGCAAAATATCATTTTCTATAAAATAAATTAACTCTACACTGTAATTGGCAAAGTCTTTCCAAGTCTAAAACACTATGACTCTTATGAACACATAGAAATGTTTTTAAAAATTAGTTTTCTGGGAGGAAAATATAAACATTGACAATTTATACCTATATATTATACTTGAGGCTTATTTAATGAGAATCTAAACAATCTTCCACTTATTTTAGTCTGTACAAGTGTAAAGAAATGAAAAACTTTGGAAGTGACTCCCTTCGTTCCAGACATTTTTCGCTGATAAATCAAAGACAACAACTTCCAAGTTTCTAAAAATTGGCTGAGACTCTGCAACTGGCAATTGTCGGCAGATTTTCATTCCCTCCCCCATATTTTGAGTCTGGTTTTTGTGTAGTAAACCCTTTGAAGTCCATAGGAGTTCTACATGCAGAAGCAACTGTGTCTGGTCAATTGGGTCTTTGCTCTTTTGCTTTTCCCTCACGTTTCCTGAATGTTTAGTGTTGAACTACCATGCATTCATGCTGTCTCTTCAGCTTTTCTTCGTAGTGTTATAAAAAGTTGCATTTAAATTGTGTAATACAGAGAAAATATTAACATGTATGCTGTCCAGAAACAAAAATAATTAGGAATAATTATTCAAGTAAAATTAAATTCAAAATATGCATTATGCAGATCAACTATAATCATTATATAGAACCTCTGGAAGAAAGATGTGTGAGTGTGTGTGTGTATGTGTATACTTTAGAGAAATAATCCAGGAAATATTTCAATTAATCCGTAAGTGATTTTTAACTCTCCAGCATCCCTTTCTCCCTTTCTCTCTCTCCTAGTTATAAGATTTTAAAAAGTTAAATCATTTGGCCTCAAAGTTTCCACATTACTGTCTAGTCTAAAATGGAATTTCTTTCGAAGACTTAAGAAAATCTGTCTAGCTATTTGTGAGTTATGTGAAAATAGAAGAAATATGCTTCTCCGGTTATAAAAAATGCTGTTAAGATTTTTCTTTTTTCTTGCATAAATCAAATGTGGCCAAAGCTATAAACTACAGACCTGGAAAGATCAGAATCCTATTGAGGAAAGAAACTGTAGCCAAACTCAGTGAAAATCTTTGAAGTATTTTGTATTCAATAACTTATAGAATTTGAAGAAAAGCGATACGAGCATACCTAACGATACGAAGCTGCTGCGTGTTTAAAAGTTCACAGAATTCAACTCCTAAGCTCTCTGTCTCTCTCAGCACTTAACTCTCCATGTATTAATCAGCTGTAGAGAGTATTTCTTAAACTCTTGATATGTAAGACAAGGAATATGAAATTATTACTTCTAAAGAGTAGAATAAGGTTACAAGGCATTTTTTTTTTTTTTTTTACTCTTTCTCTCTCTGCACTGTCTGAGTAACCTGCATTTAAATTGCTTGTGAAATAAAATGTAGATTTGACCATGACATTCCCTTTCAATGACGTCTCATTTTCTCAAGATCAGATTTTCTGTGCTCCCATCATGTTATGATTCATATGACTCCCCTGGTCATCACATGATTTGTTTTCCTGCCTTACGATGTCAGTCTCTGCCAGCATTAGAGCTCATCCTGAACCCTGGCTGACTTGTCCAGGGCTATACCCTCATCACTGTGGACAGGCTTTATTCTCTAAATAGATGAATCTCACAGCTTCAAACTCTACCTACTCATCCATAAATTAGCCTTCTGGTGTTATTCTGAGACTGTGCACCTATGCAATTCTTTTACCATAGCAAATCTCCCACAGGAAGATCAGGATTGTCACAGCCCTGAGATAAGGCACATCGAGCCACAGTTCAGCCCCCTCTCAAAAGCCAGAGTACAGGTTTCCTTATGCGAGCCTTGTCCCTGCCAACCACTTTGTCTTCCACCAACACCTGTCCACCACCAGGACGCCTCATGGGGAAATTTACACAAGTTAGTACTCATATGTTCAGTTTTTTGTTCCCTTCAACTCCTGTTTGCTACATGATAAGTGGCTCCACATCAAAAAGCTTTTTTTTTGTCTCATGCAGAAGTTATTGAAGCTTAACTCAAGGAGCCAGAAAGCATTCCTACAAGTAATAAGCGTGTTGACTTTCTTCTAACAACACTCACTAACTTCATAAGCAACTTGATTTTTCCCCTAATTCAACCATTTCAGCGGAGTTTTCAGTTAGGAGAATATATTTCTGTTATGCTTTCCCCCCACTTTTAAGTAAATCTTTTTCTATTACCACGTAAGTTCGTCGGAAGTGAACCTTCTGTTTCCTGTGCGGACTGACAGTGCCTTGTCTGCGTCCCGTGGTTCCCAGGCGGGGCTTTGCACTCTCTCCCCCAAACAGATGAGATGCACTTGTCACTGCTGAGGTGAGTGTCCGCCACAGAAAACTCAGGCTGCTTGAAAGATACCCCAGAATCTCAGCTAAGAAGAGAGAACACAATCATTTCAGGCATTTAAAAAAAAAAAAAAAAAGTGAGAAAAGGACAGTTGCTAAAATTGGACAAAATAAAAATGTGGGTTAAGAAAGCCACATTTTCCTTTTCCACAGCCTAAAAGAAATGTCCCTCAAAAAGTATTTTCCATCTAATAAGAATATTAAGTTATCCCAGGTAGCTTATTGAATCTACAACTTCAGCACAATAAGCCAGAACTTCTTTACATGCAAAATATTCTCCTGTACAGCTATCACCTAGTAATGTTGTAATTCTGAGGAATCTTCCACTTCATATCCCAAGTCTGAAACATGGTAAATGAATCTCATTTTCAACCATCACAGCAGAACTGCCGAGAAAAAAAGAAAGATCGTCTATCTCAAGCTTTCTCTGCTGTCTGAACTCCATCCACACTGAGCTTGTTTTAGTTCTTCCAGCCACTGTGACTTTTCCACCCCAGAGGCAATGAATTTGCTGCTCCTGTTACTCAAAATCTTCCCCCTAACTAGCCATCAGCCTCGTTTATTTAAAGCCCACTTGTAAAGCACATAACACGAATTTGTTCAGTCAGTTGGCAAATATTTAGAAAGACCCTACTATGTACCCAGCACTATTCTAGACACAGGTGGTATTACATCAGTGAGCTCATGAGGTTCACATTCTATAAAAGGGAAAGAGGCAATAAACATAAACAAAGAACATAAAGGGTGTCGTATCATAATGAACACTCTATGGACAGGTTATCATTCAGGGTGAGGCAGTGTTGGGTACTGAGAAGGTGGTGATGACTTTTGTAGAGTGTGGTCAACATATTAACAAAACCAAACCCATTGTCATGGATTCTGACTCATGGCAAACCCATGTGCTACCGAGTAGAACTGCTCCATAGGATTTTCTTGGCTGTAATCTTTACAGAAGTAGATCACGTGCCCTTTCTTCAGCAGTGCCTCTAGGTGGGTTCTAACTGTCAACCTTTCCGTAGTAGTCAAGCACAAATTGTTTGCATCACCCAGGGCCCTTGGTCAACCCGTAGCTTTTGAATAAATGACATTTGAGCAAACACCTGAAGGAGAAGAGAGAGTAAGTCACGGGTATATCTGGGCAATGAACATTCTAGGCTGAGAGAACAACAAACGCAAAGAATGAGGTAGGAGAATGCTTGGCGTGTTTGAGAACTATGAAGGATGCCAGCAAGGCTGGAGCAAAGGAACATCGGAGGCTACCAGAGAGGTAGCAGGACCAGGTGGTCCAAGGAGAGCCCTGGCAACATTAGAAACACTCTGACTCTGCTCCAAGTGAGACAGTGCCATCAGAAGGTTTTGAACTAAAAAGTTTCATACTCTGACTTAGTTTTCAGCAGGATCACTCAAGCTGCTCCCTGAGACTAGACTGGAGGAGGGGAGGGGAGAAGTGGTTGAGCAGTTAGGAGGCTAATTCACGTGAAAGGTGACGGGAGCTTAGAGCAGAGTGCTGGTGGTGGCAGTGGGGAGACAATGCTGGATTCTGGAAATTTAAAGTAAATCTGATAGGAGTCACTGCAGGATTGCATGTGAGTGTCAGTTGAGCTGTCACTTCTTCAAGGACCTCCTTGTATACACTCTCAGAGAAGCTGGTACCTGCTCTTGTAAACACAGTGCACCTTTTCCATGTTTGTTTTTATACCAGATTTCTTTTCTTCTGTAATCCCAGCTCCTAAAGCAGTGTTCCTGCCATGGACCGAAGGCCCAATAAACCCTCAAAGAATTGGATAAAGGAATGAGAGTGTTCGTACATATCTTTACCTCTAATTGTAATGCCCTCGTATAACATGTTGACTGGATAAACACCTATTCGCCCATCAAAACCTAAGTCTAGCACACCTCTTCCCAAAGCCTTCCATTTGCTCTTTACCAAAACAGAATAACTCACTCCTTTCTATTTTGTATCCTATTATTTATTGCCATGTATTATAACATGCTTCTGTAGTGTAGTGAAAACAATGTTTCCACATATGTGCTCTTAGCAAACAGAAGTATCTAAGATTAGAGGGGTTTGCATTGCGGCCATGAAATAAACTTTCCTCAAGTCTCAAGTCTATGCTTGCATACGTGACTTTAAAAAACATTATTGATAGCAAACGATGTACTGAGTATAATATGCCACATTCTGTGTTAAGACTTACCTAATTGTCACATTTAATTTTCACAAAAATAGTATGAATTAGAACAACTACTACTCCATTTTGCAAATAAGAAAACTGAGAGTAAAGTATTTGCCCAGTTCAACAGGTAGTAAGTGTCAGAGTCAAAATTCAGTCCCAAGCATTGAGTCTGTCACCTGACACCCTCTCTGCTCTGCTGCTTTTCTCCAACAAGAGGGTCAAGTTCCATGTCTGCGACCTGCTGTTGTGGTTGGGTGCCGTCGGGTCAATTTCAACTCCTAGTGACCCCATGTGATGGAGTAAAACTACCCCATAGGGTTTTTGTTTGACTGTGATCTTTACAGAAGCAGATTTCCAGACCTTTCTCCTGCAGAGGCATTGTGTGGGTTCCAACCAACAGCATTTCGGTTTGCACTAAGCCCTTCACAGTTTTGCCACCAGCTCTCCTTGTCGGCACTCTAGAGCACACAAAAGAGAACTGATTCAGCAGATTAGATTTAAGTCCAATTATGTGTTAGGTAAGACTAGGCAGAGCCAAAACTTGAAGCCAAAGTAACCACGTTGACATTTATCTCCCAGGAATTTTCAGAAATATAAGGGACATTGGATTTCCCATGGGACAGGATGTGAGGGCTTTGAATCTATTTCATTTCACAGCCAAAAGATAGAATGTCCTCACTCAACATAGGCATGCGTTACCTTCACTTTAATGTTCACCTCTTCTACCAGACATCAGCTTCCCTGAGGAAAGCTTCTGTGCCTTTTCATTTTTGTGACCTGCTTCTCTGTTCTGTAATGGAATAGAGTCCTTCAAGTTCTCTTATAGGTGAGTCAACTCACGCTTAGAAAAGATTAAGTTACTAGACCACAATTATAAGGCAATTTTTAGCAGGGAGGATGCAGGTACCCTAACTCCCAGCTCAGGGTTAGATATCACACCTTCCATTTGGACTCACAGACCAGAGTCATAGACAAGAAAACTTAGACACAGAAAGGAAGCGAGGATTTCTTTTTTTTTTTTCTTAATACTTACAACAAACCTGAGAGACAGCGTCAATCCCATATTCCCTTTAGTGGAGAAGCTCCTTCTGACTGAGACTCAAACTGTGTGTCAGTCACTATATGGACATTATTTTCAAAGAACAGTGTTTTTTAATATGGTCTCTTTCCTGTCCATAAATTACCTCATTCAAATCCAGCCTTGCACTGGGTTAAAACAGTCATTTGTATTCCATTGAACTTTCATTTTGTAATAATCTTCAACATAAATGACCCAGCCACCCATTGTGGCACAACAGGTAAGCACTCTGCTGCTAACCAATGAGTTAGCAGTTCAAACCCACCCAGGGGCTTTGTAGAAAAAGACCCGGTGATCTACTCATGTAAAGATTACAGCCTAGAAAACCCTATGGGGAAGTGCTACTCTGTCGCATGGAGTCATTATGAGTCAAAATGGACTTGACAGCACCTAACAACAACAACAAAATTAAATATTTGTCAATGTCCCTTTGGAGGCTGGCCCATTAAAAAAGCATAACCAAATCCCTCTATATCCAAGACATGAATCAATAGCCAGTGACGGAGATACAGACTGTACACACACAAAAACAGAGTCACTGACCAGATTAACTACAACGGATTCTTGAAGTGAGGAGGTTTTTCAAATTCATAGTGTCAAGTTCTGTCAAGTTCCTGGGAGGAACATATCTTACAGGTTCAGGGCGTTTTCTCCCAGCATTTACTTCCTCCACATGCACAAACCCCCCTTTCCATCCTCTCTGCACAAACTCCCACACATATGTGCTGAAATTTCTTCATTGTGCTTTTTAATTCATTGACTTGGAGTTGCATTTCCTTAGTACCCATTCTTTGCCTGAAACAGGCTAGATATTTTCTACAAATAGTTACAGACTGAATAAGATTTAAGCAGCAGCTCTGTGCGCTATTCTGTGAAGACTTCTTGTTTTATGTGTCTGGTTGGGTGATGGTACAGTGAATGAAGAATTTGTTCGTGTCCTCAGCTAACCTCTGAGGCCTTTTTGGCTGCAACCCAGGACAGTTAATCTTTATCCTATATTCTTCAGTTTGATGTATCATGTTGTGTCTTCTGGTAAGACTATTTGGAGAACAATCCTAAACATTTATTTTTCTGGGCTCTCAGTTTCCCTATAGGCTGAGTTTGCAGAGTGTATATCAGCCTATGCTATCACCGCCACCAACTTATGCCCAGCGCAGGGGGCGGGGGGAAGAGGGTTCGAAAGCACTTCTGAGAAGACAGACATAGTCACAAGGGTCCCTTTATAGCCTAGTGCCTCATGGGTTCACCTTGTTACTACAGTGGAAAGCCAGAACCACTTCACAAGAAAATGTCTGAATGAGTCACTGGAAGGTGGTTTGCGAGGGCCAGCTGCTGTCTGATTCACTCCCTCCTTCGCTCAGAGACAAGGCAAGTTCCAATCAAGCTTGATAACTGCATCCCCAATAAACACCAGTAGCTTTTAAACCTAAAGGACCTAGGGAATTCCCCATTAATATGAGCTGGGTAAACCCCTTATATACAGATTCCTGGGAGTCTACACCAGACACATCAAATCAAAAGGTCTAAAATGATCAGAAGAAATCACAATCTTAAGCAAGTCAAAACCCAAAAACCCACTGCCATCCAGTCGATTCTGACTCATAGCAACCCTATAGGACAGAGTAGAACTGCCCCATAGGGTTTCCAAGCAGCGGCTCGTGGATTCCAACTGCTGACCTTTGGTTAGCAGCCGAGCTCTTAACCACTGCGCCACCAGGGCAAGTACCCCGTGTTATTTTGAGACAGGTGGCCTTTGGACTCTCCTGTGAAAATCACTGGCCTTCCGTCTGTGCAGCATGCCAGAATAGTTTCACATCATTATTCCTATGAATCAATGGAAACTCAGTACAGACTCTTCCAAGTAGCTAGAAAGGAATGTTGAGGACAATCGATTTTGGGGGCACATTTCTCTGCTATTAGTCATATACGCTGGTAATAACTTGCTTCACGGTATTTATTTCCTAGTTTCAGTTACTGACCAATTGGGCCAATAATTAAATCATATCCAGCAGGTAAAAATTGGAAAGAGCACTAATTCTCATATTAAAGCCAAGGTATTATCATAATATAGAATAAGACACAAATAAAAATGTATAGTAGAAATATAATTGACAGGAAGAAAAATAAGTCTAAAATCGTAAGACATTGAGAAACAATAATGTAAGAATTTGGCCTTTCCCTTACACGATAACCTGACCTCCAGTTTATTCTCTTTGATTAAAGCTTATTCTCTATTCTCATATTTTATCCAGGTTGCTAGGCCAAGAGATAAACAGTGAGACAAAGAGGAATTGCTCCAATACTGAGATGCACGTCTAATCTTCCCAGAACCTTCAGAATTTACTGAGCCTGCAGGAGAGCTTTTGTGATCTTTTTGAGTGAAATCCAGTACTGTGTCAGCCTCCTAGGGTCTAAAGTGGGTCTTTCTTAAAAGGCGTCAAGATTTATTCCCCTTAGCTTTGAATGAGTGGAAATGTGGTTTGTTGAAACTTCCCTAGAAGTAACTGCATTTACTACGGAATCTTCTATTGTTTATGGGTCTGACAAAAGCATTTGGCACTTAATGATTCCCAGACTATTTCAACTTAAAAAAAAAAATCAAGTAAAGAAAAGAAAATGAAAAAAAAAAGCAGAAGCTGAATGTTGGAGATGCTAAAAATAAAATATGTGGTTTCTACAAGCCTTGCAAATAAATTAATGCAGTGGTTTGCCTCAGATGTTATGAAAAAATTTAATGACTGTTGACCTGTTCAGATGAGGAAAACGAAACGTGAGAGAAAGTGACTGAGAACATGATATCCAGGTGGCCCTCTGAAATTCAAGTCTGTTGCTATTAGCTCTGGTTTAATTACCTTTCACTCCCTCACAGTTAGTTTTCCCACAAACGTTAATGTCCCCTGTGAAATCCCAGCCCTTGCTTCAGTCTGTCCATTTATCAGTACTTTAAGAAGTAATGTAGTCCACTCAACGTCTACCCAATTAGAGGCACTCTACAGAGTGCATATTAACAAATGATATATTTTGAATGGCTACACATTTTATTAGAATTTGTTATAATTAGAGAAAAAATAATTTTTCTAGTTTTCACTGAAGTATGGTGGAAAAAAAAAAACTAAAAAGTAATTTTTCCCTAACAGACACCACAGTTAAAACCAGCTCCAGAATATTTATTATATGACCAAGGCAATAACTTGTGTGAGCATATCTCTTAAATCCCTTCATTACTGAAATTAGGTTATTTCTGAACTATGGAGAAAGTACATACAAGACCTTCTGTTGTAGAATTTATTGTTTAAATATGTCTTCATATGAAAGAAAACTGTCAGGTCTGATGGCAATGCTAAAGTTTCCATTTTATTAAACAGAAAAGCCGATAGAATTTACCCAATTACTATGTCAAAACTGTTTGATAGAGAAATTCAGACAAGAAAAGTTCTAGAGTAGAGTGTTTCAGTCCAAGTTCTTGTAATTCCTGATTTTTCTATTGTCAATATCCATAAACGTGTAGAACTCTAAATGCACACGTTTGAAGTTTCATTATTGCTAATTAATTAGTATCTAGAATGCAGCAAAAGCTAAATACATAAGGTTTCTCTGGCACTTTTGTAGCCAACATTTTGATAAAAGCAAAGTTTGACCTTCATACTTCTCACTCTCCCTGTCTTCACCTCTCCTCTACCTTCTGATACCCTAAATCCACTGAGTGTCTTTATAGTCTCCCCTAGCTTCTTCAAGGTTCCCAATTCATTGACCTCTCTAGAGATAACCTCCCTGACAATAATGCATGCTACAAAATTACCTCTCCCTTCTGCTCTTCCAGTATTTCCAAAGATCAAAACTCTAGATCTAAGCCAGCCTATTTAAGATAAAATAAAATGTCTATATTAGCACATATTCTTTCCACTTAAGTGACAACTACCGGTCAACTAGTTTAAACATGAGCATCAAAACTGAGTCTGGACAAAGATCTAATCTCTAAAATCTATGGGAAAATCCAATACTCCTACAACAAAAAGACAAATAATCCAATCAAAAAATTGGCAAAGAAAATGAACAGACACTTCACCAAAGAAGACATTAAAGTGGCTAATAGTCACATGAGGAAATGCCTGGCTCCCACCACTGACTACTCTGACAGAGATCACAACAGAAAGTCCCAGACAGAGCTAGAGAAAAATGTAGAACAAAGTTCTAACTCAAAAAAAAAAAAAACAAAAAGACCAGACTTACTGGTCTGACAGAGACTGGAGAAACCCTGAGAATATGGCCCTCGGACACCCTTTTTAGCTCAGCAAAGAAGTCACTCCTGAGGTTCACACTTCATCCAAAGATTAGACAGGCCCATAAAACAAAACGAGACTAAAGGGGCACACCAGCCCAAGGGCAAGGACTAGAAGGCAGGAGGGGACAGGAAAGCTGATAATAAGGAACCCAAGGTCGAGAAGGGAAAGTATTGACACGTCGTGGGGTTGTTAATCAAAGTCATAAAACAATATGTGTACTAACTGTTTAATGAGAAGCTACTTTGGTCTGTAAACCTTCATCTAAAGCACACTAAAAAAAATTTAAAAAAAAAACTGAGTCTGGAAAACCATAGCCTTACATGGTACTTAGCCTCTGCAGTCTCAAAAGGAAAGAGGTCTTCTTTCTCCTAGCATATAAATTATGTCCCCCCAAAACACCTTGATTGGCCCTGCTTGGGTTATGGGGTGAAGCTAGGCAATCACCAACTGCAGTGGGATGAGACTAGAGATTAGTTAGTGGAGCTCAAGTTCCCATACCTGTAATGAGGAAGCAGGTGTCATGTGATTTATAACCCACCATCTGAATGCAGGGAAATTCACGAGAGGAAAAAGAAGGGCCATTTTACTACATCCCACAGAGGACGGAATGGCATGTTCACCAGATCAGAGGTGTTTTCATTCATTATGAATGCTTAATCCCAAAATTATTATTTTTTTAATGGCAAGATTGCTGATAACGTGACTGGAATGTAGACAAAATAATTTTAGTAAATGAGCCCTCCAGAATCCCCTTGAATCATAAATATTTTAATAACAGTAAATAATAATTGGCATGCACTGGGTTCTTATTATGTCAGGCACTTTTCTAAGCCTTTTATAAGTACTTCATTTAATCCTTGAAACAACACTTTAAAGTAGGTACTGCTGTTATGGCCACACTACCTAATAATGGCCCTAGTGGCACAGTGGTTAAGAGCTTGGCTGCTAACCAAAACGTTAGCAGTTCAAATCCACCAGCCGCTCCTTGGAAACCCTATGGGGCAGTTTTGCTGTGTCCTATAGCATTGCTGCAAGTCAGAATCAACTTGATGGCAAAGGGTTTATATAATAATGAAAGTGAGGCACATTGAGACCCATGATCATGCCCCCAGGTGCCTCCCCCTCCTCCAGTGAAAAGGAAATAGGGTCTCACTCTCACTCCCATTCCTAATGCAAGGAGTGTAGGTCTCATGAATGAAGAGACACCAGATGATGTGATTTATAGAGGCAGCAGAGAGAAAAAAAATAAGCCCACCAAATTTTCCATTTTCCTGCCATAAAAGTTTTTTTGTTTTTGTCTTTGTTTTTTTTTGATACACTTAGATCCTATTGTTCACATATTTACTGTTTTTTGTTTTTTGTTTTTTGTCTTATAAATTATATGGCATAGCTAATTTAGAATCTAATGTTTGTTAGCCCAACCCTCCATTCTCTTCCCAATCCCACGAACTGTAACCTCAGAAGAAGCTATAATGAATATCGAGGACAAAAGAAAACAAAGAGACAGAAGGGCCACCAATTAATGCCTTGCTCATCAGAGCTAGGACTAGGGTAAGGTGACTAAAGCACTCATCTCAGGCACAGAATTTAAGGGGGCATCAAAAAACACAGTAACTTAGATGAATATTATTTTAATACAACATTTTTAAAAATAAACATTTATGCAAAAATCAACAATGAACAAAATATCTAAATTTTAAAAAAAGACAGGACCCGACCCTGCACTTGTACAGCTATGCCTCCCTCACTTCCCCTCGTCACCCAACCCTGTCGCTCACGCCTTCCAAGGTCTATTAGTGAAGCCTTTAGTGGGAAGCCCCACCACCACCAACAACAACAAAAACCTGTCCGTTCAATTCCAACTCATGACTACCCCATGTGAAAAGGGATCAGATTTTTATTTTCCTCTTGCAGTTCTCCCCCTCCTGCTGAGTGGTCAGATTAGACTAATTTCATGTTCAGCTAAATAGTTGCTTTTAACATGGGACAAATAAATGGGGGTAGTAGGGTCAGCTATGGAGCAAGGGAAGAAGAAAGGAGGGTTACTCAGGGATAACTCCGGTTTAGGTTTTAATGGATTATGATAGCAGTGGAGCTTTGACATTTCCATGTTGAACAGCCAGATCACAAACGTAGAAGAACAAAGGAGAATTCAGGATAGAAGGCTTCAACAGGCATAGGATGCAGATTTGATTAGAAGTTTTTCTCTTTTCTATCTCTTAAGAAATTATGCCGTAACAGGATGCTAGAAAAGATGGAGATAGCAGTAAGACAAAAATGTAACTCCAACATCTAATGAGAAGATATAACTTCAGCTTCTGGAAAACACCTAACACTGGCATCACAGCACAAGAGTGTTCTCATTATAGTTCACTATGTTTCATGTCTCTCTGTCTTCAAACAAACCATTCTCTTTTTCTACACTACCTACCTCTGCCTTCTTCATTAGATTCACGCTTACTCAGACAAGCGCCATTTCCAGAAACCTTTTTCTAACATATCAGTTAGGATTAAATAATCCCTTTGGGAGCTTCCGACAGACACACACACACACACACGCACACAGAGTACACACATGGATGCACACTCACATACAACCACACACAGGATACACTCACACACAGAGTGGGCACTCAATAACTGTATGTTGAATGAATTCTTGAATGAATTAAAATCATCACGTGTTCTGTGATAAATTCTCTGCTTCCTGCATTCTCTACTGTGGTCAGAAATTTTCATTACCAAACCCCTGCCTAGCTACAAGAGGTATTAAGGCCGCAGTTGAAAAAGTAGTAGACTAGACATCAGAATGACTTCAAACAAAGTGATTCTTCAACTTCTTAGTCATATAACCTTCAAGAATATACATGTCTAAGCCTCAGCTGCCTCATTATAAAATATAAATTACTACCTACCCTGCTTATATTATAAAAATTGCTGCATCAAGTGAGATAATATACATAAAAACATAGCATGCAGTGTAGTCTTTCATATGAATACATTATACTGATTAACAAAACTTAATGAGGAATCACACATTACAGCCTATTAAGTCCGTTGGTAATTAAAAGGGGTAGTAGCTTCGTAGTAGCAAGCATGTGATAGAATCAAGAATTGGTGTCTCAACTCTGTTGCCCAGACTGCTTTCCTAGAATTTGACCCCAGAGACTCAAACTCTGAATGAGTTCTTGAGTGATGGCACCCAGCCTGACTGCCTATTTATGCATCCCCTGTTCCATCCACACTGCATGCAGACCTCTTAGTTTTCAGTCGTCTGCCTCCCCCTCCTACCCTCTTCGCCCTGCCATGATGATTTCACTCTCAATCTGATCCCCAATCCCAGTGGCAAACATTTTCCATTACGTGCCCAGTTCTGACTCAGTTTTCCCTGGGTTCATTGCCTCCACCCATATTGACAAAAGTTCCAGAGTCCTTAACTTAGCTCTGACCCTGTTTGTTTCACAGTCTCTCCAGGTCAGGGTATGTTTTCCCCACCACCAGCCGTCCACCTGGCTGCAACTGTCAATGATGGACTAGCACTTGAGGATGGTTCATCCTATTTTGCTTTTTGTTCTGTCTCCAAGATGATCTAATTCCCAAGGTTTGCTACTCTCTGAAAATATGTGTGCACTTATCCCTTTCCAAAAGCCACTTGAGAAGTGACTCATCAGCCTAAGAACCAAAACGCACACATCATTCTATTCTTAATTACAATCCATGCTGACAAATTTACCGAGAGCTTTTTCTCCAGTATCTTTCTGATACATAGCTGTAAACAAAATCTTTCTCGGTACATGCAGAATATCATTATTGTTAAAGTAAATCAAGCCAAAAAAAAATGGGGGCATATATTTTTTATCAAAATACAATTCTTCAACTCAACTCTGATACCCCTGATGAAAGATTATCTTTACTTATTTCTTTATAAATTAGACCCTTTCTTGGAATTACCTCACACTAAATTATCCTCTCAGACTCTTTGAACCTAACATAGTTTATATTGCATTGATTTATTTGATTATCTACTTTCAGGCATTTTCACAAAAGATAATGAATTCCCAACAAAAAACATCATAGCTTGCAGATATATAACATCAGTTAAAATCTCGCCCAAAGTTTCCCTATGAAATCTAGTATTGAACTGTTTAGAATCTTAGATTTTATTTTACTTTATTTTTTAAAATCTACTTCATCAATAAATTTGCTGATTGAATGTGTTTGTTGAGCTTGAGTTAGAGTGTCTTATTTGTAGCTAAATAGTTTTAAAATGAGTATTGTAGAATAATTTCATTACATAATATTAGAAATTTATTATATAGTAACACAATTAATACATTTCAAGAGGCTGTATTCAATTTTTAACATGAACTAATATAGATTGCTAAAACTCCTCAGTACTCTATAAGCTCTATGTACTGGTTAGTGGACCATCTATTACTTCAAAAACCAATATTTGACATGTTTCAGCAGTGTTGAAACATTCCAAATCCATCCAGACACACATGCTCTCTTTCAGTCTTTCTCTCTTTCCGTATGTATGCATAAGATATATTATATAACATAACAGATCAAACTTGCGTAGACATGAAGATAAGCTCTTGCACACTGCTAACTGACACACCTTATCACACACACAAATACACACATATGCACATACAGACACGAACGCTACTCTTGCTGCTGCTTGCAAATGCAAAAATGTTTCCTTCATATAATGGATATCCATAGTATGTAGTGGAAAATATCTTCAGACCACATGGAACTTCGTGCAGAGTCCTTTGAGTAACTTTGAATTACGCCTGCATCTTCGTAGGCTATAGGTTTAAAACTCTGTGGGAAGCATCCCAAGGTTTTGATGTTCTTGAGTATTCCGTTCTCTACATAGTTGTCAAAGAGCCTAGGTAAAAGAATGTTGTGGCAATGCTCAGCCTTGGATTGTCCATAAAACTATCTGACCACGTGCATAGAGTAGATGAAAGCAAGATGCCCTGGCAGCTATTGTAAAACAAGTTGAAACAAGGCAGATTATAACTTTTAAAGTGTCACTGGGACACAACCTCAAACACCAAGGCATAAAAGTGGCTGGTTGGAAACCACAGCAAGTATGAGAACATCTTCACATAGCTTCACGTAGCTTTAAGGAAACTTGTTCATCTTTTTGAGTAAAGACTTCAGGCTGTCTGGAAATCCTAAAAAGAAAAGTTTTAAGTATGTTTCTCAGATAGTGGGGGAAATGCTAAATAAAGTGTGTATTGTATGTTCTACCATTATCTTATGGACTGATGATGTCCTGTTCATGGCTTTACTTATAGATCTTCATTATCCAAAAAATTCCCTTCAAAACTAAAGTACATCTAAAAATATTCAAAGACAAAAGTGTATATGTGTGTGTCTGCCTATGTACACACATATATTTGATACTATCTAATATAGTAAAAACTATTGAGGAATTGGGTATTTTAATTAAGTAAATATTTTAGATAATACAATTGACCCACTTCAAGCACTAAGAATTTTGAAATAAATTTACCTTTTTCACCAAAGTATTATGTGCATCACCACATTAGGATGAAATCTGAACATTATTTAAGTTTCTCTTAATGACAGATTCATTTTTAAATACATTTTAATACACAGAGATAATTTTCAATGTGCTTTTCTTTTTTACTCCATCCCTCCTAATTATCATGCTGTAATTCTAAAAAATATCCTCTGTTATCACCGTGTCTGCCTCTGCCCACACTCCTATATCCTTCCAATTATTCCCTCCTCAAAGTGTTTGAAAGATCTTCAGCAAAAGTTTACTTTCATGTGATATTAATAACATTGTTTGACAATCTTCACATTCTGTTGGATCATCTTTCTTTGGTATGGGCACAAATATGGATCTCTTCTAGTCAGTTGGCAGGTAGCTGTCTTCCAAATTTCTTGGCATAGATGAGTGAGCGACTCCAAGTCTGCATCTACTTGTTGAAACATCTCAGCTGGTATTCCATCAGTTCCTAGAGCCTTGTTTTTCACCAATGCTTTCAGTGCAACTTGGATTTCTTCCTTCAAGAAGAAATTGGTCAGATGCTACCTCCTGAAATGGTTGAGGGTCGACCAATTCTTTTTGGTACAGTGACTGTATGTATTCTTTCCATCTTCTTTTAATGCTTCCTAAATAGTTCAATATTTTGCCCATACCCAACCAAACCCATTGCCATCGAGTCAATGCCAACTCATAGCAATCCTACAGGACAGAACAGAACTGACCCACAGGGTTTCCAAGGAACGGCTGGTGGATTTGTACTGCTGACCCTTTGGTTAGCAGCCAAGCCCTTAACCACTGTGCCACCAGGGCTCCATAGAATCCTTCAATACTGCAACTTGAGGCTTGAATTTTTTCTTCAGTTCTTTCAGTTTGAGAAATGCTGAGCATGTTCTTCCCTTTTGCTTTTCTAACTCCAGGCCTTTGCACATTTCATTGCAGCAGTATATCAACAGGGAACTGCCAAAAATTGAAGCTGGATTCAAAAAGAGGACATGGAACAAGAGATATCCTTGCTGATGTCAGATGGATTTTGGCTAAAAGAAGAAAATACCAGAGAGATGTTTACCTGTGTTTTATTGACTATGCAAAGGCATTTGACTGTGTGGATCATAACAAATTACGGACGACATTACCAAGAATGAGAATTCCAGAACACTTAGTTGGGCTCATGTGGAAAGCTGTATGTAGACCAAGAGACAGTCATTTAAACAGAACAAGAGGATACTTCGTAATTTAAAATCAGGGAAGGTGTGTGTCAGGGTTGCATCCATTCACCATACTTACTCAATTTGTATGCTGAGCAGAATGAGACATCAGGATTGGAGGAAGACATTAACAACCTGTAATATGCAGATGACACAACCTTGCTTGCTAAAGGTGAAGAGGACTTGAAGCCCTTACTGATGAAGATCAAAGACTATAACCTTCAGTATGGATTACACTTCAGCCTAAGGAAAACAAAAACCCTCACAACTAGACAAATAAACAACATCAAGATCTGTTGTACATACAGTCACTGTGAGTCAGAACCGACTCAATGGCACCTAAAAACATTAGAAACGATCATGCTTTATTAGAATATGGCAATAGTTTTGCAATTATGCATTTGTCAGTCTTTAAACACATATGAAATAGACATATTATTGTCCACTAAATAAATTGGATTCTAAAAAAATAAATAACGGCTAACTACAACATCAGAAATAAAAGTAATCATCTTTAGTTTACTTAGGTTCAAGATGTTACATCAGATGATTAAGAATTCTACTTCATTTCTCTGTTTAATAATAATTGTGATACCTAAATTTCTTAATTTATGGTCTTGACACTACCATATTAATGAATAATTCACAAATCTAACACTCATTTTTCAATATAAAAATTGATGAAAATTTACTAGAGCATTTGATGGGTGAATCAAGATTAGAACTAATTATTTTCTCCTAATTTTGCTTGCCTAATTGCCATGTTACTCATAATATAACACAAGCAAACTTTGGCACTCAGAGCTGTCCTTAGATACCAAGCAAATCTGATCCATTAATCTTTGACTTTCCTTAGTAGCTACTCATCATAACACTGAAAAAAAAAGACAATACACAATACTGGGGAAGTCACACAACTTGACCAAGGCAAAGCCATATAAACTTAATAGACATATCCAAACTCCCTGAAGGATCTAGTTACTGGGCTGAGGCCTGGGGACCATGGTCTCGGGGAACATATAGCTCAACTGGCATAACACAGTTTGTAAAGAAAATGCTCTACATCCTACTTTGATGAGTGGCGTCTGGGATCTTAAAAGCTTGTGAGCCGACATCTAAGATACATCTACTGGTCCCACTGCATCTGGAGCAAAAGAGAACGAAGCAAACCAAAGACACAAGGGAAAGACTAGTTCAGAGAACTAATGGACCACAATTACCACAGCCTCCTCAAGACTGAGTCCGGCACAACTAGATGGTGCCCAGCTACCACCACCAACTGCTCTGATAGGCATCACAGTACCAGGTCCTGGACAGAGCCGTAGAAAAATGTAGAATAAAATTAAAATTCACACACACAAAAAAAGACAAGACTTACTGGTCTGACAGAGACTGGAGAAACCCAAAGAGAATGGACACTGGACATCCTTTTTACTGAGTACTGAAGTCACTCCTGAGGTTCATCCTTCAGCCAAAGATTAGACAGCCTATGAAACAATACCACACACTGTTCAACCAAGTATCCGAGACTAAATGGGCACACCAGCCCAAAAGCAAAGACAAGAAGACAGAAAGGGACAGGAAAGGCTGGACTAATGGAAATGGAGAACCCAAAGTCTAGAAGGGGAGAACGCTGACACATTTAGGGGTTGGCAACCAATGTCACAAAACAGTATGTGTGTTAATTGTTTAATGAGAAACTAATTTGCTCTGTAAACTTTCACCTAAAGTACAATAAAAAATTTTTTTTTAAAGATCTCTGATAGAATTTAGTGTCATCCACATAAGCAGATTTACATTATGGCCTGTGACTCTCTTACCAATCACGGGCCTGCATTCCTCTGGAGCTGTGCCTTTGGAAGAGTCAGTCCTGGCCAAGACAAAACAATTGGTGACTACATTCTGGCTCCATGTGCACTCACCAGGTAGAGTTGTCAAAATTCCATAGTCTGAAAACTAGCAAGCGGAAGCCAATGGTACAGTTCAATCACTGCAGAATGCCAATTTTCCACAGACAAATTTGTTAATTACTGCTAAAATTGTTCATTATACTTTGGAAGTCCTTTAAGTCCAATTAGAATTGACATTTAGTTGTTTAAATTCAAGCACTGAAAAGTAGAATATTGCCTAGAGAAGTGTACTTCATAGTAAGAAGCAGAAGCTCTAGAAATGGGCAGACTTCAGTTCAATTCCAGATTCTGCTACTCTCTGGTTATTTGATCTTGACTTCACTTCACTAAGCCACAGTCTTTCTTATCTACAAAGTGATGGTGTTGTTTTGCTGTTGTGTGCCAAAAAGTCAATTGCAACTCATAGTGACCCTACATGACAGAATAGAACTGCCCCATAGTGTTCCCTAGGCTTGTAGTCTTTATGGTAGCAGATCGTCAGGTCTTTTCTCCCTTGGAGCTGCTGGTGGGTATGAACCTCTGACCTCTCAGTTAGCAGCCCAGGGCTTAGCCATTGCACCCCAAGGCTGTTTAAAAAAGCATCGCAATAGATTCTAATTCAATACCTACTTCATGAGGTTATTTGGGAGAATTAAATGAGACAATGGAACTAAAGGAAGGGCTTAGTATAGTATCTGGCATATATAAATGGCTCAATAAATGTTAGTTACTATATCTATCTCTCCTAACACAAATACAAAAATTGCTTTGATTTCAACAATTTTTATTGAGCATCAACAATGAACCAGGTACCATTTTAAGCATGAGCTACATCAGTGAACATAACAGACAAAAAAATCCCTGGCCTTGGAGTTCTGGCAAAATGGCGCTCTAGGCAGAAGCACCACGCCGTCCCTCCACAGCAAAGATCCGAAAAACTAAGCCGAACAGAGACTACAACAGTCCTAAAACCCTAAAACATCAAATGAGGAGATAAAGAACTCAGCCAAGCACCAAATGGAGTGAGAAACTGACAGAGAACGGAGAGTGAGGACAGATTCATGCAGAGGTCCCCTACCAGCTAACGCAGTGAGGATCCGCCATCTTGGACTCCTATTGGAGACCAGCAAACGGGGGTACGAGAAAGCAGCCTCACCAAGCGTCCAGCAGGAGACAAAACAACTGGTAATTTGCGTTATACTCTTCCCCAACCCCCACACTTCTTCACCCCGACTCCGCCTCCTCTGCCTCCCACAGCCACAATCTCTTGATCTGGAAACACCGGCTGCTTGGATTCCACACACCTGAACAGGCCAGCTCTCTGAGTGCCATTTGTTGGCTGCTGGTGTTGCTTTTTTCTGCTTCATTTGATTTCTTCCTTACCTCTCACCACCTCCCCATCCTTTCGCTCAAATACTTGGCTCCGTGCGCCATCTTTGCTTCTTCCTGAGGGGCTGCAGAGCTCCAGTAATTTGTGATGTACCCTTTCCCACTCCCTACCCTTCTTCAGCCACACTTGGCCCCCTCTGCTTCCCATGGACACAGTCTCTTGTCTGAGAAACACCAGCCTGCACTAGCTGGCTCTCTGAGTACCATTTGTTGGCTGCTAGTGTTGCTTATTTTTCTGCTTCTTTTGATTTCTTCCTTACCTCTCACCACCTCCCCCTCCTTTCGCTCAAATACTTTGCTCTGTGCGCCATCTTTGCTTCTTCCTGAGGGGCCGCGGAGCTCCATTCAAGTGTGGAGGTGCTTCCCGGTCTGGGCTGCGACTGTGGTGGGATCCCGGGCTTTTGTTTGTTTGTTTGTTTTCAATTGTTTGTTTCTTTTCCTTTTCTTGAGTTGGGAGCCCTTTCTGGTCAGGCGGTGCTGCATGGCAAGGAGACTTCCCCTTGGCTTGCACAGACGTGCAGAGGGATCCCTGAGAGCATTTCATTTTTCGTTGGATTTTTTTTTTTTTTCCTGTTTCTTTTTGGGGCCTTTCTTGTTCTTTTTCTTTTTTTAATTTGTTTTCTTTTCTTTTCCCTCTTTGTCCCTTTTTGTCTTTCTTCATTACTCAGTTTCTCGTCTCTATATATCTTCCTTCTCCTTCTGTTCCCTCAATACCTGGCGTTGCATACCTCTATGCCTTCTAGCCAGGCTGTACTGCAACACCTGAGAGAGACTTCCCCAGACTTCATAGCTGTATAGGTGGGATCCCTGGGAACTTTGTGGTTCTTTAACCTTTCTTATTTTTATTTATTCATTCTTTTCTTTTCTTCCTCTTCCCCTTTACATTTTGCTCCATTTCATAGTCTCTCATCTCTCCACTCTAATGGCAAGCTCCCCTAGTATTCTTTTTTGTTTGTTTCTATGTTTTTGGCTCCTGTTCCTCTCACCTCTCTCCCATATCCATCTTAGCTCCACACATAACAATCTCCCCGCTGCATCCTGCCTACCTACACTATGTGCTTGACATCACACCACCAAGCAGCACAGGCAGGGCCTACTGGAACCTGCCCTGCACTGATTACTGACCCGCTCTGGTGGCTGTAGTAAGTGCCACAAACAACCC